>NC_060140.1:593494623-593849623 GCF_021461385.2 Schistocerca piceifrons | reverse complement strand
ATACTCCCTAAACAACTGCAAGTCTAACTGCGAGTGCATTGTTGCTATCAAAGCTGGCGTATTTAAAGGAAGCACTAGCAACGTCCTGACGTAATTCTCGTTTGTTATGAATGCACTCGTTCCACTTATACTGCTGATTTATCTGTCGTACTCGCTCCTTGCTTTCCTTAAGAGGCTGCTAATTGTACAGGTTAAATAACATTAGGGACAGGTGTATGGATACTTAAGGAAATGCCCCAACAAGCTATGACAAAAATTTAAAACCAATGAAAATAATTATTAGCTGTACAATCTTGCATATACTGCTCTACATCATTGCCACGTGTCTTCCACCAAAACCTTTCAGCTACCCGTGTATCAGTCGTTCTTTTACGACCATGACCCGACAATGCATGGTCGTGCGCTTGTTTCAACACTTCTTCCCTCAGCGACTCCGTTACTACGATGCGTAGTCTGCACTTCGTCTTCCTGCAAAGCAATCCATCCTGCATTTCACAGTGCGTTTGCGTTTGGAACAAGTGACACTCTTTGACAGTGGCTTGCGCCTTTATCCACTCCTTCTCACTTATGCCCACAACTTGTACAGCTGTTATTTTTCTACTAAGAGCATCTGCATTCGTATGTTTTACCCCTGGTTTGTGAATTATCTCGTAGTCAAATTCACTTAGTTTCAGTGCCCATCTCGTTAAACGACTCGAAGGATCCTACAACCCCAACAACCACTTCAATGCTGCGTGATCTGTAATCACCTTGAACTTACGCCTATATAAACAACAGCTAATATACGAGATACCGTTAATCACTGCTAACATTTCTTTCTCTGTAGCTGAATAATTCTTCTCGGCCTTGTTCAGTTGCCTGGAAGCATAAGCCACTGGATGTTCCTGTCCATTAACCCTGTGAGAAAGAATACAACCTACAGCAATATTACTAGCATCACAAGATAGTATGAACTCGTTTTTTTAGTAATAATAAAAAAACCTAACTAAGGAAGTTAATTTTGTTTGTAAGCAGAAGTCAGTTATTTTGATTTGAATTAATAGCATTGAGTTGAACAATCTCGTTAATGGATGTGCAATTTCTGCGAACCCCTTTACATATCGTCCGTAGTAATTAAATAAACTGACATATTGCTGAGCTTGTTTAGTGGTCTGTGGTACTGGAACGCCCAGTGCTACTGAGGGTTAAACGTCGATAAAGATATATTTTGCTACGCCGAAAGGCGAACAACAAATGATAAAAAAACCTACTTTCAATTTTTTTGTCAATTAGTAGAGAGACTCTGTCTCTAGTTCTCATGGCGAGAACTCTTGTTCTTGGGCTTGGGGATTGGGCTGTTGTTCTGTCCTTCATCTCTGCGAGTGGTCAGCGCCTGGCAGATGATTGAAAGTTGGCAGTGGTAGATGGACCTTACAGCAAGGAGTTGTTTCAATGGGGATTATAGTTAAGGGAAAAAGAATAAGAACGTGGAAAAAAGCTATACAACTAACAATACCGAAAGTGAAACAAAGGTAACGAAAGTATAATCTGAGCTATCCACGTTGTTTCAGTCCCTGAAGCACACCATCTAACAGATGCTGGAAAGTAGCAGGAGCGTTTTTCAACCCAAATGGCATTCTGCGATGCTGAAAGTGACCAAGGCTTGTTGTAAAGGCCGTCTTCGGTCTATCCTCGGGACTTACTTCTATCTGATGTTACACACTCTTTAGACCTAGTGTCGAAAAATATTTACACCGACCTTGTTTATCCAATGTTTCCGTGATGTTCGGTATTGGATACGCATCTGTTACAGTTTGTGCGTTCAAAAACCGATAGTCACAACAGAACCTATACTTATTAGTACCGTCCAATGACTTCTTGGGAACTACCACTATGTTGGCAGACCACGGGCTTTCACTGTTCTCTATAATACCGTCCCTTAGCTGTTGATTAATTGATTAATAAATTCTTCCACTAGTGGTTGTAGGTGTTTCGCTATCCTGTATGGTTTTGTATAGACCGGCGGACTATCGCCAGTCGGTATACGGCGCTGTGTGATAGGAGTTGCTGGTAATGGACCTACTGAACTAAACAAATCTAAATACTCTAATAACTAAGCTTCCATAGCTTTCCGGTTACCATTCTCCAAATGACGAATTTTATCACGTAGTACAGATGCCTTGACGGTTTGCTTGACGTTATAATCACCTTGGGATTCACCTATATCCTCATCGTCGAGTATTTCCAAACTTGCTACCACTAAACCCTTTGGGAGATCCACTTCATCTGCCCCAAAATTATCTACACTGACCGGAATCATCAGTTCCCCATTTATAATAGTTACGCGGGCAACGCTCCTCCTACTAAAACAATGCATTTCATCCAATGCTTCATTGCTCTGCAGTGGCTCCACCACACATAGTCTCTCCTGTGGTACATCGGTACCTACTGACAACCAAAGTAACTTCCATGTACCCGAAGACACTTTGACATGCGTAATCATCCTTAATGCCCTTGTACGCGGTTCAATTGGTGACATCTTGGCAACGGATGCACCTCGCGACGTAGAAACATTTACAGCTGTTGTACCCATCGAAAAGAAGTTTCCACTAAGTTCAACTGTACGCTGTGAAAGACTAATTTTGGCATGGTGTTTATCAAGGAAGTCCAGTCCGAGAATCACAGAATACCCTTGTCCCACAGTTGGCAACACTTCCATTTGCTCTCCTAACTCTACAGTTCCAATCTTAAAAACGAGCTGTGTTTTACCCACTGATTACCACTCATTATTCCCTTCTCCACGTAATCTATACCTAAGAGTACCTAGTCTTCTCCTATCCACGAGGTCTAGACTAGCAACAGATTCATGTGCCCCTGTATCATCAAAAACGTACATCTGTTATTCCTTACAACACCCATCAAGCAACAATCCGTCTCTGTACTAGTTGTGACCATTCGCCTTGTGACCGTAGCGTTTACAAGCATAGCACTGCGGCTGTCTGCATTGAGCCTTCACGTGAACTTTCCTCCCACAATGGTAACAATTCCTCTCCGACGCAAAGATGTGTTTATCATTGCGAACCCTTGTTGCAATGTCTATATCCTGCAGAATCGTTGCAATACGCAGTGCTGCAGCTAAATCCCCAGGATTCTCCATCCTAACCCTACAAGAAAATTCTGCAGGAATTCCCCTGAGGAATACATAGAGGGCTCTGTTTTCCGCCTCTCGTAGTAATACACGATCCGCATCAGGATTACCCGATAATTCATAGGTCTGCGAATTAATTTTCCGTATCCTATCTGAAAAATACTCCACTGTCTCATTGAACTTCTGTGTCAAATTAGCTAACTTCTCTCTGAAAAGTCTTGCACTATTCTGCTTACAATATCTTTGTCGTAACCGATCAGCCAATTCTTCAAACGTGCTCGTCTTACTAAGCGTCTCATGGTGCATCACGAATGTCTTGGCTTCCCCTGCAAGTCGCAAATTTGCCATACATAATGTACTTACGTCCGACCAATTGCTCATTGCAGCTGTTGCCAAAACATCGTTAATGAACGCTGTGACATCCTCTGTTGCTTTACCCCAGAAAGGCGTGATCACGTTAGCTACTGAGGGATGTATTGCAAGCCTGGACATTGCTACTGACTTGCACTCACTTGAACCCGTTTGCCACTCTTGCGCCGAATGCAAGGTCTCCATTTGCGTCATTAATTCTACATGACGTAACTTATGCTGCGCATTCTCTTCTAACAATTTTGAGACTTGTTCCGTCAGAGCTGCTATACTCACTTCCGACATGATTTGTGCAAATTACCAACAACTTACTCTATACTGAATTTACTCCTCAGATCAGTAACTACACTAACTCCTTTGTCACAGTTGAACACTGCACGCAAGATGAAAAACAAAACTCACAATGCACAACTAAACCAAATTAATCCTTCCGCATTGTTATTGCCCAGCAACACTCTCTACAATTGTGCGCTGCATGACCAAACCGTCTACAAATTGAACATTCTACTGCTACAAACTTCGTGCATGGCTCCCCAAACCCCGTTAAATTACACACAGTACATCTGACTGGTACCAAGTACGTTTCCCAACTGTTTCCCTTAAACTCAGATCAACCTGCTGTTCCCACAGGTCTCACAAAGTGCACGCCCAACAAAGAACGTGCATCCATAGTTATTAACAAAAATCGCCTCGTGCACTTACCACAAGGCTGCATAGAGTCGACAGTCCTGACCGCAACTCTGTGGTGTCAGTCCTGCAGTGGCGGAGTCGACGACTCCAGATACCTGATGTGCAGGCCAGTGCTGTAGTGGGCGGTTCGAACACTTCTGATACCAAATCTGTAGGCGGTGGGCGCGAGGACTTCTGACACCAAATCTATAGGCGTCCCCGTGGTCCTGGTCGTCTACGGTGGACTGGAAGCCGAGTGGTCACCTCTCCAGTTGACAGGATGCTAGGAGATGACTGTGGACGCGTCACAAAGGCCAAAGAAACATTATTAATTCATGACACCTATATTCCTGCCAAGTACAATGTGGCCCGCGTAAGACAGGCTGGCTGACTCGGAGCGATGACACCAGCTTCGGGCCGCACCAGTCTTGCTAGCGCAGCGCCACGTACTGTGACGTAGCGGTGGAACGCCCTTATTTCGGCTGCGCGTGGCTGGCGGCGCCCGGCTGGCAGGCCGGCTCGGTAGTGGACAGCAGGCCGCTATGTGTAGGGGGCTCGGGGTTGGAGTCCCGGCGCTGTCGGCACGAGAGGCGTTCTCGTGGTGCAGAGTGTACTCTATCCCACCCCGTCTTCTTCCCTGCTCCTCCTGGTGGCTCGTCCGTGGTAGACAGGCGGAACGGGCTGCAGTCCCCCAGTGTCATTGGCTCACCTGGTTGTGACGGCGGACGCACAGGGCCTAGGCCCCGCACGATCTTGACGACGGCTCACTGATGTGGTCAGTATTGGCGGCGAGCGAGTCTGCCGCGATGTCTGCTAATCCTCGGTTGATGATTGACATCGACAGCAGAGAGGCCCAGAGCTGGTACTGTCCCCTCACGTCTGCTGCTGGATGGGCCGCTCTTATGGCACCATCTCCTTACTAAAGATTAACATGTCGATCACCGAGCTGAGCGCTACGCAGCGACCCAGTACACATCTAACTGCAAGTCTAGCTGCGAGTGCATTGTTGCTATCAAAGCTGGCGTATGTAAAGGAAGCACGAGCAACGTCCTGACGTCATTCTTGTTTGTTATGAATGCACTCGTTCCACTTATACTGATGATTTATCTGTCGTACTCGCCCCTGAGGTGTTCTTGTGACTGAGTTACCTGATGTTACGGCAGACTTACGCGAAGTTATGAAATGCAGTACAGTTGATCCTATAGCTCTGTCTTACACTCTACAAAAGTCTCCGTCTAACACGAACCTGCCTGCTAAGCAATTCTCTCTCACCTGTTGTGTGTAACCAGGCCACTGCCCCTGTGTGACGACACATTCCGATGCATGTGCAATCCTCTTACCTCTTGGATAACGTACTGACTCTGGTTCTCGGCATAGGCAATGAAACATTGACAATATTCCACGTTTCCAACTCTTAACTATTCCGTGACACTACAGTAGGTGATGATCTAATAGCATGACATACTAACACACCACACCACAACACCATACATAACAAACATAAGGAGTCTAATTAGCTTAAGATATCAGGAACACATTCGAATCTCATAGAGAAACTACAATTGTAACACAGAGACAGAAAGCCAAATCATGTAAAGAATTTATTAAGAGTGTAAATTTGGCATTAGGCATAAGATAGATTTTAATAAAGTATTTTTGTACTCCACCTCCAGCTAGAAGCAATCGTCAATTGCCAACGACAATGCAATGAAAATGTATATGGGAGGTGAATGGATGAGGTCAACGATTTTCTGTGATGTGCAGGTGTCGGCAAGGGCACGAGAAGGAAGGTGATCTGTAACCATGACAAGCCTTGTACCTAACATCGGTAGCTACCTTCCTGTGATAAATAAAGCACATGAATTTGCATGACCAGCATAAGATCGACGTTGGATCCAGGTCTTGCGAAAATTCACTTTCTACTGATACTCAAGTCAGAAGTACTGAAGGGAACGACGAACCACAGAAAGCGAAACAGCAGCCAGCTTGGAGTAAAAACAAAACTCCTCGCTGAAACCCCAGCTTGGCTGAGGAACAATTTCGCAAAAAAATTAAATCTAGAATCGCACTGTCGCCACCAGACTGCGATGTTATATCGAACCACAGAGTTGAAGGAAAAACAGTAAAACAATGCTGAACTATATGTCCTACAGACAGCCTTGGGAGAGGCAGTCCTGACAAAATTCTACCATCAGCTAAGCAAAATGTATGAGACAGGCGAAATAACCTCAGACTTCGAGAAGAATAAAATATTTCCAATCCCAAAGAAAGCAGGTGTTGACAGATGTGACAATTACCGAACTATCAGTTTAATATGTCACGGCTGCAAAATACTAACGTGAATTCCTTACAAACGAATGGAAAAACTGGTAGAAGCCGACCTCGGGGAAGATCAGTTTGGATTCCATACAAATACTGGAACACGTGAGGCAATATTGACCCTACGACTTATCTTAGGAGCTAGATGAAGGAAAGGCAAACCTACAATTCTAGCATTTGTAGACTTAGAGAAAGCTTTTGCCAATGTTGACTGGAATACTCTCTTTCAAATTCTGAAGGTGACAGGGGTAAAATACAGGGAGCGAAAGGCTATTTACAATTTGTACAGAAACCAGATGGCAGTTACAAGAGTCGAGACACATGAAAGGGAAGCAGTGGTTGGGAAGGGAGTGAGACACGTTTGTATCCTCTCCCCAATGATTTTCAATCTGTATACTGAGCAAGCAGTAGAGGAAGCAAAAGAAAAGTTCTGAGTAGGTATTAAAATCAATGGTGAAGAAATAAAATCTTTTAGGTTCGCCGATGACATTGTAATTCTGTCAGAGACAGCAAAGGACTTGGAAGAGCAGTTGAACGGAATTTACAGTGTCTTGAAAGGAGGATGTAAGTTGAACATCAACAAAAGCAAAACGAGTATAATGGAATGTAGTCGAGTTAACTCGGGTGATGCAGAGGGAATTAGATTAGGGAATGAGACACTTAAAGTAGTCTAGGTGTTTTTTATTTGGGGAGCAAAATAACTGATGATGGTCGAATAGAGAGGATATAAAACGTAGACTGGCAATGACAAGGAAAGCATTTCTGAAGAAGAGAAATTTGTTGACATCGAGTATAGATTTAAGTGTAAGGAAGTCGTTTCTGAGAGTATTTGTATGGTGTGTAGCCATGTATGAAAGTGAAACATGGACGATAAATAGTTCGGTCAAGAAGAGAATAGAAGCTTTCGAAATGTGGTGCTACAGAAGAATGCTGAAGATTAGATGGGTAGATCACATAACTAATGAGGAAGTATTGAACAGAATTGGGGAGAAGAGGAGTTTGTGGCACAACTTGACCAGAAGAAGGGATCGGTAGGTAGGACATGTTCTGAGGCATCAAGGGATCACCAATTTAGTATTGGCGGGCAGCATGGAGGGTAAAAATAGTAGAGGGAGACCAAGAGATGGATACACTAAGCAGATTCAGAAGGATGTAGGCTGCAGTAGGAACTGGGAGATGAAGAAGCTTGCACAGGATAGAGTAGCATGGAGCGCTGCATGAGATCAGTCTCAGGACTGAAGACCACAACAACAACAACATGTCCTAGTCAATGACTGAAACATTAACGATTGTAAAACTTCAAAGCAACTCGTTGTCAATAATTTCCAGTGAAGAGACAAGGCTCAAGTCTGAAGAAAGGAAGATGCTTGGAAGAACTGAAGATGGAAGAGTCTGAAGATTGATGTTCAAGAGAGAAGATGGGCGAAAATATTTCAAGATAGCCATCCTATTGCAAACTAGTTGTCTGAGAAGTGCTACAAAAATATAAATACCTTCAGCAATGTCTTGAGGAGAAAATACACGTATTTAAAGCTAATGCTCTACGAGACTCCGCACTGAAATGTCTACATTATTATGAGGGCCACACCTAACTACACAGCAACATCCCGTTGCAAAGTTCGATGAAGAACGACGCTGCCCACCCAAAGGTTTGCTAACAAGCGTCTCGCATGAGTCCTTCAGCTTCACGCAAAGACATTCATTGACAACCACTCGCAAGAACGTTCGTACACATTGCGTGAAAATAGTGGTCGAAATTAAATAATGATAAATGTCAGACAATGGAAACGCTGCAAAAAGCACAATAACTAACATAGGACTTCGATGTATTCATATCGATTTGATACAATTCACATCTCTCTATACAATATGTGTAAGTGTCTGAACATGAACTACATAGCAGTCTTTTCATAATCTTTGTATCATGAGCAATGCAGGAGAAACATTTTTGTAAAGAAATGTTTTATGTACTCATAATGTTAATTAAAATAATATGTTAAACAGAAAATCTGTTCATGTATAATGTGTCTTAAAGATAGCATTTTTGTACAGTTCATTTACTGCCTATGAGTGTAATATTTCAGAATTTTATTTATGCATAAATAGCACTGCAACGTTTCTTAAAAACTACGTTCTCTGTTAGAGTAACAATTTTTTTAGAATAATATATGTGTATGAATACTGTTTGTGACGATAATGTTTTCGAATTTGATTAGGATTTGGTAAAGAATTATTTTGATGCTTATGTTAGTTGTTAGGAACATAATTTTTGTAAAACAAACAGCAAATGTAAACGCAGAAATTTTGGATTATGTATAAAGTAGTTAACTTTTGAAGCTGATTTAAATAGGAAGTGGTTGAGAAGATAGTATTAATTTTTCAGTGTGAGAGTCTCCTCACCTTCAATATAAAATCTAAAATACACACAACTCATTTAAATAAACAAGGAAAAGATTTTGATATCAATATAAAAATTTTTATTCTTCACTTAAGGGACACAACTAAATCAGTATCAGAATCAACCATGTTAAAATTAAAGTATACAAACCAATAAAATTAAACAGAATAACGACTAGACCAAGTAGCTGACCGATATGCAATGTTTGAGAAACGCCTCAACCATTGTCTAACCTGAGTACATAAATTATTGGGGAATGTTGGCGCCATATAGGGTGTCAAACAAATAACACACTTTACACTGAATTCCTGAAACAATTACATTCAACTCAATATGTCACACAATACAGTTACCTGCAGTTGTATAAATTTTATTAATATGTAGATCTAATAAATAAGCCAGCATTTCGTGAATATAAACTACTGACTCACACTAGTAATTGCACGGAAGTAATTTACCTTACCTGCGGTATGAGATGCAGTTCTGAGGGAAAGTGAATGTTCTGACGGCAATGCCTGTCCCATGTAGGCCAACACCTTCGCTGCAGGGCACCTAGCTGACACAATGAGACGCCGCAGCCACTGCGCAGGCCATCGGAAAAATCTGTTCCTTGTCCCTGTTTTGCACAACGAACCTTCAGAAAGCCTTTCTACAGGAACATGATTGGAGATGCCAAATAAGACATCAAGAGAAAACCAACTCGCAACATTGGTGACTCACTGTAGACACCTGTGTTAAAAGCTCACACGAAAGAAAAAGCTGTTTATCTCAGAATTGGTTCAAATGGCTCTGAGCACTATGTGACTTAACATCTGTGGTCATCAGTCCCCTAGAACTTATAACTACTTAAACCTAACCAACCTAAGGACATCACACACATCCATGCCCGAGGCAGGATTCGAGCCTGCGACCGTAGCGGTCACGCGGTTCCAGACTGAAGCGCCTACAACCGCACGGCCACAGCGGCCGGCTATCTCAGAATTACGTAGCAGATGTTAAACTCTGCTCTGTGAAACGAACGACACCTGTGATAGGTTACAAAAACTCTAGTGGGTGGAGTTATAACGTGTTCGAATGCTCTGACTGGCCAGAAAGTAAACATGCGTCCACCAACCTTGATGTAGGCAAATTGCCGACAGAAAATCGTCAAGTGTTTCAGCAAGGCTACACACACTGCGCTGAGACGATTGTAAGGGTCATTACCTGGGTACTTGTTCACAGGCTCGTCTTGACTCATAAAGAGCTAAACTGCAAAGTCTCCTAGTATGGAGAATCGCACTGAGCAATGACAGTTAACGCTTGTGAGCGATTTGAGGGCAGTGACATATATGCTATTCCAGCCAAACAGTGTGTACCATGCCAATTAGCTAGGGAGAAAATAGGAGTTGCGGCTTCACCGAAGACATAGGAAGTGTATCAGACTGGTGTTTAACAGTCGAGAGAAATTAGAAAAGATTATGAGTTTCACAGTTCACGACGACAGACGACAGTGCCGCCGCTAATGCATAGTAATCAGTCTGGCTCACGCTATGCTAGTGAGTGATGTTCAATTGACACTCAGAGCTGCGGTCGCCTCCGTCTCTCCTAATTTTCGTACATTCAGCCATGATTTGTAGTTAAATGTATTAACAATTGTTGGGATAAATTGCAGCAGACACTCGAGATGTCCGATCTAAAGGAAAGGATAGATCGGCCACTGTACAGTTATGAATTGTTTTAATTGTGTACTTCTCTTTGATTGCTCTTTACCAAACCCCATTTAATTTTGGGTAATGTCATTGTGCATTTTAGCATAATTGATGTGTCTGATCCCACAATATATAATATTTTTGTATGTTTATCGACCCCCAGACATGGTGATCAACCATCTTAAAATTAAAGAGCCTCATAATAGCTATTCCACATCACAGTTGGGAACATCCAATATTATTATTTTACCATCCTGTACATAATTTTGCTAACATTGCTGTGCCATGAAGTCATACATAGAGTAAAAATAAACCTTAATATCGAAAATCAAAGATTTTCATTTTTTGTAACATATAGTTATGCCTGAGCCCATACACTAATTTCTGTTAGTGATTCCTTTGCAAGGAGTGTAGTGGAATCGACATTGAGATCATTGTCTGATTACGTAACTTTCTTTACTGCTGCTCTCTTCTGAACTCTGCATGTGTGTGATGGTATCCTCCTACCTTGCAGGCCGTAGGTTCAACACCAATATTTCCAAAACACTCACAAAGTGTCCTTGCACATCTGTGGTAGGAAGATAGTTCGGAACCTGTCTCACACGTGTTAGAGAGTGACGTTTGATGTAACTACAGCATAAGACAACGAATTAAATTTATAATGGAAACATAGTATTACAGCAAAACATGAACTGTTGTGCGATTTAAAGAGTAGGTTTTTTCAACTATGGAGATATTGATCAGTAGAATAGCAGATACAATCCAACTAAATATTCTTAAAACTCGTATTACATCCTAACTATTCACAAGATTATTCAACACAGGTTTAACCATCACTTGTGAAACTCTTTCTGTTTTAATAATAAAATCGTGTGTATTCTGAAAGAATTTTCCTGCTCTGTAATTATATTCATGATCAGCATTATTTAAAAAACAGATCAGTGTCAGTAACCAGATACTGGAATGAAAAGAAGGGACCTTATTTTTAACATCCTGCTAATATCGAGGTCATTAGAGATGGAGCATAAGCTTGGATTGTGTTAAGGATGTGGAAAGAAATCGGTGTGCCCTTTCAGAGGAACCATCCAGGCGTTTACTTGGCGCGATTTGGGGAAATAACAGAAAACCTAAATATGGATGGGCGATCGCAGGACCTCCAGAATGCGAGCCCAATGAATAAAATATTAATGGGTATTTGCATTCTGAAACAGTTGTTATCAACGACTGTTTCCAAAGTGGAAACGTGTTCAGCCATTAACGAAGATTGTAATAAAATATTTAGTTTCCTAAAAATACAGCATCTGTAAGTCAAGTTCCCGTAAAATAAATCGCACATCCATTTGAGAAAAGAAGTATGTAAATTAATTTTGAGAATTTTAAACAGTTAGTATCTCAAACCATGCAATCTGCAAATGTAGCTTGTCGAACCTGCTTCATTAAGTTTAATGATCATCTTTTGAAATTACGTTTTGACTTATTGTTAGCCGCAAAAAAATTCACTGTCTACCTTTCCTGTTCCACTGGATAAACAGATCATACATAGAAGATATAGCATCCTATCAGAAGAGTAGAACAATATGTCCTCCAGTTGCCCAAAATATAGTAAGAACTCGTTTACTTCACACTGTTGAGCCAAAACATCAGGACCACCTGCCTAACCGCTTGTTTGTCCGTCTTTGGAATCTGCGTATCAGGGATCAGACAGTTTGTTCGTAGGTTTGTGAAGATATGAAGATTAGATGTCTACTCACAGGTCATGGAATACGCGTAAGTAACATGACGCTGATTTGCGTACGAGGTGATGGCGGCCGATAGCAACGCAAATGGGTTGAATAGGATTTAGTAGCCAAGACATCAACGTGAGATCACTATAAAGCTCCTGTTCCGAGACACGAACAATTAAACTGATGAAAGCTGACATCGCCATCGGGGATGACACCAAGCATGAAGCAGGTGGTTTGCAGCTGTCAGCGTGTCTCCGATTACAATTGCAGGTTCCATGCAAGCGCAGGAGATGTCTCCCATACCAGAACACTGCTCCCACCAACCTGCGACCGTGATCCGCGGCACATTACGAGGCGCCGAACACCTCGAAGACGGCGTTTGTGGAGTCGACCATCGACTTGTGTAGCAGAAATGTCAGTTAGCCGAAGGGCCGACTCGTTTCCACTGATCAACGGTCGAATCCCGATGGTCCCGTGCCCCCTGCAATCGTAACTGAGGATGTCTTTGTGTAAATATGTGAATCCGTGGGGTGGTCTTCTGCGGAGCTCCATGTTCTAGAATAAAAGATGAACAGTGTGCTCCGAAACACTTGTGCGTACATCAGCATTGTACTTTTTTCGCACAGATGGCATTTATCCCAATTAACAAAGTAGACAAGCCTTCGAACTCCGCGTTCGTGGGTGTCCAACCATTTAGCGCATAGTGGTTGTTACACTGTCATAAAAATGGTACAAAGGGCTCTGAGCACTATGGAACTTAACATCTGAGGTCATCAGTCCCCTAGAACTTAGAACTACTTAAACGTAATTAACCTAAGGACATCACACACATCCATGCCCGAGGCAGGATTCGAACCTGCGACCGTAGCGGTCGCGCGGTTCCAGGCTAAAGGCCCTAGAACCGCTCGGCCACCACAACAGCCGGCGTTATACTGTCCTTCCACCTCCTTACTCACAACAGTAACACGTGCACATTCGAACGACCTAGCCGATTTCGAGATACTCGTTCACAGACTCTGCTTAATAATTACCTACCATGTACCTGAGCTGCTTATCTCAGTGTATCTCCCTATTTTCAGCCAATATTTTCGCTAGGGTGATCACAAGTCCGTGTCTGCTACACTTACATACATATTTTTATCGCTTCACACGCCTGCAACGCCACGACGTGGCAGCTGATATCGCAGTGGTCAGTGGTCACACTGTTTTGGATAATCAGTTTATATTTAGAAATATTCCAATAATTCCTCTTCTGAAATGAGGGGTGGGACATTTTTCAAATTCCAATATTTACATCGTCTCCCAAACGAACAGATTCTGTGGTTTCTTGAAAATAAATGGGTTACACAGGGAGGCCATTACTCCAACTGCAGGGTATCTGGATTCTTTCAAAGACTGGAAATGAATAAAGATATACTGGATTCCACCCGTAAATGAATTGCTGCAGTACACACTTGGGTATTCCTACACACATGAAAAAAAGTTTTTCATCGCCTCGGTTGCGAGATTTCCGGAACCCGTACGGAAAATTACAATAGAAATCAACGTAAACATCATTTCCGCCCTTTTTATTGTTCATGAAAACCACACATAGCATGTTATAACGCCATACAGCGTTAGCCTTCTGCCGCCGAGCAATGTGACAGCAGTGCTCAAGTAGCAGCAAGTTCATGTAAGTGTTGTAGTCGAGTTGAAAATTTGTTTGAGTGTTCTTAGCGCACTTGTTTAGTTAAATCCGTCAAATCATTGTGTAGTTTCATAATTAGCAGTGGCAAATTTGCATTTTAATATCTGTGACGTGTAAAGTTGCGTAGTCGTCTGTCATTTGTTTATTTCTTTCTAATAGTCTTAGTACGTTACTGACAGTACAGTTAGCCTACTGCCGCCTAGCAGTGTGTCAGCAGTGCGCAAGTAGCAGAATTACTGCATTTACTACGCACTCTTGTATTTTAATAACCGTTTAAATTTTGTGTAGAATTGTATGTGCTCTCTGTAGATTAGTTGAGACGTTCTTTGTCCAACAGTATTTAGCATGCATAGGGACTGCGACTGCTGTGTTCGGATGCGGGCTCAGTTGGCATCCCTTCGCTCCCAGCTTCAGGCAGTGTTGGCTTCAGTCACACAGCTTGAGGCTGTTGCCAATGAGCATCACTGTGAGGGTCCGGACGGGGGTTTTTCGGGGACGGCCAGCTCGTCGCACGCATCCCCCGATCGGACTGCAGCTGTGACTGCCCGGGATACTGCCCACATTGAGGCTGACCCCTCACCTGTGGTAGAGTGTGGTAGCGGGTGAAAGACATTCCAGAGGGCTGAACGGAAGGCATCTCCAGTTTGTCTGACAAACCGGTTTATGGATCTGTCTCCGGTTGATACTGACCCCTGAACTTCAGATGGACATGACTACATGTCCTGTTGCAGAGGTTGCCCCTCAGTCTGCAAGATCCGGGTGGTCACAGAGGGTGAGCTTACTGGTAGTTGGGAGCTCCATCGTCAGGCACGTAATGCGGACCCTTAGGGATATGGCAGCAAAGGAGGGGAAGAAAACGTGTGCATATCGGGGGGAGTCATTCCAGATGTGGGAAGGGTCCTTCCGCATGCCATGAAGGGTACAGGGCGCACCCATCTGCGGGTGGTCGCTCATATCGGCACCAATGATGTACGCCACTATGGATCGGAGGAAATCCTCTCTGGCTATCTGATTTGGTCAAGACTGCCAGTCTCGCTAGCGGGATGAAAACAGAGCTCACCATCTGCAGGATCGTCAACAGGGTTGACTGCGGACCTTTAGTACAGAGCTGAGTGGAGGGTCTGAATCAGAGGCTGAGACAGTTCTGAGAGCGTGTGGGCTGCAGATTCCTCGACTTGCGCCATAGGGTGGTGCGGTTTCGGGTTCCGTTGGATAGGTCAGAGGTCCACTACACATGGTAAGCAGCTACACGGGTAGCAGGGGTTGTGTGGCGTGGGCTGGGCGGTTTTTTGGGTTAGATGGCCTCGGGCAAGTACAGCAAGTGTGACAGCCTGAAAGGGTGCGGGGCAAAGTCAGGACATGCGGGGACCAAGCAGCAATCGGTATTGTAAACTGTCAAAGCTGCATTGGTAAAGTACCGGAACTTCAAGCGCTGATAGAAAGCACCGAGGCAGGAATCGTTATGGGTACGGAAAGTTGGCTGAAGCCTGAGATAAATTCTGCCGAAATTTTTCAAGGCACAGACGGTGTTTAGAAAGGATAGATCGCATGCAACCGGTGGTGGCGTGTTTGTCGCTGTTAGTAGTAATTTATCCTGTAGTGAAATAGAAATTATTATGGGTGGAGGATATACTCAACAACCGAGCTGGGTTAATAATGGGCTTCTTGTACCGACCTCCCGACTCAGCAACATTAGTGGCAGAACAACTGAGAGAAAATCTGGAATACATTTCACATAAATATCCTCATCTTGTTATAGTCTTAGGTGGAGATTTCTTTTTACCAAATATAGACTGAGACATTCAGATGTTTAGGACGGGTGGTAGGGACAGAGCATTGAGTGACATTATACTGAGTGCACTATCCGAAAATTACCTCGAGCAATTAAACAGAGAACCGACTCGTGGAGATAACAGCTTGGACCTACTGATAACAAACAGACCAGAACTTTTCGGCTCTGTAAGCGCAGAGCAGGGAATCAGTGGTCATAAGGCCGTTGCAGCATACCTGAATATGGAAGTAAATACGAATACAAAAAACAGAGAAAGGTTTGTCTGTTTAGTGAGAATAATAGGAGGCAGATTTCAGACTCCCTAACAGATCAAAACGATAATTTCTGTTCCGACACTGACAATGTTGAGTATTTATGGAAAAAGTTCAAGGCAATCGTAAAATGCGTAGTAGACAGGTACGTGCCGAGTAAAACTGTGAGGGACGGGAAAAACCCACCGTGGTTCAACAACAAAGTTAGGAAACTACTGCGGAACCAAAGAGAGCTTCACTGCAAATTTAACGCAGTTAAAACCTCTCAGACAAACAGGAGCTAAACGATGTGAAAGTAGTGTAAGGAGGGCTATGCGTGAAGCATTCAGTGCATTCGAAAGTAAAATTCTATGTACCGACTTGACAGAAAATCCTAGGTAGTTCTGGCCATACGTTAAATCAGTAAGTGGATCGAAACAGCTAATCCAGATACTCTGGGATGATAATGGCATTGGAACAGAGGATGACACGCGTTAAGCTGAAATACTAAACACCTTCCAAAGCTGTTTCACGGAGGAAGAATACACTGCAGTTCCTTCTCTAAATCTTCGCAGGAACGGAAAAATGGCTGACATCGAAATAAGTGTCCAAGGGATAGAATAGCAACTGAAATCACTCAACAGAGGAAAGACCACTGGGCCTGACGCGATACCAATTCCATTCTACACAGAGTACCTGAAAGAACTTGCCCCCCTTCTAACAGCCGTGTACCACAAGTCTCTAGAGGAACGGATGGTTCCAAATGATTGGAAAAGAGCACAGGTAGTCCCAGTTTTCAAGAAGGGTCGTCGAGCAGATGCGCAAAACTATAGGCCTATATCTCTGACATCGATCTGTTGTAGAGTTTTAGATCATGTTTTTTCCTCGCGTATCATGTCATTTCTGGAAACCCAGAACCTACTCTGTAGGAATCAACACGAATTCCGGAAACAGCGATTGTGTGAGACCCAACTCGCTTTATTTGTTCATGAGACCCTGAAAATATTAGATACAGGCTCCCAGGTAGATGCCACTTTCCTTGACTTCCGGAAGGCGTTCGATACAGTTCCGCACTGTCACCTGATAAACAAAGTAAGAGCCTAAGGAATATCAGACCAGCTGTGTGGCTGGATTGAAAAGTTTTTAGCAAACAGAACACAGCATGTAGGTTTCAATGGAGAAACGTCTATAGACGTTAAAGTAACCTCTGGCGTGCCACAGGGGAGTGTTATGGGACCATTGCTTTTCACAATATATATAAATGACCTAGTAGATAGTGTCGGAAGATCCATGTGACTTCTCGCGGATGATGCTGTAGTATACAGAGAAGTTGCAGCATTAGAAAACTGCAGCGAAATGCAGGAAGATCTGCTGCGGATAGGCACTTGGTGCAGGGAGTGGCAACTGACGCTTAACATAGACAAATGTAATGTCTTGCGAATACATAGAAAGAAGGATCCTTTATTGCATGATTATATGATAGCGGAACAAACACTCGTAGCAGTTACTTCTGTAAAATATCTGGGAGTATGCGTACGGAACGATTTGAAGTGGAATGATCACATAAAATTAATTGTTGGCAAGGCGGCTGCCAGGTTGAGATTCATTGGGAGAGTCCTTAGAAAAAGTAGTCCATCAACGAAGGAGGTGTCTTACAAAACACTCGTTCGACCTATACTTGAATATTGCTCATGAGTGTGGAATCCGTACGAGGTCGGGTTCACGGAGGAGATAGAGAAAATCCCAAGAAGAGCGGCGCCTTTCGTCACAGGGCTATTTGGGAAGCGTGATAGCGTTACAGAGATGTTTAGCAAACTCAAGTAGCAGACTCTGTAAGAGAGGCGCTATGCATCGCGGTGTAGCTTGCTGTCCAGGTTTCAAGAGGGCGTGTTTCTGGATAAGGTATCGAATATATTGCTTCCCCCTACTCATACCTCCTGAGGAGATCACGAATGTAAAATTAGAGAGATTCGAGCACGCACAGAGCCTTTCCGGCAGTCGTTTTTCCCGCGAACCATACGTGACTGGAACAGGAAATGGAGGTAATGACACTGGCACATAAAGTGCCCTCCAGCACACACTGTTGGGTTGCTTGCGGAATATAAATGTAGAGGTTGATGTAGACCTTCAGATTTGATGGTCTAGACTGCTGTACACACCGGTACCTCGAATACCCAGTAGAACGTCATCTTGCATTGATGCATGCCTGTATTCGTCGTGGCCAACTATCCACAAGTTCATCAAGGCACTGTTGGTCCACGTTGTCCCACACCTCAACGGCGAGACCCTTCAGAGTGGTTGGTGGGTCACGTCGTCCACAAACAGCCATTTTAAATCCATCCCAGGCCATATCGATAGGTTTAATGCTGGAGAACATGCTGGCCACTCTAGTCGAGGGATAATGTTATCCTGAAGAAAGTCATTCACAAGACGTGCACGATGGGGGAGCGAATTGTCGTCTAGGACCCGAATGCTTCGTCAATATGCTGCCAATATGGTTGCACTTTCGGTCGGAAGATGGCATTCACGGATCGTGCAGCCATTACAGTGCCTCCCATGACACCAGTTGCTTATGTCGGTCCCATATAATGCCACCCCAAAACAGCAGGGGACCTTCACTTTGCTGCACTCGCTGGACAGTGTGTCTAAGGTTAGATTAGATTAGATTAGATTAGATTAGATTAATACTAGTTCCATGGATCATGAATACGATATTTCGTAATGATGTGGAACGAGTCGAATTTTCCAATACATAACATAATTAGGTTAATTTAACAACATACGTAAGTTAATATAACAACTTTTTTTGTGTTTTTTTATTTTTAATTTTATTTTTTTAATATTTTTTTTCTTCATTTATATCTAAAAATTCCTCTATGGAGTAGAAGGAGTTGTCATTCAGAAATTCTTTTAATTTCTTCTTAAATACTTGTTGGTTATCTGTCAGACTTTTGATACTATTTGGTAAGTGACCAAAGACTTTAGTGCCAGTATAATTCACCCCTTTCTGTGCCAAAGTTAGATTTAATCTTGAATAGTGAAGATCGTCCTTTCTCCTAGTATTGTAGTTATGCACACTGCTATTACTTTTGAATTGGGTTTGGTTGTTAATAACAAATTTCATAAGAGAGTATATATACTGAGAAGCTACTGTGAATATCCCTAGATCCTTAAATAAATGTCTGCAGGATGATCTTGGGTGGACTCCAGCTATTATTCTGATTACACGCTTCTGTGCAATAAATACTTTATTCCTCAGTGATGAATTACCCCAAAATATGATGCCATATGAAAGCAATGCGTGAAAATAGGCGTAGTAAGCTAATTTACTAAGGCTTTCAGCCTGACCGGTTCAAACAAATCAAATGGTTCTGAGCTCTATGGGACTTAACAGTAGTTCTAGGTTCTATGGGACTGATGACCATCAGTCCACTAGAACTTAGAACTACTTAAACCTAACTAGCGTAAGGACGTCACACACATCCATGCCCGAGGCAGGATTCGAGTCTGCGGCCATATCGGTCGCGTAGTTCCAGACTGAAGTGCCTAGAACTGCTCGGCCACATCGGCCGGCAGCCTGACCGGTTTGCCTCCAAACACATCTCCAACGATTGTCTGGTTGAAGGCATATGCAACACTCATTGGTGAAGAGAGCATGATGCCAATCCTAAGTGATACATTCGGCATGTTGTTAGGCAAATCTGTTCCGCGCTGCATGGTGTGTGTAGTGTAACGACGCAAGTTTTGTATAAATGATTTTCTTTTGACATATGACCATGTGCAGACTTCGTCACCTACGTCACTTACAACACACTTCAAAATTATTTTAATTCTTTTTAAATTGTCTCTGAATGGTTCTTGAACGAAACTGTAAAACATCATCATTTGAGTCGTATGCGCAGAATTACGTCACTCAGTCCAATTTGTTTGTGCAAACTTTTTTCAATTTAGATGTCGTTTTGTTTCTTCTCAGAAATTATATTAATGCAAGTTATCTGATTTAACAAATATCAGAACCACATTGAATAAACTTTCCAGATTCAAACTCGCGATGAACGTTGTCACAATTAATAATCTTGTCAAATAAATTAGTAATTCATTAACATAATTCTTCATAAATAAATTCTCGGAACACGTATTCAAACTTTGGTAGCATCCACTAGTTTATTATCTTGCTACATATAGACGTGAACCTGAGCCTTGACAAGATAGGACTGACCATTTGCAACATGATTAAACTTTCTATGACATCATTGTTGTAGAAACATTACAAATTCTTATTTTTCCAGTTTTTAGAAGCACGACTCAACAGCTCGGTTTCAGGATCTTCTGTTGCTCTTTGGCTGTGGACCCGCGGCGTATAGTGGCCAGCAATTTTCTCTCTGGTCCCGGCAGTGAAGATGCTGTCTCCGTTCGTTGCGCCGCCCTCTCCGTGCATGAAACATAAAAAATTAAATTTAAAACTTTAGACAATTCACAACTATTACAAATATTACAAAAATACATAAAAAACACTAAATTAACTTATATTCACCTGCAAACTGGGCTGACACTAGTGGATGGGTGACCAATTTCGCGTCCCACTACATGTGGTGGTTGTAAAGATGGACCTCGCCTTGAACATCGGGAGTGGAGTTGCGTGTCATGCAGCCTATTGCGCACAGTTTGGGTCATAACACGACGTCCTGTGGTTGCACGAAAAGCATTATTCAACATGGTGGCGTTGCTGTCAAGGTTCCTCCGTGCCATAATCCGTAGGCAGCGGTAAGTGACTGTAGGAGTAGCCCTTGGGAGGACTTAGCGAGGCATGTCATCGACAGTTCCTGTTTCTCTGTATCTCCTTCATGTTGAAAGTATCTAGCGAAAATTGCGTCCTTTTCTTTGTGAAAGTATCATTAAAAATTGTTTCAAATTAATTATTCAACAAACCTACATTTGACTGTGTCAGCGAACTTGTTTCTTGCACTCCTCCATTTTGACAGTAACGAAAAATATATTTGACTCAGCAATCAAGTTTAAGGGAATAATGTCATTTGTACAATGGCATTCAAATGGTACTGAAGAGTTAACTCTTGGTCCTGATGTTTACTTAATGAAATTATATCTTGACTTGAATAATGCCAGATATTTGTTGTTAGTTGTACCAAAATCGATTTCAAACCATGAACTGCACATATATATTGCGTAGAGGTCTCATTTTTTTTTACGTTCTTTCATTGATGGGTAACTTTACTTTACTACTCGTTTTCATATTCAGTACAATCAAAGGATGTGGATTAGATTTAAACACAATGTTGATCTTAGTATACATATTGTTAAAATTTTAAGTCATACACCAAACCTACCAATTCCATCATCACTCTTACAAAATAATTTACAAAACGCTTACTATCAAACCTTGGGCATTCAAAACCTACCTCTGAACATTATCTAACAAAAACCATTTTGAAATCATTATATATCTTCTCTCATTTACGTGCTAAAATTTTCTTAGGGTAACTGCACAGCGAATGCGACTCCTACCTTAAAGCTGTCTGCACATGTCTGCTTCCTCCAGACACCTAGCTGCGAATCACAAGTTTTTTACTGAGCGTGCCCAGCTCTCTTAACCATCAAAGATACTCCTACTCAAAGATATTATATTCTTTCCACCTTACGGTTGGCAACGACTGACTTTATTTTCTGGATCTACCCTGATCACAGACCATAGCACATACCTTTCATTTTGTGGGGGGATCAGTGCAGTTAGCACAGATTTCACCACGAAATTCGTAAAAAAAATACAGTGTAAGAGACAATCCAAAACATACATAGTATTGCAATTAAAAGAGTATTACACACCAATAAAATTCACCTATAGAAACATAGAATGTGAAGTAAAATGCATAATATCATTAAATTGTCAAATTGGAGTGAATCAAAGAACATCAAAATGTACAACACAGAAACACATAAATGTAGGGCAAAAACATCAGACATTTAGATTATTAAGGCAATTGTATCAAATACCGTCAAAATTTACAAAACAGAGGAAAACAATGTCACGTAAAATCCATAACGTATTTAGATTTCGAAGTTGAATTGTTTCAAATAACATCAAAAGTTTTAATACAGAAATGTAGAATGTGTGGTAAAATGCAGAAAATACTTAGCTTTCTAAAGACAAGTGTATCAAATAGTATTAAAAGTTACAAAATATAAGCACAGAAATGTGGGGTAAAATACCTCAAATAACATTAAACTTTATTTAACAGAAATGTATAATGTGAGGTAAAATACGTAAAACAGATAAATATCTGCTAGAAGTTAACAGCAAATTTGTATAAATTTCTCACAGAGAGCTCTTAACACCAGTGAAATAATGCAATAAGATACTTTAAGTAATAGTAACATTAAATATAAAATATGTGTCACATCAAGTAATATATTGACTTTCAGTTACAATCATTATCTTGTAGTAGACCTAGAGTACATGCCGAGTTTCATTGAAAGTAGTAAATTAAGAAGACATACCACGTTAGGTGACGATTTACAATGAGTCTAATTGTAAACTGCAGTGAAATGTGGGGCCTCAGGTGAAGAAAACACTGAGCCATAAGTGTCGATTGTACAATCCACATCACATCAGGTGACAGTTTACACAGATTGTAATTGTAAACTGTAGTAAAATATGGGGCCTCAGGTGATGAAACACACTGAGCCACAAATAATGTTGATTGTACAATAGATGTCACATTAGGTGATAGGACCCACTGACTTTAATAGTGATCAGTAGTACAATAAGGTTGAAGAAGAATGGGCATCAGACATACTGAGCCATCTTATTGTAACTGTAGAATACCTGTTAAGTTAGGGGATAACTCACCCTGTTTCGATTATCACAATGAAAATCTATATTATGTCACAAACAGGGGTCTCAGGTGATGAAACACTCTGAGCCACAAATAATGTCCACTGTACAATACCTCTCTCATCAAGTGATAGGACACACTGACTTTAATAGTGGTCAGTAGTACAATAAGACTGAAGAAGTATGGGCTTCTGGTGATGGGACACACTGAGACATGGTAGTATGGTATGTAAAATATATGCCAAGTCAGGTGACAACACACACTGACATTCAGTTGCAATTATGGTAGTCTATCAGTCATACAACACATGGTATGTCAGGTGGTAGCTCATACTGATGTACCTTTAAAGTCGTGATATTCAATTTCTTATAGGACACATTTTACGTGGGAAGGTAGCACACACTGACTTTAGTTATATTTTCGTAGACTCAGACCAGTTATTATGTCAGGAGACAGTTCAGTCTGAGTTTCAGTTATATTTATGTAGAATCAGGCTACTCGTTATGTCAGGTGGTAGTCCACTATGACTCTTAAACACAGTCATGAGATTCTTACAGATGCAGAACATATGTCCAGTCAGGCGACAGCTTAGTCTGATGCTAAGTTAAAAACATTTACAAAATACGTTTGTTATAGTGACAGAATCGTTATCTTAGTTACATTGCTATTATCATTGTGCAAGACATTAATATGAAAAGTAATATACAATAACTGTATTCAGTGGACATTTGTTGCAAAATTTTTATATATCTTGAAGGTAACAATAACATCACATACTCTGTAGCAATAACAGTAATTAGTTTTATAGGATCTATGTACAAAATAATTCCTACTAAAGGTAGTGTACAGTAATAATAACACAATGCTGTGGACATTTTTTACAAAATAAATGTTTGTATTTATTTAAGATGAATAGAACCTCATATGGTCAGTAACAATGCTGTATTGAAATAGTCATTAAGACTCTATTTACAAGTGAATATTAATGATTACAATAACCTGCACAATTGCAGTAGTCATTTTAGAACTTCACATACTCAGTAAAAACACTGTATTGAAATCGTCATACAGACTTTATTTACAAGTGATTCATAGCCATATATATAGTGTTAATGATTACAAAAACCTGCACAATCACACTCATAATTTTAGTGCTAACTTTACATTAAGTATTGACAGGTAACGAAGTAACAAATTTTATACAACTTTCTTAAATAAGAGTTTTGATAAAGTCAGAATAAGTATTTTAACTTCACAGTACAGATTTTATTTCTTTTCAGTACAATTATTAAAAAAGTTATTTACCTATCAGAGAACAGTTACAGATATCTTATAAAAATAAGAAAAATATTTAGAACAGAAAAAACAGAAAGAAGAATAGAGCTAGAACTCAGAAAGGAAGAATGAGTTCTACAGAGCTCAAGGATATGGGGCACCAACGCCAAATGGTGTGTTAGTTAAAGAATAACCAACCCTCTACCCCATTAGTTTTTTGTGTAGACCACAAGAATAATCTGTTATCAAGTGTTGAAATAATTTCAATAATGGAAATTATTTGTGAGAAAAAGAGTAAACAGATTTACTTAAATTAATGATAGACAGAGCAAGAAAGAGGATACTAATTACTGCAGCTGAAAATGATGGTAGTTATGGTACACCAAAAACACAATTGTCATGGAAACAAAACACAATAATGATATATTAATGTAGAATGAAAATACTATCACACTTAAGGAACAGGCATTAGGAATGGACCAAACGCTGAACACAGCCAAGGAGAGGTACCGCCATGTCTCGAAAAATAATAGTGTGACAAATCAAAATTGTGCATAAATAGAACAATATATGTATGGTAAGTTACAACATAATTAGTGTCACAAAGCACAAAGGAAATAACATTGTTTAAAATATCCATAATCAGTGTAGTGTAAACAAAAAATAATTAGCATTCAGAGAAAATCCGGAAATAATTGTAACAAAAAGTAACATGTCAACTTCAGATAATAAAGCAAAAACTAGCATGCCAAACAAAAGAAACGGTTTCAACTGAAAGCATAGACCATAACTTTATCTTAATCCTGAAATAGGTAACACTACCAGAAAATAAAAGTGTAGACACACATAAAGCAAAGCATACACAAATGGTAAACAATGAGAAAGTAACAGATGATTCTATCTTTACCCGAAAAACGCGTGAAAAGAGAAAAAGGCAACATAGAAGGTAGCACAGAGACATCATAAAAGGTAAGAATTATGATACTTGTGGTGCTGTAGGTATAAGAAAAAAATGATTATGTCAATAAGTAAGTCGTGAGTGGATCCTCAACAATGAGCCCAAAAACAATCCCAGTTGGACTCTAGTAATCCCAAGTTATCATATTATTTCATTAATGGCATCTAAAAATAGTTGATAATTAATAAACAGTATATAATCAGAGACAAAATGTTAAGTTTTTTCAGAGAAGAGTATTTGTTTATTATAAAATGAAAGGGTCAGAAACAAAAGTTACTTGGTATGTCGTAAAATAGTTGATATTTGTTCTTAAAAGCTGTGGAGAAAATTAATTGTTATATTGTATTAAAGTTAATCATGAAACTCGTCAGAAAATCACCATCAAAATTTCTGGAAAATGTACAACATCGCTCACACTTCATGTTGCTATGGTCGTAACTTCAGCACACAGTATTTGCTAATCATCACCTGTAGTATCCAAGACACCAAAGTCTGAAAAATAAAGGAGCTTTAATCTAATAATATCTCATTCTGCTCATCAGTTTCAAATATCATCTTAAAAACTCGTATGAACACTCCCTTCCTTAAAATATCTTAAAACCATCGAAATCATTAGTCCCATCTTCTTATACACATTGCCAATACTCACATTACATCCTTTAGCACGAAAACCTTAAACAAACTTCAGGAAAATTGGTACCACTAGCTTAACATCAACATACAAAGTGGCCTTCACACGTACAAAATCTTGTTACAGTTAGTGTCATTATGTCATATAAACATAGTTCAATTGAGTCATCGCAAAGTAACAGAGATGATCATCCAGCAAAAAATAGGAGCAAAGATATCATGTAGAAAGTATCGACATCAATTTGATGACCGAAATTCTCAGCTGTAATGTCAACTTCAAAGGCCAGTGTGTAAAGAGTTTCACGAAAAACAATTACGTAATTCATCAGCAATGTACCGAAATAATTCCAGATTATTACAATAAGTCGGAAACCTATAACACTCGGGAAAGAAAGCAGGTAACACTACTTAGCTGTCTCCAGAAAAAGATGTCTCTTAACTCATGCCTTTATCTAATGCCAGAACACAGGTGGTGTTATTTGGAGCTTTTACACGGGAAATATTCAGAATGTTTTCACACTGGAAAAAAAATTCGCACGACCCAGGCCTAACGACGTGAAAAAGGTCTGTCCCGTCAGCGGTGTGTCCATTATGGCCTAACGCGAGCTGTGACAGGAATTTGTGCCACCCTGGCCCTTAGGAGGATTCCAGGCTACCGCCGCAGAGGCGCTACACGACCGCAAACCATGCCCGGGACAGGAAGAAATATTATAAATAAAATAGCTGGACATACGTAGCTGGGATTTACTGTAATAAACCGAAGTAGTGAACCCTAAATGTTACCAATGAAAAAGGTACCATCTATTCAATGTTTGCAGTTTGTGATATGATGTAGACCACGTGATTTTTTTGTGTGTGTAATGTTTGGATTTCAAGTGCATTAGGGTGTGCTATACGAACTACTCGATATGGATCATTATATAGAAGAAAGAATTTCTGACATGGATTGCGGGCTTAATGGGATAGCCTATGGGAGCGGACCAGAAAATTTGTCTCTTACTTGAAAAGAAATATTCCTCTTTGGTGACCTTATTTGGCGCAGCCGTTGGTCAGCAGCTCACTTAATATTGTGTAATGCGATCTGAATAATCTCGTGATGACGTAGACAGCGAGATTTCGGGAAACGTACGATTTCTTTAATCTTGTCAGAAGGGTGTTGATTCTTTAAAACAAGATGTGGAGACAACTGTGTGGAAGTATTTGGTAATGAATTTATTACATCCTGAAACATGTGAAGTTATTTGTCCCAATCATTGTTTTTTGCATGACAAAAGATCTTAAATAATTTCACCAGTTCCTTCATTAACCTTCTGCGAGATTCGATTAAGCATGGTATCTGGAGATATAAAAGGGGGAAAATTTGTGTCTGAAGAGTACGTCCCCAAGTGCGCGAACGGAACTGCAGCCCATTATCGGAGATTACTAATGCTACATGGCCCACTTCCTTCAGAAAATGTTTAGTAAAAGCACGTGAAACAGTGCAGGCCGTAGCTCTATGTAATGGGGTGAAAGTGACGAGTTTTGAAGTTAATACCTCGCAGACAAACACATAGCCATAACTTCTGTTTGTAGTGGGAATTGGACCAAATAAATCAGCAGCCGCTAGTTAACGAAGACGTAAAGGGGTGATGGGGAATGTCTGAGTAGCAAAGCATGGAATGGGTGGTTTTCCTTTTTGACGAAGTCTGGATTTTGAGAGGACTTGGCGAATGCGTATTTCCATGTTGAAAAAGTAAGATGTTTGTTTGAGCAACTGGAAACATTTGCGCGGTCCATAATGTGAGTAGCTAAGGGGAACATACGAAATGAGTTTGTTAATGAGGTCTTCTAGGATACAAACCAGCCAAATTGACGTATCAGGTTTGATACGGCGGAACAGAGTACTGTTATGTATTAAGCAATACTGCCGCAGAGTGGTGTTCTTAACATATCGCCATTGTCGTTTCACGTCTTTCCAGATGGACTCCTTATCCTGTTCTGAAGCAATGTTGTGCAGGACATCGGAAACAAAGTTTTCAAATGCGACCTGGCGCATATATATCAAACTGAAATTGTTATGGCAAAAGGTGTTGGCTGGATCAGTATTGTCGGTATCTAAAGTGCGTGACAAAGCGTCAGCCACGAGATGTTGAGGTCCTGGTACATACACAATGGAAAAAGAGAATACTTGTAACAAGAGAGCCCATCTCGCTAAACGACCATGGGATAGTTTAGCTGACATCAAAAATTCTACTGCTCTGTGATCTGTGTATACTGTGGTGTGTCTACCAAAAAGAAAGGTCTAAATTTGGAAAACTCCCATACAACAGCCAGAGCTTCTAATTCAATGATGGAATAGTTGCTTTCTTAAGAAGATAATACTCGACTAGCAAATGCGATGTAATTTGTACCTTAGTTTCACCTTCAATGAACTCTTGAAGGAGATGAACTGCAAAGGCTGCGTTCAGGAATCTGTTGAGATGCAAAAATCAGTAGTAAGATCGGGGTGAGATAACAGGGGTGCTTCTATAAGACACTGCTTTAATGTCTCAAATTCCTTTTGAGCAGTATTATCCCAAATCCAGACAGAATTTTTTACTGTTAATTAACATAAAGTTGGCATATCTAAAGCTTTGCTGTTAATAAACCAGCGAAAAAACTTTTTCATTCAAAGATAACTGCGAAGTTGTTTTTTAGTGCGAGGAGCCTGGATGTCATGGATTCCTTTGAGCTTATCAGTCTCCGGTTGAATTCCTGATGATGAAATAAGATGGCCTAAAAATTTGATTTGAGCTTGCCGAAAATGGGATTTTTCAAAATTTACTCTAACACCGAAGCTAGAGAACGAGTGAAGAATTTGAGAGAATATTTCATTATGCTGTTGCCAAGAAGAAACGGCAATGAGAATATCGTCCACGTAAGTGGTAATCCTGTCTTTCAAATGAGGTGGCAACACAGTATTTAGTCCATGGATAACGGCTGCAGATGAGATTGTTTACCCAAAGGGGAGTCTACAAAATTGGTAGCACTGACCAAAACAGAGATAAGCAGTGTATTTGCGACATTTAGGATGTAATTCTATTTGGTAAAAACTGGAACATAGATCGAAGGAGGAAAAAATAGATACGCCGGGAAACTGTTGTAAGATTTCATCCGAAGTTAGTGGCCTATCCGTCTCTGATATGATGATTAGGGAATTATATGGACTTGTAGGAGTTTCAGTAATATTGTGGGCTACCTTAGATTGGATTTCCTGTTTGACTTTGTCACGGTGAACTAGCGGTATCGGATAAGGTGAAACAGCAAAAGGGGTATGAGGTTTTACTTGAAATTCATATAAAACATCTTTAACTGTGACTGGAGCCGTGCCAAATACATGGGAAAACTCAGTTAAAATGGTATTTAAATCTTCCTTTCCTTGAACTGAAGTTGAATCAGCTACCTTGATTTGATCTCGAGTAATGTTACCAATATCTGGTGTCATATCGTCATTGTCAATGTTTGGGGAAGGAACAAAAAATGACGTCAGTCTTACGTCCGACGGGCACTGAGACTGAATAAAATTAATTTTGTTAAGGTCTTGTTCTGGTTGCGACAAACGTTTGTGAAAGTCCAAAAAGAAGCAAACTTCATCATCACAGACGAATCGAATGATCTCCAAAATCAAAAATGGCTTTATATTTGTTAAAAAAAATCGATCCCCAGAATCACGTCTATAGCGAAAAGCGGAACTATTAAAAATGTAGCATATAAAAAATGTGTATCGACTTCAAATTGCAAAAAAAAAAAAAATGGTTTAAATGGCTCTGAGCACTATGGGACTTAACATCTATGGTCATCAGTCCCCTAGAACTTAGAACTACTTAAACCGAACTAACCTAAGGACATCACACAACACGCAGCCATCACGAGGTAGAGAAAATCCCTGACCCCGTCGGGAATCGAACCCGGGAACCCGGGCGTGGGAAGCGAGAACGCTACCGCACAACCACGAGCTGCGGGCTTGAAATTGCAGATAAAATTGCTGTTTAATATCTATACTTTTGCCAGGAACAGCACTACTGACCTTAGTATGCGAAAGCAGAAGTTTTGGATTGTTGGAAACAGTGGAGCATTTTTGAAAAGCGGCTTCACTAATAACAGATATGGGAGAACCCGAATCAAGGACTGCATAGAATTTGTGTGTGTCTATCGAAATATTAATGAGGGGATGATGAACAATTGGTTTTAGTTCGATATTTTCCAGCAGAATGTCCTCTCGTATATCGTCAAAACGGATAACCTGTCATGTAAAATTTTCAGAAGAATCATGGCACCGCTATTGCTGCAGTGAGCAAGCGGTAGGCAGAGAAGTTAGTTGCTATTGTTGGTGTTCTGTCTCACGCTGAGGATCTCCATTGTTTCATGGATCTGGTGGACGAACTTCTACTAACTGTACTGTTCTACCTAATGAATTATTGAAATCATGTCTGGGGTGGAAACGGGAATCTGGCTGATGAAATTGTACTCGTCTGCTATTGCCGTAATTCTGTTGCCTGTCATTGTTTTGTGTCTGGTTGTGACTTAGACAATTATCATTATGATTTGAAAAATTCTGTTGACTATAGTGATAATTGGGTGGGCGATCAAAGGTTTGTCGTCGTTGGTGGTAATCATTGGTTCTGTAAAGTTGATGGCGGTTCTGGTGGCACATTTGGTTTCTTTGTACAAAAAAGTGTTGGAATTATTCCACTGATTCTCCCAGTTTCTCTGGTTGTTACTAAACCACCGATTATTTTGTAGGGTATTGCCATATTGACCATTGCGGAAAGACATTGATGGAAGGGTATGATAATTTTGATCCCTGGATGAGTAGGTATTCATAACTTTCTGCCGATACTGGGGTTGTGGAAGAAAGCGTCTTGCATTTCCATATTAAGGTCTATTATTCGGAAACTGCTGCCGTTATTACCGAAACGATTGCTCTTTTGTGTTTCCGGGAAAGAGTGTTGACTAGATCGTTGATTGTGTGTTTCATCCTGATCAAGGAGCTGTAAAACATCACGAAAAGTGTTCAGGTTTTCTGTACGATTCCTTGTCAGCAACGGAACTCTCAATGATCTAGGTAATTTTGAAATACAAAACTGAATGAGACCGGAATGGCTGCAAGGTTCAGTTAAATGTTGGTCCTGTTGAATCATGTGGTCAAAATATTGTGTCAAAGTGCCAAATTGTGAGTTATAAAAACGTGGCATATCTAGCAACTGATCTTTCACAGCAGGCTGTGAAGTGGGATTCCAGAAAGCATCAAGAAATTGTTGTTGGAATGACTGGAAAGAGTTATGAAATCTGGTAAATTGGAAAAGAAGCACAAGTTTTATCTTATCAGAAAACTGTTATTCATCGTTTAGATGCCCCTGCTGTCACAATGCATATAAAAAATTTCAGATCATTCGATGTAGTTTATTTATACTGATTTCCAATTGTACGGTAAAATTCCAGTAATCTTTTTTGTAATTCATCATTAAGATATTCAGGTTAGAAATTGTTACCAGCTGCTAATAAAGAGCTTCTGAAAGTATATTAAAACCTATAACAACTATAAATTAACTCTTAAGTTCTCTATTAATTTTCACTGGTGTCTCAAAATTCATGCGCTAAGCAAAATTTCCTGTCACTCACTAATTCATGAACAAAACTTAATTATGACGCTCAACACTGAGACAACTGCAATATTTTTCGAACACAAAAGTAATCAAACACAAGTCTACTGGTCAAATTTAATTCTTTCGTAACTGATGACTATGTGACGCATCTAGATCCGAAATAGTATTTTATTCTCTCAGCGTCGGCGCTGATACACTGCTAACATACTTACGAATAACAATTAAATACGATGGAATGCAGTGACATAGATCAGAGAGACAATGGTTTTACATTAATATAATAGAAGTTTATGGACAATTAATGTGTGTATAGTTAACAAAAAAGTTGGCATACGTTGCTAAGTTACTCGTGGCTAACTTAGGACTCCATCACCTTCTTTCAGAAGATTTCTCCTACACTGTGTCTATTTCGTGTTCAACTGTGTCTATTTGTATTTGTTACTCAATTCTTCAGCAACCGTTTTTGCTGGAAAATAAAATTTTCTTTCTGTAATGTTAAAAAGTACTAAAGGCTGTTTGCGAATTTAAAATTTTACATCCTGGATGGTTATGTGGCTTATAAAACCATTTGTGATTAGAGAATAAATTTTATCCATTAACAATTTAGACACCCCAGATAACACACTTCACTTGCTATGAAGTATTCAACGACCAGGCTACATGAATAGCGGAATATAATGGCCTCCGAACCCATATTATTATATGCCATTCAATATCTGTTCCCAATACGTCTTTAGGCTCGTTTTCAAGAAACTCTGGAAATGTTTTAGTCAAGTCTTAGTAGTTCATGCTTTTTTCGCCTCTATATTTGTCATACAAAAGAAGCTGTGTTAATTTCTAAGATTTGTAAGAAAGGTATTTGAAAACTGTCTAACAAGACAAATATTATTTTGAAACATGAAGAATAACCGCAGGTAAGACTGTAGAAATCTCACATGCGTCTAAATGCTCGCATATTACACTTGACTACTAAAAATGATGCTCAGAATCTTCCACGTTATAGATTAACACACTTCTGACGGGTACAAAACGTAAGAGTTAACAAGAAATATTTGTAAGTCTGATGCATGAAATGGCCATGAGGTTTTCGTGGCAGCGGCTTTTAAAATATTTGTGATTGCATTCTGGTGTAAAATACTCTTAATTTCTCTGCTACTTTAAGTGTGACAATGTTTGAATATAAAGAGCTCATTATACATTGTGGAACTGTTCATTTCCATCCCAGCACATGGCAGTAATAAGAACGTGGAAACGTCATATTTGTAACCGACGTAAGCGGTTTACTTCTTTTTACTTCTATAAGCTGCCATACAACAGCAGTAAATTTAAAAGAACGTTTTGATAATACCGAGTACCACTGTTGTATTATAATTAACAGTCGTAAAATTAAATTACGAAGGAATGCTGAAAAGTAAAGCCAACGAATTTTTTCTGGTAGCTGTTGATACTTTTTAAATAAAATCAGCGTTATTAAGGTTCTACATCTTTATTCTTCTGGTCTACATATTTATTTGTCAATGTCGTCACCCTGGTGACTCACACATTTCTCCCAACGACAGATCAGTTTGTTGAAACCGTCACTGTATAAGTTTCGACCTTGTTGACGGAGCCACAGGCTCAACTACGCTTGTTCTGATTCAGAACTATCAAAAAGAAGTACTCGAAGGATTTTCTTAAGGTCTGGAGACAGGTGAAAGTCGAATGGGACCATTCCGGGACTATATGGAGGATGATCGATGAAAATCAAAGCAAGGCGTCAGATTGTTGCTGATGTCATAGCGCTCGTGTGTGTTCTGCATTCTGAAGTAGAGAGTCTACTATGCGTGAAACAATTCTTCTAGTTCGAAGCCCGACTACGCCTCGCTGCTCCTGAGGCACCAACGTAGTTAAACCAGTAGATACGAAGATATAGAATGTTAATAACGTATATCATATTTAAAAAGCTTAATGACTTATCACAAAAAAATCAGAGGAGTACTTTTCGTCATGTTCTCGTATTATACGTAATGAGATAATATGGACCCCTACAAAACAAAGGTACGCATCTAAAAATTTCGTCGTCTGAAGATCAGTACAATGAACGTGGTGTCAAATGAGCCTTTTTTTCAGTGAGTGTCTTGAGACGGTCCACCACTAATTTCACTTTTGCATCAATGTCATAATCTCAGCGTAGCACTTGCACCTTGCGTCCTCAGTTATTTGTCGGCAGTATTACAGTCTCTGTCTTCCCCTACTATTGCTACCTTCTACAGCTCCCTCTATTACGAAGGAGGTTATTCCCTGATGTCTTAATACACCTCCTATTACGCAGTTCCTTCTTCTTAACAGAGTTTTGAAACTTTCCTTTCTTTTCCGACTCTGCAGAAAACGTCGTCATTTCTTATGTTGCCAGACCGCCTGATTTTCAACATTCTTTTGTGGCAGCACGTGCTATCGCTTCGAATGTAATCTTTTCGCTCTTTCCCATTGTCCATGATACACTACCATATAATATTGTGCTCCAGACATTCATCATTAGAAATTTCGTCTTCAAAATACGCAACATTAAGAATACAATGTGTATTTCATAGCTAACCGCAGAGGAGAGCGCTGAGAGGTGGAAAAGAATACACTGAAGTTCTAAGCGATGAGAAAATAAAAAGCAGACCAGCAGAGGGAAATCTTTGGTAACCTTTTCCACCTCTCAGCGTTCTCCTCTGCGGTTAGCTATGAAATGCACATTGTATTCTTAATGTTGCAGCCGTTGCTTTAATTTCATCCAAGTTTGTTTAGGCGTTCTGTTACCCAAGATTTCCCTCTGCTGGTCTCCTTTTTATTTCCTCATCGCTTAGAACGTCATGGTTTACTTTGTTACCAAGTTAGCAAAATACCTTAATCGTCTATGTCGTGATCAAGAATTCTGAAGTTATGTTTCTCGCTATTCTCATTTCTGCCACTTCCCATTACTTTTGACTTTTTCCGGTTCACTCTCGTTCCATATTATGTACTCATCTGAGTGTTCTTCCGTTTCACTGAGAATACCAATGTCATCAAGGAATCTTCTTATTGACATCCGTTTACCTTGAATCTTAATCCCTCACTGGAACCTTCCTTTTCATTCCGTTGTAGATGAACAGCAGGGGCCAGAAATGCTCCCCACTCTTAACGATTTTGGATCCGAAAACTTCGTTCACCATCGTCCACTAGTATTGATCCCTTTTGGTAGTTAAAAAATTGTATATTACGCACGTATCGCTACAGCTTACACCCATTTTATCAGATGTGCAATACCTTGAACCATTTCACATTGTCGAACGCTTTGACGAAAAATCCTATGAGCGTCCTCATTGTGAAATGTAAAGTCAGAATAGTGTCCCTAGTGCCATTACTTCTCTTGATGCCAAACTGATCGCCACCTAACACATACTCAAGTTTCTTTCCCATTCTTCTGTACGTTATTGTTGTCGGCTTGGATGCAAGAAGCTTTCGGATGATTGTGTGATAGTTCTCTTATCTGCCTACGTTGTTTTCGGAATTTTGCGGATTACATTTTTCCGAAAGTCTGATGGTTCATCGCCAGTCGCATCGATTCTACACACCAACTTAAATAGCCGTTTGGTTGTCACTTCACTCACTTGTTTTAGAAATTCCGTTGGCAGGTTATTTATCGCTTTGCCGTACTTGGTATAAAATCTTGGAGAGCTCTTTCAAATTCCGACTCTAACATTATATCCGGTATGCCTTCCACACCGATTCCAATTTCTTCCACTGTTAAGTCATGAGAGAAGACTTTCCCTTAATAGAGAACTTCAGTGTATTCTTTTCCACCTCTCAGCGCTCTCCTCTGCGGTTAGCTATGAAATACACATTGTATTCTTAATGTTGCAGCCGTTGCTTTAATTTTATCCAAGTTTGTTCAAGCGTTCTGTTACCCAAGATTTCCCTCTTCCTTCCACATTGATTCTTCCGGATGATTCTCTTAATTTCCGTCTACTCTTCATCATTACTTAATTGTGATGTTAGCCTACGACTGCTTTTGGGTACGCCTGACAGTCCAGTATCCGATTTCGGAGTCTCTGATCAGGATGTAATCCAGCTGGAATCTTCTCGTATGCCTGCATTATTTTGAAGTATACATCCTCCTCTCTGATTCGTGGACACAGTATTCATCACTGCCATCTGAAGTATATTGTGTAACTCAGTTAGTCATTCTCCTCTCTCATTCCGCCTACTAATCGCATATTCTCCAATAACACGCTCTTCCACTCCTTCTCCTGCAACCGCGTTCCAATCACACATCATTATCAGATTTTAACCTCCTTTAGCATACTCAATTACCATTTCAACATCCTCACCTACTTCTTATATCCCTTCCTCTTCTGCATTCGATTTGGTTTGTGTATCTCAGCTATCATTGGAGGGTGTGGTTTGCCGTAGAATGTAATGAGAACAAAGCTGTCACTGAACTATTCACAGTAGTTTACTCTCTGCCCTACACTCCTATTCATAACTAATCCTACTGTCGTTATACCATTATTTGCTGCTGTTGATGTTAACCTAAATTCGACTGAACATACTCGTATACTCAGATCATCTTTGCCACATAACTTCCGTGACGTTCACTATATCAAGATTATGCCCTAGCGATCCGCATGTCATATAGCTTCCCCATTATGCTGAAACTGATGACCTTCGCTCCTCCGACTCGCAGAATGTTATGGCTTTGTCGGTTATTTCACCTTCTTCTCATGGTCACCTTCCCCTCGGCAGTCCCCTCCCGGAGGTCCGAGTGGGGGAGTAATTCGGAATCATTAGCCGATGGACTTTTCACCATTACACTTTTACAGTTACAGGCCACATGTTCTGGGGACACACATGATGTGTCTTCAATACAGTCGTTTCTGTTGCCTTCTGACTCATCGTGCCGCTCATCATTGGTGATACGTCCGCCATTTAGGAGCAGTTTCCCACCTCACGCGCAGGAGAGTGCCCTGGACCTCTGTCCACTCCTCCGCCTCCCATGACAAGACCATTGGAGGAACGAAAGAGACTTCTAATGCCGGAAGTAACGGCTGCCATCGTTGATAATTTTCATTAGTACATTATGCTGTGGTTGTATTCGAAGCCTGGATCCAGAACCTTTTCGGGCACTAGCTAAAGTCGCTCCCTGTGGACCACGAATAACCAGCTTTTGTTAAAACGTGCTTATGGATCAAAGGGAAAGACGTAAATTGAATTAACGTAGAATTTCGCTTACTACTGTTTAGTTATTATGCTGTCAAAATGGAAATCTCTTCTACTACATTTTGTGACTCATTTACGAATCTAATTACATCAGCATCACGTAAAGAAGAATGTAATTATCGTATGGCATTTATTGGCCGGGATATCCCCTTCGTGGTTCGGCGGCCGTATTGCTAGTGTTTTTAATTAACGCCACTTTGGCAACTAGAAGGTCAATGATGATGAAAATGATAATGAATGACACACAACACCCAGCCCTTGCCGGGAATCAACCCGGGCCCCGTGCGTGATATTATTTTATTAATTACATTACCGTTGTTTTACTTTTATTGATCTTCATCTATAGCCCTTTTGAGGATGCTATTCGTTGCACTACAACATGACATTCCTTTGTCATCTCTGACAGAATTACGTTCTCTTTGCCAAAGACTACTTGTTTCTTCTCACGCAACTTTAATTACCGTTGTACATTTCTTCTTGGTTTCATTCACTGCATTTCTTTGTACCAACTGAATAAGATCGGTGACAGATACAAACATGTCACATTACCTTCTAACTAATGCTTTCCCTTCTTGTACTTAGATCTCGTATTTGCAGTTTGCTCCCTGTACGATTTTTAAATAACCTTATGTTCCCTGTAATTTGTCTCTCCTTGGTTCAAAATGTCAAGTAGTTTATTTTCGGCAGCACATTTAGAAGCTTTTTCTTAATCTACGAATACTGTAAATATAGGTTAGTTATTCTTTAGTCTGGCTTTTAAGATAAATCGTAGGACCAGTATTGTATACTTTTACATTTCTCTGGAGCACAGTTTTATGTTGCCGCAAGTAGGTTATTATTAAATTTCCGTTCTTATGTGAATAATTCGTATCACTATTTGGCCACTGTTACTCACAGAACTGATGTTTTGCTAACATAAACACCTGCTGTGTCCGCCATACTTGAAGTAAGAACTATTCCATTTTTCCCTAAGTCTGAGAGTACTTCGCTTACTTCATATAAGTACGATACAGTGCACTTGGAAATGTTTTCACAGGGGTGCCTCCCTAATCGATCTCAACAATACTGAGGAAACTCCATAGGCATTCTTTCGAACCTATGATCTGACAGTTCTCTATCAAATTTCCCTCACACTACCGTCGCTCTCATCTCATTTCCATCTACTTCTTTTCTTCTCTTGTATTACTTTTTTCAACTTACCTTTCTTTATATGGGACTTCTAAACCTCTTAATATTTATACAATTTCTCCTATGTTTTTCTTCCAAAAGTCTCTTTCATTATCCTTTTTTTTTTTTGTCATCAGTCTACTGACTGGTTTGATGCGGCCCGCCACGAATTCCTTTCCTGTGGTAACCTCTTCATCTTAGAGTAGCACTTGCAACCTACGTCCTCAATTATTTGCTTGACGTATTCCAATCTCTGTCTTCCTCTACAATTTTTGCCCTCTACAGCTCCCTCTAGTACCATTGAAGTCATTCCCTCATGTCTTAGCAGATGTCCTATCATCCTGTCCCTTCTCCTTATCAGCGTCTTCGACATATACCATTCCTCTCCGAATCTGCGTAGAACCTCCTCATTTCTTACCTTATCAGTCCACCTAATTTTCAACATTCGTCTATAGCACCACATCTCAAATGCATCGATTCTCTTCTGTTCCGGTTTTCCCACAGTCCATGTTTCACTACCATACAATGCTGTACTTCAGACGTACATCCTTAGAAATTTCTTCCTCAAATTAAGGCCGGTATTTGATATTAGTAGACTCCTCTTGGCCAGAAATGCCTTTTTTGCCATAGCGAGTCTGCTTTTGATGTCCTCCTTGCTCTGTCCGTCATTGGTTATTTTACTGCCTAGGTAGCAGAATTCCTTAACTTCATTGACTTCGTGACCATCAATCCTGATGTTAAGTTTCTCGCTGTTCTCATTTCTACTACTTCTCCTTACCTTCGTCTTTCTCCGATTTACTCTCAAACCATACTGTGTACTCATTAGACTGTTCATTCCGTTCAGCAGATCATTTAATTCTTCTTCACTTTCACTCAGGATAGCAATGTCATCAGCGAATCGTATCATTGACATCCTTTCACCTTGTATTTTAATTCCACTCCTGAATCTTTCTTTTATTTCCATCATTGCTCCTTCGATGTACAGATTGAAGAGTAGGGGCGAAAGGCTACAGCCTAGTCTTACACCCTTGTTAATACGAGCACTTCGTTCTTGATCGTCCACTCTTATTATTCCCTCTTGGTTGTTGTACATATTGTATATCTCTCCCTATAGCTTACCCCTACTTTTTTCAGAATCTCGAACAGCTTGCACCATTTTATATTGTCGAACGCTTTTTCCAGGTCGACAAATCCTATGAAAGTGTCTTGAATTTTCTTTAGCCTTGCTTCCATTATTAGCCGTAACGTCAGCATTGCCTCTCTCGTCCCTTTACTTTTCCTAAAGCCAAACTGATCGTCACCTAGCGCATTCTCAATTTTCTTTTCCATTCTTCTGTATATAATTCTTGTAAGCAGCTTCGATGCATGAGCTGTTAAGCTGATAGTGCGATAATTCTCGCACTTGTCAGCTCTTGCCGTCTTCGGAATTGTGTGGATCATGCTTTTCCGAAAGTCAGATGGTATATCGCCAGACTCATATATTCTACACACCAACGTGAATAGTCGTTTTGTTGCCACTTCCCCCAATGATTTTAGAAATTCTGATGGAATGTTATCTATCCCTTCTGCCTTATTTGACCGTAAGTCCTCCAAAGCTCTTTTAAATTCCAATTCCAATACTGGATCCCCTATCTCTTCTAAATCGACTCCTGTTTCTTCTTCTATCTCATCAGACAAATCTTCACCCTCATAGAGGCTTTCAATGTATTCTTTTCACCTATCTGCTCTCTCCTCTGCATTTAACAGTGGAATTTCCGTTGCATTCTTAATGTTACCACCGTTGCTTTTAATGTCACCAAAGGTTGTTTTGACTTTCCTGTATGCTGAGTCTGTCCTTCCGACAATCACATCTTTTTCGATGTCTTCACATTTTTCCTGCAGCCATTTCGTCTTAGCTTCCCTGCAGTTCCTATTTATTTCATTCCTCAGCGACATGTAATTCTGTATTCCTGACTTTCCCGGAACATGTTTGTACTTCCTCCTTTCATCAATCAACTGAAGTATTTCTTCTGTTACCCATGGTTTCTTCGCAGCTACCTTCTTTGTACCTATGTTTTCCTTCCCAACTCCTGTGATTGCCCTTTTTAGAGATGTCCATTCCTCTTCAACTGTACTGCCCACGGCGCTATTCCTTATTGCTGTATCTATAGCGTTAGAGAACTTCAAACGTATCTCATCATTCCTTAGTACTTCCGTATCCCACTTCTTTGCGTATTGGTTCTTCCTGACTAATGCCTTGAACTTCAGCCTACTCTTCATCACTACTATATTGTGATCTGAGTCTATATCTGCTCCTGGGTACGCCTTACAATCCAGCATCTGATTTCGGAATCTCTGTCTGACCATGATATAATCTAATTGAAATCTTCCCGTATCTCCCGGCCTTTTCCAAGTATACCTCCTCCTCTTGTGATTCTTGAACAGGGTATTCGCTATTACTAGCTGAAACTTGTTACAGAACTCAATTAGTCTTTCTCCTCTCTCATTCCTTGTCCCAAGCCCATATTCTCCTGTAACCTTTTCTTCTACTCCTTCCCCTACAACTGCATTCCAGTCGCCCATGACTATTAGATTTTCGTCCCCCTTTACATACTGCATTACCCTTTCAATATCCACATACACTTTCTCTATCTGTTCATCTTCATCTTGCGACGTCGGCATGTATACCTGAACTATCGTTGTCGGTGTTGGTCTGCTGTCGATTCTGATTAGAACAACCTGGTCACTGAACTGTTCACAGTAACACACCCTCTGCCCTGCCTTCCTATTCATAACGAATCCTACATCTGTCATACCATTTTCTGCTGCTGTTGATATTACCCGATACTCATCTGACCAGAAATCCTTGTCTTCCTTCCACTTCAGTTCACTGACCCCTACTAAATCTAGATTGAGCCTTTGCATTTCCCTTTTCAGATTTTCTAGTTCCCTACCGCGTTCAAGCTTCTGACATTCCACGCCCCGACTCATAGAACGTTATCCTTTCGTTGATTATTCAATCTTTTTCTCATGGTAACCTCCCCCTTGGCAGTCCCCTCCTGGAGATCCGAATGGGGTACTATTCCGGAATCTTTTGCCAATGGAGAGATCATCATGACATTTCTTCAATTACAGGCCACATGTCCTGTGGATACACGTTACGTGTCTTTAATGCAGTGGTTTCCATTGCCTTCTGCATCCTCATGTCGTTGATCATTGCTTATTCTTCCGCCTTTAGGGGCAATTTCCCACCCCTAGGACAAGAGAGTGCCCTGAACCTCTATCCGCTCCTCCGCCCTCTTTGACAAGGCCGTTGGCAGAATGAGGCTGACTTCTTATGCCGGAAGTCTTCGGCCGCCAATGCCGATTATTTATCAAAATTTGGGCAGTGGCGGGGATTGAAACCGAGACCGAAGACGTTTTGATTATGAATCAAAGACGCTACTCCTAGACCTCGCGTACATTTTCCTACAGGTACCATGTATTTTTACCGTAGTCATCCTTGTATTGACAGCCAAGCATCTCTCATCCATCTATTCTTGCTTTGCCATTAACGATTTCCTCTGTTGTATTTTATGAACATCTGTATCACCCTTAGACCACTACATTTGCTGCAACTCTATGTTTTCTTACGCCGTCAATTACTCGTAGACTCTGTATCTCAATCCTACATTAACAGTTGCATACTATGTGTATGCAGAGAAAATATCCTTTCCTAGAGGGACAGGACTCCTGTGAGTACTCCAACCGATGACGACAAATAAATAAAAGATCAGCACTTAGCGGCAGGATCGAAATACTGGTCTCCAACATTGAGGCAACTCTGATCGGAAAGAAAGGGACTAATTGATCTCGAAAATCACTTAGACGGAAGAAACATTTTTGTTGTGTGTTGAAATATTCACGGGAAACATTAACCTTGAAAGCTATATTGTCCATAAAGAACTACGCTGGAATTTGGTACAAAATTGGGTGTTAACGTTAAGGAAAACGGTGCTCCAAGAGGAAAATTATATGAGAAACAGTCTAGACATAAATGATGGAAATCTGTTTCCAGCTGTCAATTGGTCTTTTAATACAATCTAACTGAATATGAAATCCTATAATAAACTGCAGGTAAAAAGTCCCGTTTACCTTACACGGTTATGGGACATTTTGCTCTTTCTTATGTTGAGCACTACAATACTCCAAATGCTATGGGTTACAATGAAATTCTAATAAGAGAAAGTGTTCTTCAAAGGTACTCTGCGTATGGAACATTGGTACCGTATTTTTGTCTCTTTACTTACTTGATGTGGTAATTGTGGATATGCGAGAGATTGTTTGTGTCTGTGTCACGTGCCTGAGGTTCACTGTTAACGTGGCTGGTGCACCGGGAAACGGTAGAAAAGCGACGGCAATGTTTCACATCGAGCAGACGTTCTCATATCCCATATACTAAATACGCAACGGATATGTCCCCGTTTTTAGTCCGTTTTTTTACAGTGACATACGGCAGAAAAGCTTTGTAATATCAACAGCAGACACATTTTGTGTCGCCCTTGAATCTCTGAAATATGGAGTGCGGATGTGGTTGCTACTGAAATATGCATCAACCGCCGCGAACATTTGTCATTCCGAAAGCGCTACTGAAATGAACTATTCGGTTCACGTCACTTCTGATATATGTCTCATTCGAAACATGGACCATATAAAGACACAGATAAAGGTTAGATTTTATTTCATCGACTGTCCGCAATTTTGCGTAATGCAGTAATTATTAAAAGGTTAAAAAATAGCTACTTGTATATGTCTTTACAAAGTACCGTTTCCCATTTTTACCACAAAGCATTGGCTATGTATTTCCATCACACCGCTAGGTTTGTTTCCTTGCGTCTTAGACTCCATTCACGACTAATCACTTCCTCATTATAGTTACACTTTTTTAGAATTTATTTAGATTATAGTGGAAAAAGTATACGTGGTACGTATTTCCTAGGTGGAAAATTACGAACAGTGTATAATTAAGTCAAGTGTTACATATACATTTAAGAAAACTATTGCCGATTAACTGGCGAGGGGGCCAATGTTTATTTTATGGAGGCACGATTATCACTAGTCATCACTTATTCCTTGTCGAAAATTATGTACACGCAAAAGTAGAGATTGATAAGAGTAACATATATTGTTGTAGCATATATTTCTCTAGAGGGTTCCTTCGCATTTCTTAACGTCTGTTGTTGACAGCATAAAACGATTAGAAACTATGAAGTTTATAGAATAAAACTATCATAAACTACGAAGTACCGGCAAAGTATTAAGACACTGATTTCACTCCAATTCAGATGAGTTTATGGGCACCATGCTCCCGGAGCGAACTAATCACTCAGAGCACTGGGTTTTACGGTATGTATTACACTATTGGAAAGTTATCTAACTTTTTTTTCAGTTCATCTTGACAATATATACTCACTGCAGTCGGTAATTGGCAACCTTAACACGGTTCTCCATAAACAGGAAATCTTGGTCCTACATACAGGGCGATCAACAGCGAGATCATCTATGTCCTTACTACACTGAGGACGAATGTGATTATTTTATTATATGGCCTAGGTGTTGTGTCTTTGATTAGTACCCAATACGTCTTCGATACCGGGTTCGAAACCCGAGACCGTTTTAATTAATAATCAGCACTGGCTGCAGAAGACGTCCGGCATAAGAAATTATCCTTGTTCAGCGAACGGCCTTATCAAAGAGGGCGGACGAACAGACATAGGTTAAAGGCAGTCTGTTGTCCTTGGGACGGGAAAAATCCCCTAAAGGCGGAAGAATCAGCAATGGTCAACGGCAAGACGATAGAGACGGCAGTGAAAACTACTGCATTAAAGACACACAACGTGTATCCTCACGACATGTGGCCTGTAATTGAAGAAGTGTCATGACGATCTTTACATTGGGAAAAGGTTCAGGAATCGTCCCCCATTCGGATCTCCACCAGAAGACTGCTATTGGAGGGTGACCATGAGAATATATAGGAAGTTCAAAACAAACTTCGGTCCAATTAGAAGCAAATGTGTTAACATGAAGAGTACAACAGGTATTCCACCGAAATATGCAAAGGATGTAGCGGATCGATCGAAAGAGTACATTGAAGGCCTCTTTGAGACTAACCTGATATGACAGGAGAAGAAACAGGAGTAGATGCAGAAGAGATAGGGGACCGACTATTAGAATCAGAATTTAAGAGAGCTTTGGAAGATTTAAGATCAAATCAGGCAGAAGGCTCTGAGCACTATGGGACTTAACTGCTGTGGTCATCAGTCCCCTAGAACTTAGAACTACTTAAACCTAACTAACCTAAGGACATCACACACATCCATGCCCGAGGCAGGATTCGAACCTGCGACCGTAGCGGTCGCGCGGCTCCAGACTGTAGTGCCTAGAACCGCTCGGCTACCCCGGCCGGCCAGGCAGAAGGGATAGATAGATTAGATTAAATCAGATTTACTTTCATTCCAGCAGTGAGGAGGTCCTCCAGGCTGTAGATCATGCCAGAAAAACAATAATACATGACAACTACAAACCATTAAGCTTTTTTTTTAATGTGCCTATATGAAAGGATCATTTTACGACACTCATTTACTAAGATTACATTAATGCACTGAATTTAAAAAGAATTATTTATGAGGTAATAAACATAGAATAGAACTGCTACAATACTTATTTACAATGAACACATTGTTGTTGTTGTGGTCTTCAGTCCTGAGACTGGTTTGATGCAGCTCTCCATGCTACTCTATCCTAAGCAAGCTTCTTCATCTCCCAGTACCTACTGCAGCCTACATCCTTCTGAATCTGCTTAGTGTATTCATATCTTGGTCTCCCTCTACGACTTTTTCCCTCCACGCTGCCCTACAATACTAAATTGGTGATGCCTGGATGTCTCGGAACATGTCCTACCAACCGATCCATTCTTCTAGTCAAGTTGTGCCACAAGCTCCTCTTCTTCCCGATTCTATTCAATACCTCCTCATTAGTTATGTGATCTACCCATCGAATCTTCTGCATTCTTCTGTAGCACCACATTTGAAAAAGCTTCTATTCTCTTTTTGTCTAAACTATTTATCGTCCACGTTTCACTTCCATACATGGCTACACCCCATACAAATACTTTCAGAAACGACGTCCTGACATTTAAATCTATATTCGATGTTAACAAATTTTTCTTCTTCAGAAACGCTTTCCTTGCCATTGCCAGTCTACATTTTATATCCACTCTACTTCGACGATCATCAATTATTTTGCTCCCCAAATAGCAAAACTCCTTTACTACTTTAAGTGTCTCATTTCCTAATCTAATTCCCTCAGCATCGCCCGACTTAATGCGACTACATTCCATTATCCTCGTTTTCCTTTTGTTGATGTTCATCTTATACCCTCCTTTCAAGACACTGTCCATTCCGTTCAACTGCTCTTCCATTAGTGCACTGAAATGGTACAGAGTACAGAAGTTAGAATGTACTTTATATATAAAAATCAGTTCGTTGTACTGAGAAATTCATCAATGAAGTAAAATGAGTTGGCCACCAATAGATCCTTTAAGGTCCTCTTAAACTGAATTTCATTTGTTGTTAAGCTTTCTATCACTGCTGGGAAGTTATAGAAAACGTGTGTTCCTGAATAATGCGCACCTTTTTGTACAAGAATAAGTGACTTTAAATACTTGTGAAGATTATTCTTATTTCTAGTATTGATTCCATAAATTGAGCTCTTGGTTTCCAAAAGTGATATATTTTGAATGACAAATTTCATTAAGGAATAAATATATTGGGACGCAGTAATTAGTGTCCTAAGTTCCCTAAACAGGCCTCTGCAGGATGTTCTCGAGTTCATACCACATACCACTCATATTTCACGTTTTTGTGCCCGGAAACCTTTTGCTTGGCTTGATGAAAAACGCCAAAAAATAATCCCATATGACATTATGGAAAGAAAGTAAGGATAGTCTGCCAGCTTTTTCATTTTTATATCCCCTATGTCTGACAGAATTCGCGTTGCAAATAGAGATTTGTTTAGATGCTTCAGCGGTTCTGTGGTGCGCTCCTCCCAGCTGTAAACCCAAGAATTTAACACCACCTCTTTTATTTGCTTGTCATGATATGCTAGGCATATACTCGTGTGACACGCCTTACAAGTTTTGAACTGCATGTGTTGAGTTTTTTCAAAGTTTAGTGACTAAGAATTGGGTAGGAACCTATGACGTGCCTTAGTTACACCACTATGACAATGGAAATCAGTTTTCCCTTAAATATATGCTGTAACGATCGTTAGTTATCTTTGAGACTGGACGTGGTGAGTTGATGTCAGTTAAAAATACCATTAAGGCGATAATGACGCCATTATTAACACCTCACTGAGCTTTAACGAGATCGTGTAATGAAGCTTCGAGAGACTGGCTGTCCCTTCTGAGATACTGGAGAAAACGTAGCCACCGTACATGATCCCCGGCAGCGCTGGTCAAGAGAATGTACGGTCGCAAGAGCACCAGGCTTTGGACGGCCACGTGGCACTACCGAGAGTGGGCGCATAGTGATGCGTCTGCACCACAGTGACACAACGAACAGTTACACAAGGGTTACTTCAAGTAAAGCTCCGAACAACACACGCTGTAGCGCGATTTCCACTGACCACTGGCGACATCTGTGGTCTCAAGCGAAAGCTCATTGAAGGGCAGGATGGAGGTCTGTTGTGGTTTCTACCGATAGCGGGTTCTGCCTCGGGGCCAGTGATGTCCGTGTGTTAGTTACAAGGAGAAGAGTTGAGAACCTGCACGCAACCTGTATATGAGCTAGACACACGGGACACATTCCTGTCGTGCGATTTCGTATGACAGCAGGAGTACTCTCATGATTATCCCACGCACACTGACTGTACTGTACGTCTGTCTCGTGATAAGTCCTGTTGTGCTGCCATTCATTAACGGCATTACAGCGTTGTTTTCCAAGAGGGTAACGCTCACCCACATACCGGTGTCCACAGCTTTCCTTGGAATGCTGGATCACCAGATCTGTCTCCAGTCGATCACACATGGGACATAATCGGACGACAACCACAGTTTTATCTACTAACAAAATCAACTATCCCTTTAATGACCGAACAAGTGCCGCAGGTATCACCCACATACCTGTGTCCTCACCCTTCCTTGGAATGCTGGATCACCAGATATGTCTCCAGTCGATCACACATGGGACATAATCAGACGACAACCCCAGCGTTATCTACTAACGAAATCAACTATCCCTTTATTGACCGAAAAAGTGCCACAGGTATGGAACTCCAGCTCACAAACTGACATCTGGCACCTGTGGAACACAATTTATGATCGTTTAGATGCTTGCTTTCAAATTTCTGGCGGTTACAGCAGTTGTTAATGTACCGGCATTTCACATTTGCAATGGCTTATCTGGCGTTCACATTAACTTGTGACTTGCAATGTTAATCACTTAAATATGTCACGTAGAATTTCGTAACTCTACATTAATTTTTCTGGTGTTGCTTTTGTTTATTTTTACTTATCAGTGTATACCGAATGCCACACATTACACGTACCCTACAGATCCCATATACAGGTGAGTACTTCCCCCGAAGGAGCAGTTTATGTGTCAGAGGACAGAGCCCTAGCCGGAAGCGCGCTTAGACTAATTCCTCCCGTCGCTGTGGCCGGAAAGAGAAACCGCACGGCTGCTTCGTTTTTCCACTGACCGCGACTTCCTTTCGGTCAACTCTAACTTCTCCCCTTCCAACGGACGCATTACCCTATAAGAGGAACTCAGCTTTTTAGAGATGGTAACAGACAACCTTATTGGCTCTGAAGCTAGGATATTTATAGGAACAGATTCTATTGAGAGTACAGCCATTTCAACTAATACAAGTGCAAGAGCAGACACCTGTCTGATCTATGATACAGTTTACAGTGATCGTTCTAGGATTCAATAAATTAATTTGGTGGAAATACAGAGGCTGTTCATGGCACTTCTATTAGTGTCCTCTCATGCAGGGACGAAAAAAGAACTGAAATTGAGAGTAGCAAGGCAAAAGCAAAGGATAATGTGGAGTCACCTTTCAGTTGTTCTTTTACAAAGAAAATCCCAGGTGTATTGTCAACATTTAAAACACGTACCACTGAACAGTTCAGTGACAACGATTTTAATGTCAGTGGCGTTGAGAAACAGCCGAATTCGTTAAAAGTGAACAAAGGTCCACAGCCCAGTGGAATACCTATCTGAGTATTCTATGTACCCAATATGCTGCCGAGTTAGCCCCTCCGTTAACTGCATACTTCTTAGGTACCTCGCACAAAAAAGTCGTTCTCAGTAGCTGTAAGAAAACACAGATAACGCTCGTCTGTATGAATGGTAGCGGAAGTGATCCACAAAACTACCGTCTAATATTCTTGGCATCCATTTGTTGTAGAATCGTAGAACGTATTCTCAACTCAAAAGTGTCTCGAACAGTATGACATCCTCCATGCTAATGAGCAAGGATTTGGAAAACAGCGAACCCGAGAAACACAAGTCGCCCTTTTCTCTCTGAAAAACGTCTACTGATTCAGGACCACTGTTGTACCTGAAGCACTACCGTATGGAGTATGAAGCGATATTTGTGACTGGATCGAGGATATTTTGGTAGAGGGACACAACCGGTTATACTGGACAAATGCAAATGTTAATTTAACTTCAGGTGAGCCCCAGGGTAGTGTGTTGGCTCCCTTGGTATTCACTTTGTGTATTAAGGACCTTACGAATAATATTAATTGTAACCTCGCTCATTTCAAATATGATGCATTTATCTATAACGCTTAATGATTGTATGTAAATCTTCAGCGAGGTTTTGATAAGATTTCGAAGCTTTGTAAAGATTCGGCACTTGCTTTAAATCTTCGCAAATGTGAAATTGCGCACTTCTCAAAACGAAAAAAAGTATTAGCTTAATACAATGATATCACTGAAGGTCACATTTGAAATCTTTAGACTCATACTAATACATTTAAGATGTGAAGTGGAACGGTCATTTTGGCTCAGTCGTAGGTAAACCAAGTAGCTGACTTGGATTTATTGGTAGAATGCTAGAGAAATGAAATCAGTCTACAAAGGATATTGCTTACTAATCACTCGTGTTGTTGGGACCTGTACCTAATAGAACGAACAGGAAATACTGAACGTTTACAGAGAAAGACAACAGAAACAGTCAGAGGTTTCTTTGAGCCGCGGGAGAGTGTCATAGAGTTATTGAAAGAACTTAACTGCCAAACTCTTGAAGACAGGCCTAAAATATATAGAGAAAGGCTGCTTACAACGTTTCAACAACTGGCTTTAAATGATGGCTCTAGGAATATACTACAACCCCCTAGTTATTGCTCCAATCATAATTACCCTCTGCCATGAACTTCAACGTGGTTTCCAGGGATTGGACGTAGATATAGAAGTGAAATAGAAAGGCATAAATAGGAATACATATTCATACATATAATACTTTCAGTATTTGATGTATTACAGTCTGCTGTTACTTCTCGAAAACCATGTTTGACCACCGCCAGCGACAATGGAAATCGGTATTAGTTGTAGCTAATCATCAGGCACAAGCACTTTGGCATTACAAGATCTTTTTGAATACGCACATGTCACTCTGTTTAATTAGAGAACACATTACGTACCATTTAATCTTTATTCAGACCATTCCATATGTCATTAATATCGTGGTACACTGCATCCAACGTCTCGTAATTTGTAATTTGTTGGAACATCACTGTTGCACTTCCGAACCACAAATGACACGCAGACGTCCTTGTTTTAGTGGGTGTTTCTCGTACACCGTTAGAATAAAATCCCTTACAAAGACGGGATTTGCGTCATTCCTGATCATTTAATTCTAGATAATATTCGATCTGTGCCATGTAAATCACAAGCAGGCGCTAGTAATAAATAATTTCCCCTAAGACATGACGTTAAGAGTAGCCGGTCAGCCTAGTTCTTATATGTGGCAGGGGAAGACTACGTCGAGTCAACTGCTCCACATAAACGGGACGATCACCAAAATGGTTCAAATGGCTCTCAGCACTGTGGGACTTAACTTCAGAGATCATCAGTCCCCTAGAACTTAGAACTATTTAAACCTAACTAACCTAAGGACATCACACACATGCATGCCCGAGGCAAGGTTCGAACCTGCGACCGTAGCAGTAGCGCGGTTCCAGACTGTAGCGCGGTTCCAGGCTGTAGCGCCTACAACCGCTCGGCCATCCGGCCGGCGATGTTCAGCATGTCTCAAGCATTAACAACCAGTAAAACATTATACGAATTGTATCAAAGGTATGTGAGAGATCTGTTATCAGCAGTTCACCCTAATAAATTATCTGCTATGAAAACAGAGAATGCAAATTGCCTAAGCAAGTACTTCAGATAAATTAGGACAACAACTGAGTCACGACATCCTCCATTGCGATTTTAATTTAGCACCTTAAGAGATTTTAAAAAAAAATTATTATGACAATTGTTCGCAAAGGTCCTTTCTGCAATACAGAACATTAACAGTTACTCTTGGCAGGACTTGAGATTGAAAAGAGTGTAGTGTTCTAGGAGATGGGAGGGGACAATACCACCAACAGATCTGAAAGTAAAAACAAGTAAAGGATTTGTAAACAGAAGCTTATAAAATGTCGAAAATTCGTGTTTCTGCTTACAACCAGAATTAAATATTAACTACTGAACCGCAGAACATTAATTGTTACTTTTAAATCACTAATGCATAGTAAACGATGTGTATCTATGCTCTAAAACTACAACTAAGACATCTGACCGAAAATAGTGACCTCTGTTAACTACGATGCCTAGTGTAGTCTAGTAATGAATACAAGTGGTGTAAAATGCTTCGTCCGATAAGTATTTCGGTGGCTGGCAGTGTCCATACACAAAATAAGTACTTGTAAACAATGAACCTGTCTTGAATAACAGGATCTGTTGGTTTTTATACTTATAGTATGACTAGGGAATTGCTATTCACTGTAACGAAAAGTAAAAGCAGAAAACACACACACATCGTCTCTTTCACCATACTGTGTTTCAAGTTTTCAACTTTTAATCCATTGCAAACAATACCGACTGTTTATTCTACGGGCTACACACAGGTCACTGCCATTTGGTTTAAAAAATAGAAGTGTAATACGCACTGATCCTCTTGAAAGGACTTGACAGGGAAGAGAGTGAAGGATTCTAGGAGATAGTGATAGCAGACGATACCGGCAACAGTACAGGATTATTACAAATGATTGAAGCGATTTCACAGCTCTACAATAACTTGATTATTTGAGATATTTTCACAATGCTTTGCACACACATACAAAAACTCAAAAAGTTTTTTTAGGCGTTCACAAATGTTCGATATGTGCCCCTTTAGTGATTCGGCAGACATCAAGCCGGTAATCAAGTTCCTCCCACACTCGGCGCAGCATGTCCCCATCACTGAGTTCGAAAGCATCGTTGATGCGAGCTCGCAGTTCTGGCACGTTTCTTGGTAGAGGTTTAAACACAATCTTTCACATAACCCCACAGAAAGAAATCACGTGGGGTTAAGTCGGGAGAGCGTGGAGGCCATGACATGAATTGCTGATCATGATCTCCACCACGACCGATCCATCGGTATTCCAATCTCCTGTTTAGGAAATGCCGAACATCATGATGGAAGTGCGGTGGAGCACCATCCTGTTGAAAGAAGAAGTCGGCGCTGTCGGTCTCCAGTTGTGGCATTAGCCAATTTTCCAGCATGTCCAGATACACGTGTCCTGTAACGTTTTTCTCGCAGAAGAAAAAGGGGCCGTAAACTTTAAACCGTGAGATTGCACAAAACACGTTAACTTTTGGTGAATTGCAAATTTGCTGTACGAATGCGTGAGGATTCTCTACCGCCCTGATTCGCACATTGTGTCTGTTCACTTCACCATTAAGTAAATATGTTGCTTCATCACTGAAAACAAGTTTCGCACTGAACGGATCCTCTTCCATGAGCTGTTGCAACCACGCCGAAAATTCAAAGCGTTTGACTTTGTCATCAGGTGTTAGGGCTTGTAGCAATTGTAAACGGTAAGGCTTCTGCTTTAGCCTTTTCCGTAAGATTTTCCAAACCGTCGACTGTGGTACGTTTAGCTCCCTGCTTGCTTTATTCGTCGACGTCCGCGGGCTACGCGTGAAACTAGCCCGCACGCGTTCAACCGTTTCTTCGCTGACTGCAGGCCGACCCGTTGATTTCCCCTTACAGAGGCATCCAGAAGCTTTAAACTGCGCATACCATTGCCGAATGGAGTTAGCACTTGGTAGATCTTTGTTGAACTTCGTCCTGAAGTGTCGTTGCACTGTTATGACTGACTGATGTGAGTGCATTTCAAGCACGACATACGCTTTCTCGGCTCCTGTCGCCATTTTGTCTCACTGCGCTCTCGAGCGCTCTGGCGACAGAAACCTGAAGTGCGGCTTCAGCCGAACAAAACTTTATGAGTTTTTCTACGTATCTGTAGGGTGTCGTGTCCATATGTCAGTGAATGGAGCTACAGTGAATTTATGAAATCGCTTCAATCATTTGTAATAGCCCTATATATACAGTGTATATATCAGTTCAAATCGATTTTCTGATGGATCCATTACCCTAGAAAGATTTAAGGAAGACCTGTGATTTAGAAATTCACTGTTCGCGAGTAAACGTGCGAGTATGATGACACGTTTCTTACTTGCAGCATAATACTTAAACATTACAATCGAGTGGCTGTCCAGGGTATTGTTACTCTTTATGTATGCTGTTGTTTGAAGGTTACGTTTTATTGTATTTCTGACTGAATTAGTTCTATTACATGCTTTCTGAAGTTGTAACACTAGTCGAAATTCGTATTTCATCAGTGTGGTTGAGAGGTGGCCAAACATTCCGGCTAGCCACATCTCATCTATATAAGAGGTGACGGGACGAATTAGCATGTTTATAACAATTACACTCAGTCATTGAATGTAGAATATAAATAACTGATACACAGAGATCTCAGTGATATTGCTAACCCTCCGTTCTTTTACATTCTAATTAGATTTCCTTTACGCTGTACGGTGTGGTCGAGCAGTTCTAGGCGCTTCAGTCTGGAACCGTGCGGCCGCTACGGTCTCAGGTTCGAATCCTGCCTCGGGCATGGATGTGTTTGATGTCCTTAGGTTAGTTAGGTTTAAGTTGTTCTACGCTCTAGGCGACTGAGGACCTCAGATGTTAAGTCCGATAGTGCTCAGAGCCATTTGAACCATTTGTACGTTGTTGTATTGATGGGTAGAGACGGAAGGGAAGCCACCAGGGAAGAGCAAGTGCTGGAGGGAAACTGCTGCCTGCTCCGGAGGTGGTCCCATGGGATGTAGGAGAAGGTGTCTTTTCAGACGGGACAGTGAACTTACGGCCAGAGGAGAGTGAAAGTGTGGTGCCACGTGCCCCCGAACTGTGGACGGTCGTGCAGGGGGCAGCAAGCTACCGGGCCATGGACAGCCAAAGCCGCGGGACAGTACACAGAGACGCCACGACGATTTTAAAATGAAATCTGCTTCAGCCTCCCCACTCTCCCGCCCGTAACCCCAACCTTAACTTGTGAGTAATACTACTCGCCCACAGGTTAACAGGACATAATTTTTCTGTCGTGAGGGATATCAGAGAATTGCTGTCCGCATCTATAGGTTTATCAGAGCGTAGGCTCTTGCTCCAGATCTCATATTAAGAAAGAGTACACAGAACACAAAATCAACTTTGTTATCACATGTCTAGTGGCCCGCTAAGCCGATGCGAAGAAAGTGGGATTATTATTATTTTTTTTTTTTCCCCACGGTAGCTGGATGAGTATGATCCTTGATAGATGGCCTACGACGCAGGTCATGATTTCCGTGTCGTAGTTTTGAGATTGGTGGTAACGCAGCAGATCGGGAGAATAGTTTCACAGAACCGCTTCAGGAGGATGGAAAATATTACAAAAATATACCGTTGGCTAGTGTTGGCGGTGAATTTAGTGACTGGCCGAAAAAATTTTGGCATGTGGAATAATACGGACTCAACCAAGGGAGATGACAGGACACGTCAGCTCTGTAGACGAAAAGAGAGAGAGAGTTCAGTTACAGAAGCTAAAGCGAGACGGAGTACCCTATCGACTGACGCTATTACAGTCCGATGCCGATCATCTCTGATTTTAGTAAGAACAGTAAGAAATAAACGGCATGACTTCAGTAAAAGCACAGCATGACTGAGCTGGGCGGGAGTGTTAAGTCGTGAACTTTATGGAAGTAGCCCCAGTAATACGCTTGTTTTCACTTGATGTCATCGTCTCACTTAGCAGTCACTGCTTACTTGTTGTTCAACTTCGCGATATGATAACAATGATAGGAAATCGACGTAATCAAATTTTTACTGCACCCATTCAAATCTGAACCTTGCCAACAACTGGTTACGGTAATTAATTTGAGTACCTAGGTACTACTTGATTCAGAATTGCTTACGAAGAATGCTTATTTCCTTTAACATTTAACATATCAATTATGGGATAAATCACGAATGTGCACTGACGGAAAAAATCGCAACACCAAAAAATAATTAATATAGAGTACTGAAATTTCGGCAAACATTCGTCTAAGTAACATATTTAAGTGATTAACATTGCAAGATCACAGGTTAATGTAAGCTGGAGGTAAGCCATTGCAAAAGTGAAACGCTGGTAATTTAATAACCACTGTAACGGCCAGAATGTTCAGAACATGGAATACAAGCATGTTAACGTGCACGCATTGTGTTGTACAGGTGCCGGATGTCAGCTACTGGGATTTGCAGTTGCACGCCGTTTCCCATATGTACTCAACTGGAAAGGTATCTGGTGATAGAGTAGACCAAGCCAACATGTCGACACTCTGCACAGCATGTTGGGTTACAACAGCCGTATGTGGGCGAGCGTTATGCTGTCGGAAAACACCTCCCGGAATGATGTTGACAAATGTCAGCACACTAGGTCGAATCACCAGACTGACGTACAGATTTGCTGTCAAAGTGCATGGGGTACCGTGAGAGTACTCCTGCTGTCATACGAAACCGCCCCCAAGAGCGGATCTCCAGTTGTAGATCCATTGTGTCTAACAAGCAGACACAGTTTGGTTTCATGCTGTCAACTGGCCTCCTTTTAATCAGTCAAGGCTATCACTGGCACCGAGGCAGAAAAGGCTTTCATCAAAAAACACAAAAGACTTCCACCTTGCTCTCAAACAAACTCTCGCTTGACGACACTGACTACTAAGAGAGGGAAGACTTATTACCCTGTGGTCTACAGTAGCGCCTTTGATTAGTAATGAAAATGTCTTCAGTCCTGCGATCGAAACCCGCTACTACTTAAATTATGATTAATTATAAGAAGTTTCCCTCAATCCGCCAGCGGCCTTGTTAGAGAGGGTGGCAAATTGCTACTAAAGGTGGAAGACTCGGCAATAGTCAACGGCGTGAGGATGCAGAATGCAGTGTCAGCCACTACATTAAAGACACATAACTTGGATCCACAGGACATGTGGCCTGTAATTGAGAAAGTGTCATGATGTTCGCTCGATTGGCAAAGGATTCCGCAATAAACCCCCATTCGTATATGTGGGAAGAGGCTACCAAGCGTGAAGTGACTATGAGAAAAAGACTGAATAGTCAACCAAAATATAACGTTCTAATAGTTGGAGCGTGGAATGTGAGAAGCTTGAACGTGGTAGGGGAACTAATAAATCTGAAAAGGGAAACGCAGAGCCGCGATCTAGATGTAGTAGGGATCAGTGAATTGAAATTGTAAGAAGACAAGGATTCCTGTCATAGGAGTATCGGATAATATCAACAGCAGAGAATTCGTTATGAATAGGAGGGTATGCTGAGAGTGTGTTGCTGTGAACAGTTCAGTGATATGGTTTTACTTTTCAGAAGCAACAACAAATTAACATCGACAACGATAGTTCACATATAAATTCTGACGTCGCAAGTTAAAGATGAGGAAAGAGAGAAAGTATGTACTACACAGTATGTAAAGGGAGATAAAAATCTAATAGTCTTGGGGGACTGGAATGCAGTTGTAGGGGAAGGAGTAGAAGAAAAGTGGCAGGTGAATATGGGCTTGGGAAAAGGAATGAGAGAGGAGAAAAACTAATTGAGTTATGTAATATATTTCACTTGTAACAGCGAATACTCTGCTTAAGAATCACACTGTGAGGGGCTATACATGGAAAATGCCAGGTTACACGGCAAAATTTCATGTAGATTTCATCATTGTCACTCAGAGATTCCGAAATCAGATACTGGGTTGTAAGGAGTACCTAGTAGCAGATATAAACTCAGATCACAAGGTAGCACTGATGAAGAACATGCTGACGTTTAAGAGATTAGTCAGGAAAAATCAACAGGCAAAGAAGTGGGATACGGAAGTACTTAGGAATGACGAGATATGCTTGAAATTCGCCAAATCTATATTACAAAAATTGGCACTTCAGTTGAAGAGGAATAGACGTCTTGAAAAAGGGCAGTCACAGAAGATGAATGGAAAAACATGGGTAGAAAGAGGGTAACTGCATAGAAACCATGGGTAACAGAAGAAATACTTCAGTTGATTGAGGAAAGAAGAAAGTACAAAAATGTTCAGGGAAATTCAGAAGTACAGAAAGATAAGTACCTTAGAAATTAAATAAATAGGAAGTGCAGGGAAGTTAAGACGAAACATCTACTTCAAAAATGTGAAAAAATCAAAATGGATATGAACGTCGGAAGTACTGACTCAGCATATAGGAAAGTCAAAGCTACCTTCTGTAAATTAAAAGCAAGGATGTTCACGTAAAGAGTGTAGCGGGAATTCCACGGTAAAATGCAGATGAGAGAGTGAATGGGTGGAAAGAGTACATTGAAAGCATCTATGAAGGGGAAGACTTACCTGATGTGATAGAAGAAGAAACAGGAGTAGATTTAGAAGAGATCGAGTATTAGAATTAGAATTTAAGAGAGCTTTGGAGGATTTATGATCAAATAAGGCAGAAGGGATAGCTAACAGTCGAGTAGAATCTTTAAAATCATTGGAGGAACTGGAAACAAAACGAATATTCACGTTGTTGTGTAGAATGTATGGGTCTGACGATATACCATCTGACTTTCGGAATAATATAGTCCACACAATTCCGAAGACAGCAAGAAGTAGCAAGTGCGAGAATTATCACACAGTCAGCTTAACAGCTCATGCATCCAAGTTTCTGACAAGAATAACATATAGAAGAATGGAAAAGAAGACTGAGGATTTGTTATACGACTATCAGTTTAGCTTTAGGAATGGTAATCAGAGAGGCAATTCTAACGTTGCGGTTGATAATGGAAGCAAGACTAAAGAAAAATTAGGACACGTTCAGAGTATTTCACAACATGGAAAAAGCGTTCGACAATGTAAAATGCTACACGATGTTCGAAATTCCGAAAGAAGTAGAATAACGTATAGAAGGAGACGGGTAATATTACAATATGTAGAAGAGCCAAGAGGGAATAACAAGTATGGACGACCAAGAACGAACTGCCCTGACTAAAAAGAATGTAAGACAGGGATGTAGTCTTTCGCCCCAACTGTTCAATCTGTACATCGAAAAAACAATGATGGAAATAAAAGAAAGAGAATTAAAATTCAATGGGAAAAGAAATGGATGATACGATTCGCTGATGACATTATTATCCCGAATGAAAGTGAAGAAGAATTACATGATCTGCTGAATGGAATCAACATGCGGCTGGGCGAGGTCGGTCATCTGCTTTCTCTCTGTCACTCATCGAAAATCCACCTACCACTATATGCTCCTTTCCCACGTCCCTTCACTCTGTAGTAGCAGATACGTGCTAGGCAGTGTAAAGCAGCGTTGATAAAAGCGCTACCTAATACCTATCACACAGAGTACGGGTAACTCGAGTACAAAGTCAGTTCCTGAAAGTTCATTTTTAAAAATCGGGCGTTCGGAGAATGCCGTCTACTTGCACTAAGCTTTTAAAATTAGATTGAGTCTGCTTTTAACTCATATGGAAGCACATGAATGGCTATTAAGTCCGTATTTAATATGGTAATGTTCTATCATTCAAAGTTCACTGTCTGTACAACATAGTTTCTCTCAAAAAGCAGCCAGAATTTTTGCATGTCCGACCGGACTAATTTTCACGTTCTAACAGTCACAGATCCACAACTATTCGCGAGTTAACATTCGGTCGTTTCAGTGGTCTTCTTTGTAAGAAGTGCTCCCCAAAGTATTCCGTACAGAGCACGAAACATGCCACGCAGAACTGTTACTACGACCAGAAAGTTCACACGCTCATAACTTTCAAACTATTTAATTTAGAAACACCAAACTTTTTTTAAAAAAGTTCGTAACTCAAGTCGCTTCAGTCACAAGGTATTCGAACCGCAATTAACTCACTATTTCTTCATTTTCCAGAGTATTTTTTACGGAGCTATTTAACATGGTGTTATCTGCAGACCGGTTCGCAAGCGACTCTTTTGAACTACTCTACTTACTGCCCATTCCACCACATTCGCGCGGAAGCAGCTTAATTCTGATTGGCTGTTAATCTAAACGACCAATTAGAATGTTCCTTCCAGATGAATTTCGCGGCATAACTTTCCTTATCCAATCAGTAGTCTGACAGTAATTAACGTCATTAAAACTTCAATTTCTAGTATATCGCTTAATCAAAATAAGCGATGTACGAATTATTCTCCAAATTAATAAATAAACTTATTCCGCCTGTAACTTTCATTCTGGCTGCTTCTATACAAAAGCAAACTCACACCGACATACGTCATCTGAATCATGGTTGCACAATAAGTTTACCACGGTCTATTTTTACACGATTTTATAAAAAATGACATATTCAGTTTTAACGTATGTCCCACATACACTCTCTCAATTATTCTCACGCACTCACACCATAAAATACAATCAAATAATAATTATGTCGGATTTTTGTATTACGTAATGCACAGTGACTAAAGTGTTACAAAGAAAATTCTAATTAATTGATTTTTATGCACTGATAACTTTGTTATGGTTTCAAATGATAAAGCAAGTTAATTTTTATTTGTTCCTAATATGGTTTTAAAAAACAAACATTGTTTTTAGGACTTTTAGGTAATTTTCTCTATCTGAAACCTTGACAGCATCATTCCATTAATGGCAAAAGGCTGTGTACCAAATTTTAACAAACTCGAATAATAACTACGATTCGTAGAGGGTATGAATCTTCGTATTGACTGACTGTTACGCTATGCAGTTCTCACTTCAGGCAGCGCCAGCTGCGCTTAAGTAAAGCGACAAAAAAAAAAAAAAAAAACCATCCTGCAGCCACGGTGCCAAACGGCTACGTGCGTTACTGCAACGAATGTCATCTCGTAATAACTTGCTACATTACAAACAATCTAATGAGTATAGAATATGAACTGAGAGTCAATCGAAGAGATACTAAAGTAATGAGAAGTAGCGGAAACGAGAACAGCGACAAACTAAAGATCTTGATAGATGGTCATGAAGTGGATGAAGGTAAGGAATTTAGGTACCTAGGCAGCAAAACAATGAATGACGGTCGGTACAGGGAAGACTTCAAAAGCAGACTAGCATTATCAGAAAGGGCATTCCTGGGCAAAAAAAGTCTACTAGTATGAAGTATAACCTTTAATTTGAGGAAAAACTTTCTGAGAATGTACGTTTGGAGCCCAGCATTCTACGGTAGTGAAGTATGGACGGTTGGAAAACCGGAACAGATGTCGAAAATTTGGCGACTGATAAGGTAAGGAATGAGGAGGTTCTGCGCAGAATCGGAGAGGAAAGGAGTATGTGCAAAACATTGACAAGGTGAAGGGTCAGGATGACAGGACTTCTGTTAAGACATGAAGGAATCACTCCTATGGTTCTAGTGGGAGCTGTAGAGGGCAAAACTACAGAGGAAGACAGAGTGTGGAATACGTCCAGCAAATAATTGAGGATGTAGGTTCAAGTGCTACTCTGAGATGACGAGGTTGGCACAGGAGAGGAACCGTCCATCAAATCAGTTACAAGACTGATGGCTTGGAAAAAAATGTGGTGAGTGGAATAAACATAACAGGACGCCTGCCTCGTACACTATGTGATCAAAAGTATCTGGACACCTGGCTGAAAATGACTTTCAAGTTCGTGGCGCCCACCCCTCCCCCCTCATCGGTAATGCTGGAATTCAGTAAGGTGGAGGCCCACCCTTAGCCTTGATGACAGCTTCCACTCAAGCAAGCATACATTCAGTCAGGGGCTGGAAAGTTTCTTGGGGAACGGCAGCCCATTCTTCACGGAGCACTGCACCGAGGAGAGGTATCGATGTCGGTCGGTGGGGCCTGGCACGAAGTCAGCGTTCAAAAACACGCCAAAGATGTTCTATAAGATTCAGGTCAGGACTCTGTGCAGGCCAGTCCATTACAAGGATTTTATTGTCTTGTAACAACTCCGCCACAGGACGTGCATTATGAACAAGTGCTCGGTCGTGTTGAAAGATGCAATCGCCATCTCCGAATCGCTCTTCAACAGAGGGAAACAAGAAGGTGCTTCAAACATCAATGTAGGCCCGTGCGACGCAAAAGAACAAGGGGTGCAAGCCCCCTCCATAAAAAACACGACCAAACCATAGCACTACCCCATCCGAATTTTACTGTTGGCACTACAGAAGCTGGTAGATGACGTTCACCGGGCATTCGCCATACCCACACCCTGCCATCGGATGGCCACATTGTGTACCGTGATTCGTCACTCCACACAACGTTTTTCCACTGTTCAATTATTTACGCTCGTTACACCAAGCGAGGCGTCGTTTGGCATTTACCGGCGTGATGTGTGACTTATGAGCAGCCGGTCGGCCTTGAAATCCAAGTTTTCTCACCTTCCACCTAACTGTCATAGTACTTGCAGTGGATTCTGATGCAGTTTGGAATTCCTGTGTGATGGTCTGGATAGATGTCTGCCTATTACACATTACTACCCTCTTCAACTGTCAGCGGTCTCTGTCAGTCAACAGACGAGGTTGACCTTTACGCTTGGGTGCAGTACGCGTCCCTTCACGTTTCCACTTCGCTATCACATCGGAAACAGTGGACCTATGGATGTTTGGGATTGTGGAAATCTCGCTTACAGACGTATGACACAAGTGACACCCAATCACCTGATCACATTCGACGTCCGTGAGTTCCGCGGAGCGCCCCATTTTTCTGTCTCACGATGTCCACTGAGGTAGCTGATGTGGAGTCCCTGGCAGTAGGTGGGAGCACAATGCATCTAATTTGAAAAAAAACATGTTTTTAGGGATGTCCGGATACTTTTGATCTCACTGTGTAGCTGTCCTAGAAGTAATCGATTTGTAACAATTCGTTGCGTGATTGAGTTGCCAATTGCTGCTGCCAAATTTCGTATGACGCGCCAGAGCCATACACCGAACATAATGGTCTTCTCTCTCGGTAGAGCCACGTGACTGCCCTGAGGGCGATCTTCATGCAACTACGAGGTGCGTTCAAGTTCTAAGGCCTCCGATTTTTTTTCTCCGGACTGGAAAGAGATAGAAACATGCGCATTGTTTTAAAATGAGGCCGCGTTCATTGTCAATACGTCCCAGAGATGGCAGCACCGTAGGGCAGATGGAATTTTACCGCCAGCAGCGAGAATGAGAACTGTTTTAATTACTTATAATGGCGACGTTTTCTCTTTCTTTTATTTCCATCAATATCAATCATTAGTTTTCTGAATTTGCGTGGTGTGAAACCAACTGAAATTCATGGACGGTTGAAGGAGACATGTGGTGATGGAATTATGGATGTGTCGAAAGTGCGTTCGTGGGTGGGACAGTTTAATGAAGGCAGAACATCGTGTGACAACAAACCGAAACAACCTCGGGCTCGCACAAGCCGGTCTGACGACATGATAGAGAAAGTGGAGAGAATTGTTTTGGGGGATCGCCGAATGACTGTTGAACAGATCGCCTCCAGAGTTGGCATTTCTGTGGGTTCTGTGCACACAATCCTGCATGACGACCTGAAAATGCGAAAAGTGTCATCCAGTTGAGTGCCACGAATGCTGACTGACGACCACATGGCTGCCAGTGTGCCATGTTGCCAAGCAATGTTGACGCGCAACGACAGCATGAATGGGACTTTCTTTTCGTCGGTTGTGACAATGGATGAGACGTGGCTGCCATTTTTCAATCTAGAAACAAAGCGTCAGTCAGCTCAATGGAAGCACACAGATTCACCGCCACCAAAAAAATTTCGGGTAACCGCCAGTGCTGAAAAAATGATGGTGTCCATGTTCCGGGACAGCGAGGCCGTAATCCTTACCCATTGCGTTCCAAAGGGCACCACGGTAACAGGTGCATCCTACGAAAATGTTTTGAAGAACAAATTCTTTCCTGCACTGCAACAAAAACGTCCGGGAAGGGCTGCGTGTGTGCTGTTTCACCAAGACAACGCACCTGCACATCGAGCTAACGTTACGCAACAGTTTCTTCGTGATACCAACTTTGAAGTGATTCCTAATGCTCCCTACTCACCTGACCTGGCTCCTAGTGACTTTTGGCTTTTTCCAGCAATGAAAGACACTCTCCGTGGCCGCACATTCACCAGCCGTGCTGCTATTGCCTCAGCGATTTTCAGTGGTCAAAACAGACTCCTAAAGAAGCCTTCACCGCTGCCATGGAATCATGGCGTCAGCGTTGTGAAAAATGTGTACGTCTGCAGGGCGATTACGTCGAGAAGTAACGCCAGTTTCATCGATTTCGGATGAGTAGTTAATTAGAAAAAAAATCGGAGGCCTTAGAACTTGAATGCACCTCGTACATATTCTCGTGATCATCGGTGCCAGCAGTCATGACACCGGTTACTTTGCTAGCAATTTTTCTGCATTATCGCAGAAGGAACATCCCCTTTCTCCTAGCCATATTAGGTGACCTCTTCAAATTCAGTGAGGTGTTGATAATGTCGTCTTTGTCGCCATAAAGACATTCTTAACTGACATCTGTTCACCTCGTACAGTCTGAAAGGTTGCTAACGCTGACGATCATTACAGCGTGTTCTAGAGCAAACCTGACTGGCTTTCCCATGGTGGTGCTACTACCAGCTCTCTTCTGCGATTGGGGTGAATTCTGAATAGAATTCATCTTTCAGAAATAGAAACACGCCGACCAACTTTGTTTATGTCGAGCAACTCCTTTTTTGGTGTAGCCAGTTTTTTGCGTCACTGTATTTTACTCCCTGATGTTCATTCCGTGGTTAATGAACTCCAAATCGATAGGCAGAATCATAAGAAGGTTAACTGAGGTTTACTAAGGATACAGTTGTTTAAACTGCGTTACGCATCGTAAGTAACGAACACTGACTCCTGGGATGCAATCTGAGTTCATAGCTTTATCGATCAGATCACCAAGGTAAATCTATAAATGATCTCGGATTCTCACGAACTCCATGGGGACCTACTTAGGACCAACTGTTGCCGAAGAAACAAGACAGTCTTCTTATAAAACATAACAGAATGAAATCTTACAGACTCTTTCATAACCGAATGTTGCTGTTAGTATTTTGCTCTGCGGCGTGGAGCAAGGTATGTTGATTGAACCTGCAAATATACGGCACCTATGCTTCCAAATTCGACAGATGTTATGACATTCACATTTATCGACCATTAATCTTTAGGATCTGAAAATGTGTAGGATCTTGCTTATCCGCAGTATTAGGCATTTGATGTCTACCATAACCAATATATTTACTTTCCTGTACACTCCTTTCAGGCTAAACTACGCGACAGACCAGGAATTGGACCAGGAACCGGACCCGGATACCAACATATCAAACGCAAAGTTATTCTGTTTTACCTAACTTATTGAACTTCACTAACCCACTCTCATTCCGAGTCTTCCCCAATTGTTCTCCTGATTTTGCCTACACAAATAAGGGAGTGTACTATCAGACATTCCATTTTTTATGTTTTTACTCATTAGAAAAAAGCAAAACACAATGAATACTATTGCGCTAAAAATGTGAAGGGGAACTGGAAGAATGAGAAGGCCTGTTAGCGTTCCTTGCAGGGAAAGTGTACAAAAATGTGTCCTATCCATACGAGAGGCAAGCGTATATATTTCATGCCGCAAGAGATAGCTTGTTTTCCTTGCCAGTGGTTAGAAAGACACACTGGACCCTGTAATTACAGTGCACTACTTACTAGACTTAATTTGATTTGTATTCTCTCCTACATTGTCCCCTGTCGTTCATCTTCACTCATCACACACACTGCACTGCAAACAAACACTTTGCTGGGACATTATACCGTCACAGTCAAGCATTATTTATTTATTATACAATACCTAAGGTGGAAGTAAATTTGTGTGTGGCCTAACATTGTGTGCCTTTTGAACTAGAGATGTATGCAGGATAATTTAAATCTCTGTCATCGCATATTCGAGTATATTTGCTCCTAGACGAAAACAAAAAGTAATATTATTGTCTGTTTGAATAATGTATTGTAAATATTGGAAAGAAGGGAGTATTTAAACTGTTGAACACTATTTCGTGTACGAGTTTAAAGACAATATAAAATCATGTATGCTGGTGAGCATTAGATATAGTACTGGTCTCATTATTTTATGAGCCGTCACAGAATTACTTCTTCAGATTTATCTTGGGGTGTAGTGTTATTAATTGGCTTTGATAAAGACGCTGAGACACTGCTAACGGGAGAATTACTTTCTCGTAAGCTGTCTCGTTGTAGATAAATCGTAACAGATACTAACACGATTTCAAAACTTTCATTCCGCTAAAGGGTAGCGATTTAAGTCACTTTTTGTCTTGTCAGTGATAAAATTTCAGGATACTTGTTTATTGCTTATTTGGAGTAGTCTCTGTAGAAAGGGGTAATCAGTGTTACAACATTTGCTATGTATTTTGTCTGCCTAACGACTTTGTAGCAAAGGGTAAGAGGATACGTTACGTGCCGTCATGATAGAGAATCAGACGCAAAACGACTGTAGAAAGATTGACTCTGTCGTACACGAACTGTGATCATGTGACAGCGAGTCCTTACCATATACCAAATCGGGGAAACGTGTAGACATAAACGAGCGAAACATTCAGAATCATAAAACGACTGTACCTAAAGGATGAGCGAAAAACACCCTTTTCAGGTGTTGCTTCTCCAACTATAGGGAAGTAGTCTTATTCTTTAACCAATTTCAAATATCGGAATTCCGGGAAATGGAATGTAACCCGTTACTCACGGAAGATTAAAAGTTGAGTGAAATGTGAAGCGCTTTACAAACATGTCGCTATTAGCAACAGCGTGTGAAGGCGATTTTATTTCTTCCAAAATTTACACTGGTGTGCCGAGCTTGTGAAAAATGCGTCACTGTCAAGTAATACAGCTCGATGAAACTTTTATCATATATAGAAAGAATCGGTACACTGTAGTACTGAACGTAACTTTAAAAAAAGCGGTGTGAACATAAATGACACTTTAGTTAAAAGACAGTATTTACACTGAAGTCACCGCGCTTTATGGCGGTCCCCTGGACATTAAAAAAAGCATGACGTGGTTCTTAGTACGGAGTGCGATCACCACGATCGGCACTGCATGCTTTGCAACGTGCTCTCATGCTGGCTACAAGATTTGTAGGGAGTTCTTATGGTACGGGGTTCCATTCCCCCACCAACGCCGATGACACTAATAGATAGTTGTTGATGCATGTGGACGTGCTGTAATACGTCTACGCAGCACATCTCAAACGTGCCCATGTGGATTCAAGTCGGGGGAACTCGGAGGCCAGTCAACTCGCCGAATATCTTCTCGTTCTATGACATCCTAGTCTTGCGCTGTTCGATGCGGTTGGGCGCTGTATGCATAAAATTAACTCGGGGCTGAATTTACCCATCTAAATACGCACGTGGAAAAATAGTACAGTGTCGTTATAACATTAACGGTAAGTGTACTGTGATCAAAGATTTGAAGGTCAGTATGCCAATGTAACATTAGCCCAGCCTCCCCCAAAACCATGAGAGCTGGACCACCAACACACTTGTGTTCGACAATGCTGGACGTAATCTCATATGGCGAGAGACAGGAACACATAGTAGCTCAGGAAAATTCTCAGACATGATTCTTTTGGTGGTGCAGGTATTATGGCGTACAGAGGGATGCTTAGGATACTCATTTCCAAATTTTTACCAATGGTCGATGTTATGGTGAAACTGTTCTCGTTCCCCATCTACGTCTTTAGAGGGGTGCTTTTGAACTTCAGTTCTGCGGGTGACAATGCTCGGCCTCATTGAACAGCAAAGGTAGAGGAGCTATGGGCACGAAAGGATATTCGGCGATTGGACTGGCCTACCCGTTCCCCCCACTTAAATACCGTCGAAAACGTTTGGGATACGTTGGGGCGAACACCTTAACAATCTTGTGGCCAGCATGTGAGCACGTTGCTGTCTTGTGGTGTTCACACACTCTGTTAAGAACCATGTCCCGTCTTTTGAAATAGTAAGGGTATGACTTATGTGTGAATACCGTCTAGGACTAAAGCGTCATTTCTATTCGTCTCACTGTGTGTCTCTTTCCGCTGCCTTCTGTACTATCCTGGAGCTGTTCATTCCAAGTGTAGTTCAAGTTTAATCCAGCTAATTTACTTGGCAGTAACACATAATGCGGAAGTTACATTCATACTTAAGTTTAACACGCCAGTTTACTAAAAAGGCCGTATTATTCAGGCACTTCAAAAATTTAATTATACACGTTAAGAGCATAACGCAACACGAGTTACAAAAATACCTTCTCACGGTGCCTTGCCGTACGGATAATAGGTGCATGATAGTAGGCGAGTGAAGTGACGCGGAAAGTTAAAATTTGCTACACTGTTGAAATAGGCGCGACAGTATGATTCTTAAGGGTCAAATGTCTAAACTGCACATATGTTACGAGTAAAATTCTGGCGGAATGAGGACCAAATGCAACGTCACGTAAAGAGGTAGAGAAAGATTGTCAACCATTGTCAAAGAGCAAGGACGCACAGACTGGGTGATGCTGATCCGATGTTCCACGTATTGTACAATGAAGTTTCACCTTTTCGGCAAGCTGAAAGAACGTGCGAGAGAAAGGGATCTGCCGGCGATGAGGACGTTCACGAGGAATTTCCCGAATATCTCCTTGACCCAAGGGCGAATTCCTGTCGTCGAGGAACTGAACTATTGATAGAAAGTGTGAGGCTGTAGTTTACGGAGGCTTGTTGACAGTGTTAATAATCAGCGTCGCATATCTGTATGACTATGCAGTTTACCACAAAGAGATCTTCCTATGGGTCAGCCGCAACTGGAATTTATGGAAGTATTTCCGAGGAATATGTGACTTCTCTCCCCATTTTAATTTCGCTTGACATGTTTCAAGATTTGGTGACTTTTGGCGTTGGGTCGTGATGCCCAATTTTCCAGATTTTTTCTAGGCCCCACTTTTATCCTTCTGACAGGTAACTTTTGGTCGCATGACATTAGTCGAGTGAGTATGACATTATCCGGTTAAATGATTTTATTTGTTAGTAATTATGTCCTTCCTTTCTTTTAATTTACTACAGACATTTTAGCCACATGATTCTGTGGCGGTACGCCACTAAATGTGATAAAACTGATATTAAATAGCTTCCAAAATATACCAGAACTGAGGTTTTAATGAAGTATACACGCATAAAAAACATGTTTTGCATCACCTCGGATCAGAGAGTTCCGGAACCTGTACAGAAAATTGGAAAAGAGATCAACATAAACATCATTTCCGCCCTTTTTATTGCTAATGAAAACCACACATTGCATGTTGTACCATCATAACAAGACACCTTCAGAGGTGGTGGTCCAGACTGCTGTACACACCGGTACCACTAATAGCCAGTAGCACGACCTCTTGCCTTGCTCCATGCCTGTATTCGTGGTGACATACTACCCGCAAGTTCATCAAGGCACTATTGGTGCTGATTGTCCCACTCCTCAATGGCGAATAGGTGTAGATCACTCACAGTGGTTTGTGGGTAACGTCGTCGATAAACAGCCCTTTTCAATCCATCCCGGGCATGTTTGATAGGGTTCATGTCTGGAGAACATGCTGGCCACTGTAGTCGAGCAATGTCGTTATCTTGAAGGAAGTCTTTAGCAAGATGTGTACGATGGGGCCGCGAATTGTCGTCCATGAAGACGAATGCCTCGCCAATCTGCTGCCAATATGATTGCACTACCGGTAGGAGGATGACATTCACGTATCGTACAACCGTTGCAGCACCTTCCTTGACCACCAGCGGCGTACGTCGGCCCCACATAATGCCACCCGAAAACGGCAGGGAACCTTCCCCTTGCTGTAATCGCTGAACAGTGCGTCTAAAGCGTTCAGCCTGACTAGTTTGCCTCCAGACACGTTTCCGACGATTGTCTAGTTGAAGGCATATGTGACGCTCATCGGTGAAGAGAACATGATGCCAACCTGAGCGGTCCATTCTGCATGTTGTTGGACCCATATGTACCGCGCTGCATGGTGTGGTAGTTTCAAAGATGGACCTCGCCATGAACTTCGAGAGTGAAGCTGAGCATCATGCAGCCTATTGAGCAGAGTTTGAGTCGTAACATGACGTCCTGTGGCTGCACGAAAAGCATTATCCACCGTAAAATTAAAATTACCAAATATGCAGCAACCGGTCGCAAAATCATGTTTCATTTCTTCACTTTTGCAAATCGATTCGGTGCCTTCAATCTATATGTGCGCTGAGTAGTAATACTGTCTTCTTTTAAGTTTGACCTCTGCTTAAGACAGTATTACTACTCAGGGCACATATTGGTTGAAAGCACCGATGATGGCTGTTAATTAGTTGAAATCGATTTGCAAAAGTGAATAAATAAAACATGATTTTGCGACTTGTTGCTGCATATTTGGTAATTGTTTGGTTTACGGTCGTTGCACGACTTGGGAACCACATGGAACCCACCATTCATTATTCAACATGGTGGCGTTGCTGTCAGCCATAATCCGTAGGTAGCGGTCGTCCACTGCACTAGTAGCCCTTGGGCGGCCTGAGCGAGGCATGTCATCGACAGTTCCTGTCTCTCTGTATCGTCCCCTTAGAAAAATTATTACAGGACTGTGCTTACAGTATCTCCTCCATGTCCGAGCAACATCGCTTTGGTTCACTCCGAGACGTCTGGACCCTTCCCTTGTTGAGAGCCCTTCCTGGCACAAAGTAATTCGGACGCGATCGAACCATGGTACTGACTGTCTAGGCTTGATTGAGCTTCAGGCGTAGTTTGCAACCGCTAGACCGCTACGGTCGCAGGTTCGAATCCTGCCTCGGGCATGGATGTGTGTGATGTCCTTAGGTTAGTCAGGTTTAATTAATTCTAAGTTCTAGGGGACTGATGACCGCAGAAGTTAAATCCCATTGTGCTCAGAGCCATTTTTTTGAGCTTCAGGCAACACGAGCTGTGTACCTCTGACTGGAATTGATCGGCTGTCGAACACCTTCCGTCTAATAGGCGCTGCTCAAGCATGGTTGTTTACATCTGTGGGTGGGTTTAGAGACATCTCTGAACAGTCAAACGGACTGTGTCTGTGATACAATATCCACAGTCAACGTCTATCTTCAGGAGTTCTGGGAACCGCGGTGATGCAAAGCTTTTTTTGATGTGTGCAAATTTTATCTCAGAAAAATAACAAAGACTGTATAATCAATTAAAATGGTCTGCGAATGTAATTGCAATCTCCGTTTTCTCGCAAAAGGATCGCTCTCTCTCTGCTCTTTTGTTTCTTCGTAGTGTAAGAAGCAATGTTGTGACGAGGCACGAAAACGGGTAAGTTTCGTGTAATATTTAGCTTAAATATAATGAAATATTTATTAGGGGTAACGTACGTTCAGTAAATTTTTTCTTTCGCCGTTTAACGAAATCGCGTGAATCTCCTTAGCATCGCACTTCCGCAGAAGTAAAACTTAATCATCATAATCAATAATAATAATACATACAGTCACACATTTATAGTTTTATGTTTGATGCTGATGTCTTTTAATACAAAAATACCGTGTGGGGCCAAATAACTGCGTTAAGTACCACAACTGAGTCAGTGAAGTAAATAATTTTCCAGTTACGAAGCAGACACAATAACATTAACTTCAACTTTTCGTATTATATAAAAACCAATACATAAAGAACTGCCACAGTTCATTACTTGACGTTTCAGACTTGGAGTTCCTCTCCTATAGTCGTGCAACACAATATTTTTATTAATACAGTTTACACCACTTGATTAAATTTTACATGTTTAGAAACCGTTCTTGTGCACAATAAAATATTGTTGATTAGGCAACTATTGTACTATTTCTTCGTCTTACAAAATTACATGTATTGCTTAATTCAACGAAAGTTTGGATGCGGCTATAATTTTTAGCTTATTACTTGAAATCCTCCTCCTCCTGCACTGATAACGAAAAAATATGTTTAAAGTCCCCTCGTAGAATCACATTGAAGAAATGTGCTTCATTTGCCGTGAAAGGGGTAGCTTTTCACCAATCTTTAGAAATCCGGAAGATACCACAAAGGGACTGTAATGAGATACGGCTATTGTTACTGAGAAATACGTGACGACGAAGTTATACCCAGAATTTCTGTGAAAGTAATGAATTACTTAGTCGGAAAGGTGTGATTCAGTTTCTAATAAGTGATTGGCCGAATAGCACTTCAGCCGTGCCCCATGAGAAATAGATATCGATATACAGGGTGGTCCATTGATCGTGACAGGGCCAAATATCTCACGAAATAAGCGTCAAACGAAAAAACTACAAAGAACGAAACTTGTCTAGCTTGAACGGGGAAACCAGATGGCGCTATGATTGGCCCGCTAGTTGGCGCTGCCATAGGTCAACCGGTTATCAGCTGCGATTTTTAAAATAGGTATCCCATTTTTTATTACATATTCTTTTGTATGTAAAGAAATATGAATGTTTCAGTTGGACCACTTTTTTCGCTTTGTGATAAATGGCCCTGTAATAGTCACAAACATATGGCTCACCATTTTAGACGAGCAGTTGGTAACAGTTAGGGTTTTTACATTAAAATACAGAACGTATGTACGTTTGAACATTTTATTTCGGTTGTTCCAATGTGATACATGTACCTTTGTGAACTTATTATTTCTGAGAACGTATGCTGTTACAGCATGATTACCTGCAAATACCACATTAATGCAATAAATGCTCAAAATGACGTGCGTGAAGCTCAATGCATTTGGCAATACGTGGAACGACATTCCTTTCAACAGCGGGTAGTTCGCCTTCCGTAATGTTCGCACACGCATTAACAATGCGCTGACGCATGTTGTCAGGCGTTGTCGGTGGATCACGATAGCACATATCCTTCAACTTTTCCCCACAGAAAGAAATCAGGGGACGTCAGATCCGGTGAACGTGCGGGACATGGTATGGTGCTTCGACGATCAATCCACCTGTCATGAAATATCCTATTCAATACCGCTTGTACTGCACGCGAGCTATCTGACGGACATCCATCATGTTGGAAGTACATCGCCATTCTGTCCTGCAGTGAAACATCTTTTAGTAACATCGGTAGAACACTACGTATGACATCAGCATACATTGCACCATTTAGATTGCCGTCGATACAATGGGGGCCAATTATCCTTCCTCCCATAACGCCGCACCATACATTAACCCGCCAAGGTCGCTGATGTTCCACTGGTCGCTGCCATCGTGAATTTTCCGTTGCCCAATAGTGCTTATTATGCCGGTTTACGTTACTACTATTGGTGCATGACGCTTCGTCACTAAATAGAACGCGTGTAAAAAATCTGACATCGTCCCTTAATTTCTCTTGTGCCCAGTCGCAGAACTGTACACGACATTCAAAGTTGTCGCCATGCAACTCCTGGTGCATTAAAATATGGTACCGGTGCATTCTCAACACCGACGTTTTTGAGATTCCCGATTCTAGCGCAGTTTGTCTGCTACTGACGTGCGGATTATCCGCGACAGCAGCTGAAATACCTACTAGGGCATCATTATTTGTTGCAGGTCGTGGTTGACGTTTCACATGTGGCTGAACACTTCCTGTTTCCTTAATTACCTTAACTATCCGGCGAACAGTCCAGACACTTGGATGATGTCGTCCAGGATACCGAGCAGCGTGCATAGCACACGCCCGTTGGGTATTTTGATCACAATAGCCATACATCAACACGATATCGACCTTTCCGCAATTGCTAAACGGTCCATTTTAACACGGATAATGTATCACGAAGCAAATACCGTCCGCACTGGCGGAACGTTACGTGATACCACATACTAATACGTTTGCGACTATTACAGCGCCATCTATCACAAAGCGAAATAAGTGGTCCATCTAAAACACTGATATTTCTTCACGTACTACACGAATATGTAATAAAAATGGGGGTTCCTAATTAAAAAACGCAATTGATATCCGTGTGACCTATGGCAGCGCCATCTAGCGGGCCAACCATAGCGCCAGCTGGCTTCCCCCTTCTAGCTAGACGAGTTCCGTTCTTTGTAGATTTTTCGTTTGATGCTTATTTCGTGAGACTTTTGGCCCGGTATCCATCAATGGACCACCCTGTAGATTCAGATACTATGCCAGAAGCTTCTGATATTTTAATTAAACTCCTCGATAGTCTTGTAAACTGAATACAGTATACTGATTTACGATGCTCATCTTAAAAGATGATATAATATAAGATTCACATATTTACCACGATATCTGGTAGTTAGATCAATGGACTTACTAATTACTCCAGCTATGATACATAAACATTAAAAGGAGAAGACTTCCTTTTTTTTTTTTAAGGCATCAGTCTTCTAAATACCTTTATGCTGACGGCCACAAATTCCTCTCCTCTGTAAACTGCTTCATCTCGGAGTATTACTTGCAACCTGCGTCCTCAATTACTTGCTGGATGTATTTCAGTCTCTGTCTTCCTGTATAGCTTTTAACCCTCTCGTGCCATGGAAGTTGTTCCCGGATCTCTTAACAGATGTCCTACCATTCCGTCCGTTCTTCTTCTCAATGTCTTCCATACACTCCTTTTCTCTCCGATTCTGTGCGGAACCTAGTCATTCTTTACCTTATCAGTCCACCTAAATTACAACATTCTTCTATAACACCACAGCGCAAACGCTTTGATTCACGTCTTTTCTGGTTTTCTCACAGTCCATGTTTTACTCTCATGAACGTGCAATGCTCCGAAGGTACATTCTCAGGAATTTCTTCCTCAAATTAAGGCCTATGTTTGATACTAGTACACTTCTCATGGGCAGGAACGCCATTTTTGACAGTTCTAGTCGCTTTTGATGTGCTCCTTGCTTAGTCCGTCATGGGATATTTTGCTGCGGAGGTAGCAGAATTCCGTAACTTCATCTACTTCGTGACCGTCACTCCTGATGTTAAGCATCTCGCTGTTCTCATTTCTTCTGCTGCCTACTACTTTCGTCTTCCTTCGATTTACTTTGCATCATTCTTCTGTAATCATTAAACTGTTCATTCCACTCAGGAGATCCTGTAATGCTTCTTCGCTTTAACTGAGGATAGCAATATCATCAGCGAATGTTATAATTGATATCCATTCACCTTGAATGTCAATTCCACTCTTGAACATATCTTTTATTTGATTTATTTCTTCGATGTTAGATCGAACATTGGGGGCAAAACACTACATCATTTTCTTATACCATTTTTAATCCGAGTACTTCATTCTTTGTCTTCCACTCTTTTTAATCACTCTTGGCTCTTGTACATATTGTATAATACACGTCTCTCTCTATAGCTTGGCCCTACTTTCTTCATAATTTCGAACATTTTGCAACATTTGACATTGTCGAACGCTTATTCTGGGTCGTCAAGTCCGACGAAAGTGGCTTGATTTTTCTTTAGTCTTGCTTCCACTATCAAACTTACTGTCACATTTGCCTCTCTGGTGCCTTTACCTTTCTTAGACCAAAACTGATCGTCATATAACACTTCCTCAGGTTTCTTTTGCTGTATTCTATATATTATCCTGGTCAGAACTTGGATGCATGAGCTGTTAAGCTCATTTGGCGATAATTATCGCACTTGTTAGCTGTTGCAGTCTTCGCAATTGTGTGGACGATATTTTTCCGGAAGTCAGATGGTATATCGCCAGCCTCCTACATTCTACGCACATACATGAATAGTCGTTTTGTTGCCACTTCTCCCAATGATTACAGTAATTCTGATGGAATGTTATCCATCCCCCCTGCCTTATTTGATCTTATCTCACCCAAAGCTCTCATAAATTCTCATTATAGTACAGGATGCACTGTCTCTTCCAAACCGAATCCTGATTCTTCTTCTTTCACACACACAAGTCTTCACCCCATAGAGGCCTTCAACCTTACCGCTCTGTCCCCTGCATTTATTTGTTGAATTCCCATTGCTATCTTAATGTTACCACCCCTACATTTAATTTCGTCGAAGGCTGTTTTGACTTTCCTAAACGTTGAGTCAGTCCTTGCGACAGTCATTTCTTTTTCCATTTCTTCTCATTTTCTATGGAGCTATTTCACCTTAGCTTCCCTGGACTTTCTATTTATTACATCCCTAAGTGATTTGTGTTTCTGTATCCTGAATTTCCCTGAACATTTTTGTACTTCTTTCTTTAATCGATCGCCGTAAGGTTTTCTTCTGTTGTCCTTGCTTTCTTCCCCATTACCTTCTTTGTACCTAAGTTTTTTCCAGCTCGTGTGATTGCCGTTTTTGGAGATATCCATTCCTCTTCAACTGAAATGTCTACAGTGCTATTAAGTATCGCTGTTTCTGTAGCCACATAGAACTTCAAACATATCTCTTCGTTTCTTAGTACTTCCAATTCTGACTTCTTTGCGTACTGTTTCCTTCTGATCACTCTCTTCAGCCTACTCTTCATCACCAATAAATTGTGATCTGAATCTATATCTGCTCCTGGGTATGCCTTACAATCCAATACCGGTTTCGGATTCTCTGCTTGACCATGATGTTGTAATCTAACTGTAATCCTCCCATATCTCCGATCTCTTCCAATGATACCTCCCCTCTTGTGATTCTTGAGAAGAGTATTCGGTATTACTAGGTGAAATGTCATGAAATTAGTAATTCTCCTCTCTCATTTCTAGTACCAAGCCCATATTTTACCGCAATCGTTTCTTCTGTTCCATCCCTTACAACTGCATTCCAGTCCCCCATGACTACTAGATTTTCATCTCCCCTTACGTACTGAACTACCCATTCAATATTATAATTCACTTTCTCTGTCTCCTCTGCTTCAGGTTACGACGTCGCCATGTACACCTGAACTAGCGTTGTCGGTGTTGGTTTCCTGTTGATTCTGATGAGAATAACCCTATCAGTGAACGGTTCCCAGTAACATTCTCTCTGCCCTACCTACCTATCCATAACGGATCCTAATCTTGTCATAACATTTTCTGCGTCTGGTGATATTTCCCTATACTCATGTGATCAGAAACACTTGTATTCTATCCATATCACTTCACTGATACCCTCAATAACTAGAATGAATCTTTGCACTTCCCTTTTCAGATTTTCTAACATCAGTACCACGTCCAGACTTCTGACATTCCGAGCCCCGACTTGTAGAACATCAACATTCCACTGATAATTGAATCTTTCTCTCATTGTCGCCTCCCCCTTGACAGTCCCCTCCCGGAGGTGCGAATGTGGGACTATTCCGGAAACTTTTGCCAATGGGAAATCATCAGGACGCTTCTTCAATTACAGGCCACATGTCCTGTAAATATACATTATGTGTCTTTAATGCAGGGTTTTCCATTGCCTTCTGAATCCTCATGTCGTTGATCATTCCTGACTCTTCCGCCTTCAGGGGCAGTTTCCCGCGCCGAAGGCAAAAGAGTGCCCTGAATCTCTGTCCTCTCCGCCGCCCTCTTTGACAAACCCATTTGATGAATGACGGCGACTTCTTATGCCGGAAGTCTTCGGCCACCAATGCTGATGATTTTATTCAGAATTTAAGCGGTGGCGGGTTTCAAAACCTGGACCGAGAACTTTGAGATTATCAATCACAGACGTTACTTCTGCATCACCTCTGTTTACCGTGAAGATATTGTAACACTTATATCGATTGAGAGTAAGTTTATTTTATGTAACTGTGTACCTGCAGTTTATGAAATGTGCATTCTGTGTTGTTTAAACTCTTTGATGTATGGCAAGAAAATTATAATTTTGTAATGCATATATGAAAAAAGCAAAGAATATGTTTAAATTTTATATTATTATAATATGAATATGTTTATGAAAAAGAGTATGTTTGTTAAAAGCTGGTTCACGCTTAGTGCACTTGTGTTTGTAACATGTAAATGCTGTAGGGAAGCCTCTCCGCAACGAAAGTGACATGGCGCGATGTAAAACTGGGTTTGGCGGTCGATCAGAGCTGCTTCTTTGTATGAATGACATGTATTGTGTGGTTAGCCTTAGCACGGTACACCTCGACGGAGCTAAGAGACTCCGGCCGGAGGTTCGACTCCTCCCTTGGGCAAGGGTGTGTGTGTTGCTCTTAGCATAACTTAGTTTAAGTAGTGTGTATGTCTAGGGACCTATGACCTCAGCAGTTTGGTCTCTTACAAATTCACAAACATTTGAACTTTTTTTGTGCAAAGAGAGGCAATTGGAAGATGCATTGGAGGGGGATTTGCCTTGGATGTGGTTCTGGCTATTAGTTGGTTTACGCAGCGTAATAGAATGGCTCTAATATGTTGAAAATCCGACGCCAAGAAGAGAATTTATAGAGCATTCGCACATCAAGAGCCGTGACTACAGTTAGTCGCCACAGCGACTGCCACCAATCTTCGCCACTGCTTCACAAACTTCATACATTCAGTTAAGTAATGTAGATGGGCATGGATCAGTTAATTTTTGTCTTGTTTCAATAATACTCACATTAAACATAAATTCGTGTCCGGAACCATAATGTCAATCCTGATTACGAACCTACGCAGGGTCCTCACCTAAGTGCTACTAAGACCGAGTATCCTCATTTAAATGAACAATTCTTGCATTCATGTTTTAAAAATAATTTTCTGTCTACAGTAACAGGAGTAGTAAATGTTAAAGTAAGAGTAACATTTTGATGCTTTGTTAATGAACTACTCCAAGTGAAATTGTTTATGTAGGAAGTTTAAGTTCAAAAATTCACAGATAAATTAATAGGAAAATGAAAACCGTAGTTATTTAAAAGTTAAAACCACAAAACTAAAGTTGGATACACTTTTACTAAAGTATTCTTAGTTTATTATAAAATATGGTTTTGTAGGATTACAGTGTAAGATTGTGTAAAGATTATTGCAGAGAGTACCTGCTTCACAGGCAATTAAAGTTCAAATACATATAAATCTTTAATGAACAGAGTTGGACTAGTACTGTTAGACGTAAAATTATGCACATTTTCAAACAAGGTGTAGTTGTGGTACCTGTCATGAAAGGTTCTTTTTTGAAGTTAATTAAGCCCTGTGTTGTATTTTGTTGTCTTGGAATATCATTAAGTGAATAATTAGCTTTTATAGTTAGTCTTTACTATTGCAATAATCAAAGATCTTTGACTAGTGAAACTATACTAGTTTATGGGTCCCCATCATATTATTCACCTATCAAGAAAAAATGGAGCTATTACTGTTACTAAGGAAAGCAGTGAATTTAAGATGTTATTCATCTTTATTTGTGTTTTTCATGTCAGTCGAGATAGAAGCCCCTCATGTTCAAAATTAGTTCTGCACTTCATGCAGCGACGTTTCAGATTTTGGTTAAGTAGCGCACTTAAGTGTGGCTGTAATTAGTATGAGCTCGGTGCAAATTTGTTCCCCATAATTTACTTGTGTGTGTGTGTGTGTGTGTTATTGGTAACTGCTGCTACACGCAGTACAGAGTGCACTGTGTCAGTTTGTATCCTGATTGCTATTCTAAGGGAAATCTCAACAAAAGTAACTTTAGTAACTAGTATTCAGTTTTCTCAAATATAAATTTCCAAATTAAAGTGCCTAATTGGGCTGGCGACAATTCATTTCTTTTATTCGTTTATGGTTTTACCACTTTCGTCAACTCCCAAGGTTAGAGCTCGTTTGGTTTTTTTCTGTTAATTGCACCAAATTCGAAATTATAGTCCGATACCCTGTCCATTAAATGCACGCGCCGTCGAACTTCAAAATCCTCTCAGAGGGTAACATTAGCGTGTTTCACGGCACGTTAATGTTACAATATGACTCATTAAAAATGTCATAGCTGCGAAACTTATTTCAAAGTATGCAAGTATACAGTGAGAGAGATTTGTGGTAACTAAGGCGATACTTCTCAGGTAGTCATACAGGCTCTGGATGAAAGAAAATTATCTCGGCTATTAAGTCGAATCACAAAGAAATTTACATTCACTAATAAGTAACATTTAATTTCACACGAAGTTCTGACATTAGTTTTGTAAAAAGACTTCTCATGATACAGACTCTGCAAAGATATTTTTTCTGATTATGATAGTGAGCGAGGCACTAGATAAAGGTCCAGCTTATCATTCTCAGTACAACACAGTATTCTATTGTTTCTCTATGGAAGGTGGCCAAATCACGTCCGTAGATGACCTGGCAGAGATTCGAAACGGAAATAAAGTCTTTCAAAGGAACACTAGCTGGAGACAGTGTCAGGAATTACAGACCTTAATAACAAAGTCAAGTTACCGAAATGGTATAGGTATAACAATAACACTTAAGGTAATAGATATTTTGACGAAAACATGATAAAAAATTGGCATCATTATAAATATTTGGAAGAGACTACAAGTGTAAGCAAGAAGCAGTTGTAGTAGTATATTAGTATTATAATATACAGTGTATGTAATCGATATTCTTTTGTGTTGTTCGTCCTTTGTGACACAGTTCGAATGCTGTCAACAGCTCGCAGGCTCTGAGATGTTCTCTTTCAGTTCCTTTGGTTCCTGGAAGTTCCCATTCCACCTTGTTTTGTGCGTTGCTCTCGCCGACACGAAATGGTGCAGCGCGAGACACAGGCTGAAACGAAACTGCGCCATGTCCGCCGCAGGCGAGGTTTCAATGGCGGTTCGCCGCTGGAGAGCGATCTCAATTTTCTCCCGGCCTCACCCCTTCTCTCGACGGTTCGCGATGTTGTACACGGGGACGCCACGAGTGCCTCGGGACGGCGTTTTAACAGATACCGCTACAGGCAACAATGTTTTATCGTGTTTCCTCGTTACCGTGTCATACAGTGCTTTCCAATGCTTCGTCTGCAGAAAAAAATGGAGCATGACCCATTGTGCTTGCTGTACGTCTCTACCGAAAAACCCAGGGACGATTCCAATAGTGTAAGAAGAGGGATCGCAAATGACTGACACGGAGAGCTCAAAGGAGAGAGAATCAACAACAGATGAGGTGTGCATCACTACAGTTGTTTCGTCAACCACTGTTAAAACAAAAGTGATATGATGTAAGTAGACAAAAGGGAAAATTTCACAATGTTTCTTCTTCCCCAGTTTGCTGAATAGGCCTTTGCTGTCAGCATACAGTTTTACCAATAGGCTAGAGGCATAATTAACACGCACCTTAGTTTATGAAGATAAATCGCTTCACACGTTACGATGTTTGACTATTTCCTTTCAGTCAGTGCAGGTACTAATGTATTTAAAACCCACGCTCTACCCCGCGAAATCTGCACCTAAATCAACATGAATCGTAAATCATTATACAAGGTGTTATGGGGATTATTTTATAACAGTAAGAACCATTCGAAATCGTATTTCATCCACAAATGGAATGAGGTGGGAGAGATGTCTATATACAGCCGTAATTACGTAATCTCCCTTTTTGATAGACATGGAGACAACGTGAGATATACGACGGAAATAGCGGAAATCATTTCATAGTCCACTTCGAATTCCGGTATGCTAAATGTACTTATGGTGTTTCGTGAGTACTGTGACATCTTCTAAGCTTTCCGCCTTCCATCGTTGGTAGAGACAACGTGGTAAGTTTTTGATAAAGCATTAACTACCATTTCAGTGAGTAACGTCGAGCAGAGTTTACGTAAAGCCAGAGATAAGGATCAAATGCACATATTTTCCAACCTCTTAATGTTTTCCCCTCTGTTGAGGAAGGCGATATAAATCCATTTTCAGACACCGAGTTCAATTCCACCATTACACAGAAGTGCAAGTAAATGTTTTATTTACACCATTCTACAAAACTGCAGCATTACTTAAGTAATTAGAAATAATCAGCATTAATTGAGACTAAGCCCCGAAATGGTAAATGATTAGACATTGCTTACTCAAATGCAATTGTGCGAATCTTCACAAAATATTTTGTTATTGTTTTACAACTAGTACCACAAAATGGCGTGTTTTCAGATTCTGCATCAAGTCCACAGTCCCAATAGTATTTTTTATGTTCAGCTGCATATCGAACTGCTTTTCTTCACAATTCATTACCTTTCCCGTGGAAAGTGGATCGTAAACTCTTTATCGCACAAGAGCCAAACATTGTACGTATGTCTTACATATTGCGTTTTGAAGAGAAACTCTACTGATCGGGTAGGCCATGCCATGAAGCAGCTGTCCCATTCTGCAGCACGGCCAATCCACCGATCCGGCAGCACCGTTTTCAGGTACCCACGAAATTCGCGATGAAAATGGGGTGTAGCCCCATCCTACTGAAAGATGGCTCTCCCAACGCTATCAGCAGTTCTGTCGGAATGTCATTTTCTTCTGGGGCCTATTTTCGACCTAGAGCTTCCAGAGCTCTGTCAGATTCTTGTCACAGAATCATATCGCACACCCCATCTTCATCAGCGTCCTCTTACTTTTCTACAATATTGCCTAAAAGTTCATTTCCCTTTTACAGATCCTCTATATACTCCATCAATCATTCATGTTTCCCTTCATTGCTGAGGACTGGTTTTCCACATGAGCTCTTAACGATGTGAGAGCTTCTTCTCTTTTCCATAAAGGCCTCTTTATTTTCCTGTAGGCGGTATCTGTGTTTCTTCTAGAGAAATACGTACCAAGTCCTTGCATTTGTGATCCAGCCATTCCTTCTTACCCATTTTGCACTTCCTGGCAATCTGATTCTTTTAACGCTGGTGTTATTTTTAGCCTGCTTCACATTCTGTCTTTTGTATTTTGTATTTTCAGAGTTTAAATTCAATATCTCCTGCGTTTTCCAAGGATTTCCGCATGACCTAGTCCTTTTATACACCTTATGCTCTGCTACCTTCACTATTACATCTCTTAAAGCTACCCATTCGTCTTCTACTGTATTCCTTCCCCCTGCTATATTCAACCATTACCTCTGAAACTGTCAGAAACCTCTGGTTCTTTCTACTTATCTATGTCCCATATCAATTTCCCATTTTTTCCCAATTTCTTCAATCTGCAGTTCATGACCAGTAAATTGTGGTTTGAATCCACATTAGCCCCTGGACTACAATTTATAATCTAGTTCCTAAATCTGTCTCTGACTGTTATATAATCAATTTTAAACGTTCCGGTATACCCACCTCTCATCCACGAATAAAACCTTTTGTTATGGTTGCTAAACGAAGTGTTAGTGATGATTAAATTGTGCAAAACTCTACCAGGCGGCTTCCTCTTTCATTCCGTTTATGCAGTCCATATTCACAAGCTAATTTTCCTTCTAACAGCGCATAATTCTAAACAGGAAGTCCAAAATTTAGCATCTAATCGACAATTTAACATTAAAAACACCACATTACAGATGCACTTTCACTAAAATGAATTTAAACAGGTAACTTTCGAGATGCCGTCCACCAGACCCCTTAGTAGGAGATAAGTTATTAATAGTAGCTTATTAATAGCAGGTAATAAGTTACTAAAGACGTTGCACCAAGAGGAAGCCAGTTCGATCGTGTGAACCGGGAGACTGTTGTTAGTCGATACAACTTTCCAACGAACACTTGCGCTGATAACAGTTCATCGGGATTGGGGCAGACCGCCCTGTCCCCACGAGCAAGCACGAGTTGTGTCTGGGCCACCTACAGCCCCAAGATGTCGTCTTCTAGATAGCTCAGCGAAATATAAAATTCCCGAACATAACGTAATTTGAAATGAATGCGACCTACGTCAACAGGCGAAGCAATACTACTGACTGTACGAGAGGGAAGGAGCCGGGACATGATGGTATGCAATTCACGGATAAAAATGGGTATCATTCATCGGACACATAATGCAGACGCCTTACGTGTCTTAGCTCATAGAGGCGAGCTGCCTTCCGCGGGCGGCATCGTCAGAATATCGTAACGTAGTTTAAATATCTGACCTCTCCATATAAATCGGAAAGAAAATTGCCGCAATTTCTTCACTACCATCTTCGGAATTGGAAAGATACGTGTGATGTGATCTGTCTCACAGAAAATATAAGTATCCAGCATTCATATTTTTTGTTAAACGGTAAGCGAGCGTCGTTCATGTTCCAGTATGGCACTCTGAATTTTATCAGTAACGTATTCCAAATTCAAAGCCAGTATCTTCAGTAGACAAGGTTCAATGCCAATTCCAAAAGATGTTCCGACCCACAAAGTTTGTCCGAGAATGGAGAGGGTCCCCGAAACCGCATAGGTTAAGAAGCTTTCATTGGTCTTCATTTAAGAGCGCACGTGCAGCTCGACAAAAAACCATGAAATATCACTTGTAACAAGGGAATTTCCTGACTTCGACGAAGGATGACCATCACGCCATCGGCATACGTCCTAACTGTGAGGTTTCTCCTAAGAGTTTTAAACCTCACAACCAATCATAAACTTGCCTCATCATTGGTTTAAGGGACAGGTCAAGCAAAGACATTGAAAACGGTCTGTCTTGAGGCACTCCCCAGCAGAGAACAACTGGTGGCGTCAATGTTCTATTGACCACCGTTGACGCTGCAATTTTCTTGTATTAGTTACAGAGAAAAGCAATAAAGAAGGCTGTCTACAACAAGCGATCCAGATGAGCGTGATCAACGCGATCAAATGCCTTGCAAAAGCACAGTGAATACTTGTAAGGTCGTAAACCACATCTGTGTATTCTGCCCGGGACGCTACGTACCAGTCACACGACCAAGCAGTGAGTACAATCTGCTGTTCACAACCCATGAAATAGATCTGTAGCTCTGTGAAGGATCCTTACGCTGTGGTTTCTTGCTTAGACAACGCTATCCGTTTGGACACTGTCTGTGCGCTGGCAGGGAGGCAAAAATGCCTCAGCAATCGGAGGAGTAGGGCGATCAAAAACACAGGATCTCAATCTGCCAGCACTGCACCAGTAAAAGTAACAGACAGCGACGGAACAATAGGATCAGTAGCGGACAAGGCTCATACAACCTAGGGCGACTCCTGCACTACAAGATACAACGGCGGAAGCTTATAAGGTTGTGTAACCGAATTGCCGACGATGGCGGTCGACACACAGACAGGCTGTTCGTCGTACTACGGTATCTAGGATGGGAATGGAGGCAGAACGGGACGGATCAGACACACTTGATCCCTAAAGCGACTCCATAAGAGTCGTTGCCTCCACAGCCTCCACAGGAGAACGGGTGGCTACTGCACACAGTTTGTATCTGCAGTGGAGACACTTGACACAGGAGGGAATAACGTGGGGGAAAGATCTGCATCCTGCGTAAGACGTTGCTTATGCCGCAGCACCTGAGCATCGGAACGAGCAGCAGATGGCGCAGAATCCGTTTTCGGTTTTGACGGTGGAAAATTACCCGCGGATGAACTCGAATCAGTCGCTGATTTGTCACTATCATTAGCATTTGGTGGATAGATGTCTGCTACAGTTAATTTTTGTTGTTGTTCATGAGAACATTTTAAAACAAAAATCCGCTTAAAACAATTGAGAGGTTGGTGACCACTCTTATTACATAAGAAACATATCCCCACCTGACCACGATAAGTAACGCAGAACCGTTAACGACACATCTGAAGATGTGACGGGATGTTCTCTTTACTGTTGATGGAACGCATAACACTGCAGAATTGAAGGCAGTGTTGACTCGTCCAGCGTTCGCAGCAAATGCCCTTAGCATCACCAAGTTTAAATACCATATCCTTAAGATTTTTATCATCTACTTCCTGCGGCGAGTTGAAAATTCACACTTTGTTATATTTAACATCAACGTTAGCAAGAAGGACACCACTAAGCCCTATCTCCATAGCGAAAAAGAAATAAAATAAACCTGTCTACTTCCAGAAGGTTTATGAATTTTACAATGAAAGAAGTGTAAACCTTATCTGAAATAATACCAAATGTGTCTATTAACCAGTCATGAATTTCAGTGGAACTTGGCAGAATATAATGGACGGACTTAGTCAAATACAAAACTAACGGTACTTTAGCGTGGGATCAGCGTGGAAGACGTGATCAAAACGAAGCGGTCGGAACTGCTACCTAATATACAATTAAAGTAACAGAAAGGATGATTCACTGACGAATAACCACACAAATTTCACAACACGTCCTGTGAACAACGAACTGGCGCGACTACAAAGGCTGCGGCACAGCGGGAGAATAAACGTATCCGACCTGTTCAGTTCTCCAAGCAGAACTGCTGCCACTACACTACCACATCTGATGTGAACGCTTTCTACATTCACGATCATTGCTGCTCTCTCGAGATATGGCAACTGTTCACTGGGTGGTAACGGCATCGCTTCACGAATTCAATTTGTACGAAGTATTTATTAACTATATACACAAAAATTCATCGTGCATCAGTGTAAAACCGGATCATAATCCCTGAAGATCTTCCTGATATAAGCCATGGACGCAGAAAGGCCACTTCAGTTAACGGATAAAGAAATTTGTGTGGTGATATACATCCCTCCGCAGCCACTGGAATAGACTGGCTATGGTTCTCCCCTGTGCTATATGAAACGTTTCTGCTCATCTACCTTTCTGTGTAGACCAGTAGGGGTACTCCGGTTAGCTTCTCATATACAGCTATCTTGTCCACCCAAAATATCTCTGGAAAAATAACAGCTATTGGAAAACGACTTTCACCGGTATCAATGTAGGGGTGGGGCCCATGAATGTACATATTTGGAAACATTCTAAAACGAAAGCATATGTGTTTTTAACACAAACTTATGTTTTTTTTTTAAATGGACCTCCTATATTTTTTCTTGAGCATCCATAGCATGACAAAGCACATACACAATGGCGTTGATTGCATGGCAATATTCCCATTACATCCCGAGATATTGAGACGCGAAGTTGACGCTTGGAACACCCGACATGCGCTGCTAGCGCACGTCCTGAGGCTCAGGCGTGAACCCCATGCTGCCCGTAATTGCGATATGATTGACATGTGTAATCACACCTCCATACTTATCAAGAGGGACACTCCTCACAGAGGGAGCGATGATTTACAATCACTGTCATAAAGCTGAATCCTTCAAAACCCTCCCCTAGTCCTACCATTGACAAAACTGCCTCTTTATAATGACTAGCTTCTCCTGATTGAAAAATATCACCTACCAGTCATCACTGCAAAGATTCCTACTCCCTCAAGCAATTCTTCGACCCTCACCTCCTCTCCCAACTGCAACACCTGCAATAATATCTACCTGACCTACACTGCCTAATTGAAAGTCACGCCTCCACCCATCAAACCGGAATTAACTGTGTCTATGATTGTGGTTATCCTATCCATACCAATAAGTCTCTCTGCTCGCATCTCCCTGCAAAGATCTGATGAGATTTCTCTCCATCATCCTCCAAAACTTTCACCTCTTCGAACAACTGCATTCCTTACAACCAATTTCTCTTGCCGCCAGCACCATATTTCCGCATCTGTTCCCAAAGCCACATATTCCCGAGACTAAGTCCACATCGTTTTCACCCATCTCAGCGCCCTTCCTTAAACTTCTCCATCCCTCACCCACGCAGTCCACTCCGCAGTTCCTCATCATAGTGTGTCAGAGATACTGCATCCTTTACCACAATGTCCCTTCTCTACCAATCAACAAGCCCTATTAAGTGCACAGCCAGCCCCATCACAAAGTCGATACCTTCATTCCTTATGAAACCTCCCTCCAACCCTGTCACATCATCCTTCCTACATCCACCACCATGCACATAATCACCTTCACAGACATAAAGTTGCTGTCGACCACCACAGAACTTCCTCCATCAGCCTCAGTCATTACCCAATAATTCCATGTAACAGCTTATCCTCAGCCTCTTCTTAAATAGCTTAATTGTTTCCTGTGTTACTAACTACACCTGACCTGACAATTACATTCTCTATGATTTCCTCACTCACAGCCAATCATAGATCTTACATCTATTCTATTGCCACTGACATGTGTATCCACAGTAGTTCCCTGCATTAATCCAGCGATGGCACCAGTTTATGGTCTCCCTCCCTGGTGACGTTATCACAAGCCCACAATACATCCGTCCTGAAAGCAACACCACCCAAGATGACTTCCTAGTATCTTCCAGCTTTCTTGGATGCCTCACTGCGGGAAATGACTGCCTACCCCTTCTCCTAACCATCTCTTGCAGACTTGCACCAAACCCAACAGCCACTCCAGGCCACGAGTACCACACACCAGTCCTCCAATTCCCCCTCCGAAAGCAGTGATTATCAGTAATTTTTTAATAGTAACCTGGTCGTTTTTAATTTTACATTTTATTCTTACTGTTTTAATTGAAGCGTGAAGAAAGCCATGTTTCTTGTACATATAAAATATTCCATTACTGACACCCTGCAAAATTTTTTAAACCGCTTGTAAATATCTCACATTTAGTGTTTTGTCATCGCATGTAGTTTTACCGGAGAACTGGCTGAACAGACAGTTGAATGTACTGCTGCATGCCCCTGCGGCGAGAAGGGATGAAACAGCAATTAAAACAAAGGTGATATATTTACAAACGCCGTAACTATTGGCAGTTGGTACTTCGCTCGGAAGATAGGTTTCAACAGCAGCGTACTGGCACCAGAGCATGACTACACCGATAAACGTGAAATCAGTTTGGAATGGTCGTCACCCCACTGCCCGCTCCCGCTGTCGATAGACTCCGGGTAATGCAGTTAGCCTGCCTGGCTCAGCGCCAACTCAATCACTTTGCCGCTGGTGCCGTCGCAGCTCGTCAGCCTGCAGGGGGCGTACCGTTTAGAGTGGGACGAAAAGTATTTTTAACGACACTGATGCATAGATCTTCGTCTTCGCCTTCAGTGTGTACAAACTTCGCAGCGTATATACTAAATGTGCTACGATGAAATATGGATATCTGCAATTCATTTATTGTCACTTGAGGATTATTGCCTTACGTTACTGAAGCATCGCAAGGCTTCTGCTAATATGAATTTCGTTAACAGATGGCATTTACACATTTTAGAAAAGTCTTGTGTAGGAGACTATTTTTAATTGAATCTCTGCCGAACAAAGTGTCGCATCTTTCGAAAAACCGAGCTCTTACTCGGAATAGAGGGTTTTATCTCCGTTAGAGCATCCTAATTCGCGTATTCTAGCAATTTCTCATACAACATCAGGTGAATACCAGGAGACAGACAATACACTTCAACATCCTTGGTGAGTTGATAGTGTTCCCCGTCTCCTGCATCCTTCACTTCTACGAGAAGTTAAACTTACAATTATCTTTTTTCTCTTGTAGCGATTAACATTACAAATTACCATGGAATACTTGTACTTATCATTGAACTATTCTAATTTTATAGATCTAAATTTCAACTTCATTTGAAAATGGGTATCGTATGCTGTGTAATACGACCAATAAATAGCTAACATTAAATTATAAACAAAAGTATCCGTCAAATAAGTAGATGAATCCATGTCTCCTTAGTCTTATCTGCGTAGCTCATGTTCTATGGGTATTGCGTGTGAAAATTATGGTTGTGAACCGTGTCCCTGCACGTCGCAGTATCAGGGAGCTCATAATATCACACACACTGTTGTAGAATGCGGCAAGTTTCTGTGGAATCACAGTCGACAGTTTCCAGGTTTTATCAGAACCACTGTTTAGATTTTGAATGCAAAAGATCAACTATGGCAGCAGAAGACATCCGGAAGTGGTCACCCTCTTTATGCCTACGTTCTATAGAGGGAAACCACCCCTAAAATGCAAAAAAATCAGCACTGGTCAGCGGTATGAATATACAAGAATAAATTAGTAGCCACTGATTAAGAGGCATATTTAGCTCATCAGCACAACTTGCAGACTTCTAGACTAATATTGTGACCATTTCCTTTCTAATAAATTTAAGAAGTAATTTGGTCCTCGAATCTCCAAGTGAGGCTGACGAGGAGGAATTGCCAGAACGGCATAAATGCGGTCACAGAGATCTGAGTTATGTGATATCAAACAAGAAAAGAGGAGCCGATGACATTCCTCTAAAATTGCTGAAATCTCTAGGAGGTGTAGAATTCGGTAGGTTGGATTAGCTGGTGTCAAGAAACTATGAAACCTCTGGCCTACCGACAGATAAGTACCGAAACATTTTCTTGACATTTTTACATTGACAATGACTCGTTTAGAAATCATCAAAATAAAAAGTAGAGGGAATATAGAGAAAAAATGCTGACATTGTGGACGCAGACCAATTGGTTCAACGAGTGGTAAACGTACCAATGAAACATATGTGATCTACACTTGTATCTACATCAGTATACATCCTTCACAAGCGACGTTATGGTGCGTGGCTGGCGCAACCTTTTACCATCATCAGTCATTTCCTCTCCTGTTCCACTCGCAGGTAGAGTGAGGGTAAAACGACTGTCTACATGCCTCCGTGCGAGGCCTGATCTCCCTTATTACTGCTGTACTTACTCGAAATGTACGTTGCCAGCAGTAGAATCGTCCGGGAGTCAGTTTCAAGTACAGGATCTCTAAATTATCTCCATAGCGCTCCTCGAACAGAACGTCGTCTTCCCTACACGGATTCCAATTTGATTTCCCAAATCATCTGCGAATTACGTACGTGTTGTTAGAACCTAGAGATAACAAATTTAACCGCGTGCTCCTGAAATTTTTCGATATCTTACTTCAGTCCGACCTGGTACAGAACCTAAACACTAGAACAAAACTGAAGAAAGGGTCGCGACATTGCCCTATGACGGTCTACTTTACAGATGAACCACACTTTCCTAAAATTTTTGCAATAACACGAAATTGGTTATTCGCATTCCTATCACATTCCTCACATGCTAGTTCCATTTCATAACATATCTGAGCCGTGCTCTTTCCCAGCTATGCGTTTTCGTGAACTTCGCTGTCATTCTGTGTTTGGTTTCCCGGCCTTGTCGAGGTTTCTTCGTGGTTCTTCTTTCTTCTATGTGTGGCAGCAGTGAGGTGTATCGATATTAGCGCCGTGTACCATCTCTGGTTTGGTGCATATAGTGTCCGGCAAGGGGGTCTCAAGGGGTCGGTCGGTTGTTGCGGACGAGAGAAGTTATCCCTGCGCGGTGCAATCGGCTGGGGCCGCTGGCAGTCCTTGCTCAATATCGGAGCGTGTGTGGAGCTGTCCGATCGCTACGAGCTTCGTGGTTCGCCGATACAGGACGTCAAAGTTGGGTAGTGGTTTCAATTACCCAGGCCACGTCTATTCATGTTGTGGTGGTTCGCTTCGGTGGTTTGCAGTTGGGGAGGTTTTCCGGTGAGCAACACCCAGTTGCTCTACTGCTGAGCTTTAGCCGCCATGCTATTTCGGTCGACTACGATTTGAGTGCACCAGTGGAAATTTCTGTCTTGTGGCCGTTAGTGTTCCGGTTACCTGCCCTGGCCACTAACGTAATTTCAGGCAGCGTCCTTTCTCACTTGTTGTCGCCGTCCAACATGGTGTGTAATTTTGACAGCTAATACGTACTCAATTGTGGATTAACACATTTGTAACATTGCCAGTTGCGGTTCTCATGTACTGACTAAAGTTAAGCAAGCTGTTGTGTCGGTTAATCCGTGTCTGCCCCCTGGTTGGGTTCCGACGGATCAAGTATAGATGGGCTCACCACCTATCTCATCTAAGTCAACGAGGGCAGACCGACCTCCCTGGAGACCTTCTGAGTGCCACCGGTGTTTTACTATCTGTTGTCAGCTATTTTAAATTTTAGGCTTATGCTTATTGTTCATTTCTTAAAATATTGCAAAATTAATTTTCAAATTTGTCTTTGAAGCTTAAACACTGTGGCCTTCGGCCTTTAAAGATTATGGTAATATATTTTGAAATTTTGAAGTGTAATTGTGGCCCTCAGCCATTGGTTTTGCGCCTTGCATATGTTGCTTCTATCAATTATTTTATTGCTATCTTAATTGGATTTTTATCTTGTTGAGATTTCTTCTTGGAGGCCTTCAGCTGTGAAAGAATTGCTAAATTCAAGTAAATGATAATGAGAAGCGGAAACTGACATCAAACCTTGGCCCTTCCCATAATCCTGTTAGTTGTTCTGCCCAGCGTGTTTAGCGGGTGTCTCAATATCATTTCATATCATATACACCCAGATATATCAACGATGTTATTGTGTCAAGCAGGTTTCTACTAATGCTGTATGCGAATATAATGGAATTATTTTTCCTACACATCTGCATAAACTTACATCGTTCTGCATTTAGAGCAAGCTGCCATTCATGACCCCCAACTGGAAATTTTGTCTAAATCATCTTGTATCTCCGTACAGTCAGTCCACGGTGTCACCTTCTCGTACTCCGCAGAATCATCAGTAAACTGCTAAAGATTGCTGTCCACCCCGACCTCCGAATGATTTGTGTACATGGAAATAATAGCAGTCCTATCACGTTTTGCTGGGGCATGCTGCCAATATGCTGGTTGGCGCTGAACAGTCGTCATCGAGAACGACGTACTAGGTTCCGTTACTTAAGAAGCCTTCAAGGCACACATCTCTGAACCTGTTCCGTACGTGCGTACCTTCGTTTACCGTCAGCAGTGGGGCACCCTATCACACGCTTTTCGGAAACATAGCAGAATGGAACCAGTCTGTTGCCCTTCATCCATAATTCGCTGGAAGTCTTGTGATGGAAGGGCAAGCTGAATGTCGCACGGGCGATGTTTAGTAAACCTGTGCTGATTAGTGGGCGGAATCTATTCTGTCTCAAGGCAGTTTACTAGAGTGGAACTGAGAGTTCTGCTGCTAACCGATGTTAAGGATATTTGCCCGTAGTTTTGCGGGTCCATTCTACTTCTTGTGTACAGGAGTCACCTGTGCTTGTTTCCATTCGCGATAAGAGCAAGCTAAGTAAGAAGTCAGTACCATAGGGTACTTTTTGTAAAACCGAAAAGAGTTTCCACACAAACCTAGCACTGGCGACCTTTGATTCCAACGCTTTCTGTTGTTTCTCTAATCCAGGGATGTGTATAGTGAGCTTATTTATGGAATGAGAGATGTCAGGTCTCATTTACATCATTTGTAGGCTTAGAGAAATTCAGTGACAATTTAAAATTGAATGTAGTATTAATTTTCCTTAGAAAATTGAGGTTACAGTACAGAGACAGACGTATAATCTTTAACACGTACAAAAAACGAGTTGGAGTCATAAATGATGATAAATGTGAAATATCAGGAAATGAAAGTTCGTGTTGCTGCTTATCGCCATAGTTCTTCATTTATACGTCGAATAAGTACTCAAGAAAGAAAGTGAAACTCCACACATCAAAAAGTTTTGCATCATCCCAGTTCACTGAACTCGTGAAGATAGATGTTGACTGTGGATATAGTATCACAGACACAGTCCCTTTGAGATGTCACTAAGCCCAACCGAAGATGTAAACAACCATACATGAGCAACGCCTGTTAGACGGAGGGGGTCCGACAGCCGATCAGTTCCAATCATTCCACCAGGAAGGATGTACACGGCTCGTGTTTTCTGAAGCTTAGTCATGAATAGACGGTCAATACCGCGGTTCGATCGCGTCCGCATTGTTACATTGTGCCAGGAAGGACTCTCAACAGGGGAAGTGTCGAAGCGTTTCGGAGCGAGCCAAAGCGATGTTGTTCGGACATACAGAGAGACAGGAACTGTCGTTAACAAGCCTCGCTCGGGCCGCTCAAGGCCTACTACTGCAGTGGCTTACCGCTAACTACAGATTGTTGCTCGGAGGTCACCATGCTGAATAATGCTTTTCGTTAAGCCATTGGACGTCATGTTAAGACTCAAATTGTGCGCAATAGGCTGCATGATGCGCAACTTCACTCCCTACGTCCATGGCGAGGTCCATCTTTGCAACCACGACATTACGAAGCGCGGTACAGATGGGCCCTACAACATGCCGAATGGACAGCTTAGAATTGCCATCACGTTCTCTTCGACGGTGAGTGTCGCATATTCCTTCAACTAGACAATCGTCGGAGATGTGTTTGGAGGCAATCTGGTCAGGTTGAACGCCTTGGACGCACTGTCCAGCGAGAGCAGCAAGGTGGAAGTTCCCTGCTGTTTTGGGGTGGCATTATGTGGGGCAGACGTATGCTGCTGGTGGTCATGGAAGGCGTCGTAACGGCTGTACGATACTTGAATGCCATCTTCCGACCGATAGTGCAACCATATTGGCAGCATATTGGAGAGGCATTCGTCTTCATGAATTCGAACCCCCATCATGCACATCATGCACATCTTGTGAATGACTTCCTTCTGGTAAACATCGCTCGAATAGAGTGGCCAGCATGTTCTCCAAACGTGAACTCTATCGAACTTGCCTGGGATAGATTGAGAAGGGCTGTTTATGGATGATGTGACCCACTAACCACTCTGAGGGATCTACGCCGAGTTGCCGTTCAGGAATACGACAATCTGGACCAACAGAGCCTGATGAACTTGTGGATAGTATCCCACGACGAAGACAGGCATGCGTCAATTCTAGAGCACGTGCTACTGGGTATTAGAAGTACCGGTGTGTACAGCAATCCGGACCACCACCTCTGAAGGTCTCGTGGTATTGTGGTACAACATGCAGTGTGTGGGTTTCATGAGCAATAAAAAGGGTGGATGAGATGTCTATGTTGACCGCTGCTCTGGAGCACTCGCAACCGAGGTGATGCTACACTCTTTTGGATGAGTGTAATTGAAGACTGACAGATGTGCCCAGAGAACAAGCACCGATGGTCTGGTTTGCGGAGGACCTCGTTGTTCTCGATGTGGCCAAAGTCCTGTTGAAAGCAACAGTTAACTTTTGATTATTGTTGAAGGATAAATAATGCAAACACTAAAGTTACTTTGAAGTATTCTAAAGAAGAAGATCACCCCAAAATTGTGGTTTGGTGGAAGCAGTTGAAGGATTCGTTTGCGCAGGGAGTAAATTTGAACGCCATGACGGAAGAATGGAAGATATGATTAAAGAAGATTTCATCAACGAAAGGGCTCTACAGGCTCAGGTACTGATATGGATCTTTAGCACTTCTGAAACTGCCACATGGAATATAAACACTGTGCTCCCATATCCGTGTTGCTGAACCACGCCATTCCAATAAAAGAATCGTTCAAATGATCTATGGAACATGTAACTAACTAACTAACTAACCATCTAACTCACTAATTAACCTGGTCTTGCTGAGACTACTAAGGCATCAGAACAGCACAAGGCGGGAGTCTAGATTCAGCAGCTCTGCAGCGCGCATCCACCACCAGCAGCAGTGAGGATTGTGGCACCGGCCGAGGGGCCATATTCTATATCGTTCATACCGATCAGTGAACTAGGTTAGTCTCGGTAGTGGCGTCATTTTCGGTTCTTTATCCGAATTTTCTATTCAGTAAGCTTCTGAGACCTGTTACCAAATGCTCCTCTCGCCGATTCTTCGACAACTGTACCGAGAGGTATTGGATTTCAGTATGGCCCTGCCGCTCATTAGTTGTGGTTTCTTTATACCTATAATTGGTTATTTTTAACATATTGAGCGGTTTTAGCTTTGGATTTAGTGATTGTGTTACTAAAGAACCACCACAGGACGCGTCCAGTTGTAAAGTGAGTTCATAATAAACTATTTTCATTAGTTAGAAATATGATTGGGTTAGGTTGTTACTGTGAATGATTACATCATAAAAAATATTCTCTCAAACTACCCGTTATTTTTATGTAATTAAGAGTTTAAAAATCATTAAACATCAAGACATCGGCTCTGGTTACTTATATTACATGAGTGTTAGCTGAAATTACTAGTGACTTCACATACTCTTTTCCACAAATGATTTACTTATTAATTATCGAAACACGTTTAAAACTTTTAAGTAACAATTCAAAGGAATTTTGTGAAGTCTGATAAAGGAAACCTTCTAAAATTTCATGAACTTAAGGTTTTTGGCCGCATCATTCGGCAACGAAATCAGCCCTGTCTCTCTCGAATCGAATTACATAAAATGAAGCACCTACAACCGGCGACTTATAGTAGCGAAGTTGGTAAGGCGGTGAACTGCCGTGGCAGAGGGATAAGGTTCGCTGGTTGCGAAATTTTTTTTTTCCTCTTCGTGTTTGCAACACATTCTGAAATTTCTTTAATCGTCAAAGTTAAGCATTTTTCTGAAGTATTCACTGTAATTTACACATAAAAGTTCGTTTTCTCAGTAACGAGTACCTCCGATTTTGTGACTTCCATATGTTCAAGAAATGAAAGATGAAATTACTGCGTGTGAAACAACTGACAGTGACATTTATGCTACATCGTATCACAAATAATTCACCATATTTTTTGGAATACGTAGCGATTTCCGAGAGTGTGGTCGAACAGGAATCTAAGAGCGCAACGTAAATTACTGTGGATGAAACTAGCATTATTTATCTGCGATCGAATCCTTGACAACAGTAGAAACTGATGCAAGGTTCTCGCCACAATATTTTTAGACTGTTCCACCATATACGAAACATTTCGATTCGTTAGATGCATGTAATAAACTACAACGAACGTCTATAGCTGCACTCGCCACACGCTCTCGAAAAGGCGATTTTTTTATTTTTTTTATGAACCAAATCGTTGATTTATCATATAGGGATGTAGGTTACTTCATCATTCGGATCTCTTGGAGCGAGCTACAACCACTTTCTGTGCATATTCTTATTCTTTGACACTCTCATACACAATTTTTTGGGATTGTGGAGATGTGGTCCGTCTGTGCAACTAAGTGAAGGCAATATATTCCCTTACGAATTTCGCTTCCTTTGTTTGTGAAACATCATCACGAATAAGGGAAGCGAAACGCGTCTGGCAAAAACAAACTGCCTTCAATTAGTTGCATACCTCCATGAATTTTGAAGCAACTATGGAACGATAGAAAACAGAAAATATGACGAATTTTCTCGGGTGTTTCTATAGATGTATTTGTACAATGTGGTACTACACTCCATTGCTAACTCATACTCCGAAAAGTAAAATCCAAACCAAGACGTCGATGTGAATGAGAATAAAATGACATAATGTGACATTTATGACAGTTTCCAGAACACAGTCAATATTCTATCGTTATCATACATTCATGGAAGCCCGTCGTCAGCGAAATTTGAACACTATCACGTACTCTAACCACACCGTTCGGTACTGGGATGGATGACATTCCTGTGTCGGCTGCTAGCCGCTTCGAGTTCGTGCCGCTGTAGCGCTGCAGTGCGCATGCGCGGATCGGAGGCAGATTGCTTTTCATTGGTTGGCGCGCGGAGAAATGACAACAGCGTTTCGGTTCGCTAGGACTGTTCGGCATCGCTTTAAAAATGCTTACTGAATAATTTGGGGCTCTGTTTCTAAAACAAGATCGTTCGATGGGCTTGCGTACCGAACCGATCGGAAAAATGATGGAATGCTACAGAAATAGCTCCAGGAATGACAGCTGAATAGAATGGTAGGGATGCAATCGCTTGAGAGTACTCAACTCGTGATTTCAGCAAACAGATATTTCTTTCTTCGCCATGCTGCAAGATTTCATGAGCAGTGCTGTTGTCTGATTACGGACTGCATGTCTGATTGCGGTTACCTGTCTGTGTTGTTCTTGAACTTCTCTCCACAGTTGGTACTCTGTTTGCAATTTTCTCTGCGTACTGTACTTAAATACTAAGGCCCCAATCACATTAATGTGACCACCACCTATGCTTGAAGTCAACATGGAATAACCACTCACAGATGGCAGGTGGCAGCATTAGCAATGATGGGTATAACAGCGTGTCGGGGGGACGCAAACTAATAGTGCTATTGTTATCACAATGCCGAAATGGAGCCACTTCACGTGTTTGACGTCCAAAAGGGATTGATCATTGGCTTTGCGGGTAGATGTGCAACTGTTAAGCAACTGACCACTCAGACGAACCACGGGGCTACCAACAGTGTATCCTCAACGACCCTTTAGCAAACATTACAGCTTATGGGCCTCTGCAGCAGGCACCTGGTTCATGCGCCCAAGCCGACAGCTGTTCATCGGCGATGAAGGCTGGAATTTGCACACCAGTACCGCAGCTGGACGTCCACGGTGGTGACAGGTGGCCTTTGCAAATGGATCATCAATCGTCGGATGGGTCCAGGCTGAAGGGCATTACCAAGGCGATCTCCTCATTCGGTAAGGCATAATTGATCAGCATTATTATGCATCTATCCTTCAAGTGGCATCTTTCTGCTGACAATAAACATGTCACACAGCTCGCAGCGTGATTGGAAGAGCAGCAGGATGAGTTAACAGTACTCACCGGACCTCCAAACTCACCGGATTTCAACCCAGTCGAGAATCTGTGGACCACCTGGGTTGGACTGTTCGTGCCATGGATCCTCAGCCGAGGAAACTAGCGCAGCTGGCCACTGCGCTGGAGCTGGCGTGGCTCTGCATCTGGTAAATCATTAAGTCTCTTCTTGGACTGTTCACAGAGGACGGTGCTGAATAATTTGGTTGTTCATGCTTTTGACATCTTGGTCATATTAATGTGACATGAGAGTGTATTATACAGTCCCATGTTAATAACAAATTTAAGCTTCACAGAAACTCCGCGATCTATAATAAAAATAGATACAGTGTCTTTTTTTGATAATTTGCACTGTCGTGGATCCTCACATACTTAGTTTTATCAACAAAGAAATTCTCTGGCGTATTATTATTTGCCGCCACTTCAGGCTGAGTAACGACAAGTGGCGTGGGGCGAGGATTTAGTATGACCCCTAAGCATCTAGGCCTCGAAAATATTTAACGGAACTAAACAGTTTCTTTATTGATCCTTGAGAATATTTAACATACCGAACGCAACAGAATCAATGTACAAAGAGCAGCATCTCATTACGAAATTTAACTTTTCTTGAGAGAAAGAACTGTGCAAATTAAATATTTCAGTGCTGTAGTTACGATACATAGGGAACGGATCCTCAAAATGGTCGTTTGGACAGTTAAGTACATGCACGTTTTAAAAGATGAGAAGCATAAAATCTATAGGCCAGCCAGTATCGGCCACAAGTAACGTAGATAGTAAAATGCTAAGCATTTCTTTTAACAACTGATCAACAAGTGTTTAAATAATGAAACCTTCAAATTTAGCTCTTGATAATAAAAAAATCCTTAAAACATGAAACCTTAAAAAAACTAAGCAACAAGTAAAATTTCAGGCTTGTGACCATAAATGTAGGTGATCAAGTCCTTCAGAACATTTAAATAAAACTGATCTACTGGAGAACTTCAACTTCAAGAACTTATGTAAGCTAAACATTACAGTAAACTCAATAATTCTCTTTCTGCACCAAATCAGGCAGATGAATTATAGGAAATAGTCCACGTACGTGTGATAGTGCACAACAGTTGACAATAAGTTAAGAAGAGATATGAGCTCCACTATGTATAGTTAGTGGTAATATTAGTGTTCAAAGAAGTTGAGGAGACAGCATATGGGCATCAGAAACTGATAATTAAAACCACAAGAAAGTATACAAATGGTATTCAAGGTGCATCCTTAGGACTATAATAAGCGGAGAAAATGGCCCAATTGCCTGGTTGGTTGGTTGGTTCGGGCGAGCGGACCAAACAGCTGGGTCATCGGTCCCGTCGGGTTATGGAAAAATGGGGAAGGAAGTTGGCCGTGCCGTTTAAAAGGAACCATCCAGGAATTTGCCTGTAGCGACGTAGGGAAATCACGGAAAACTTACGTAAGGAGGGCCGAACGGGTTTGAACCGTCGTCCTCCAGAATGACAGTCCAGTGTGTTAACCACTGCGCAACCTTGTTCTACATGGCATGGCTTGTTTTCAAGGGAGCAGCTCATGTAAACCACCCTATAAAACGATGGGTCCAGTGGTTATGTTCAACATTTTCCGCAAAACGACCCTCACATCTGCATCCGCTGTACCGCAGACCGCAGAGTGCAGTAGGTCACATTTCGCTCCAAAGTAATCAAGTATGTTCCATGTCCAACAAATGACTCATCTCTAGAAAGGCACCATCATCTCATGTAAATCACAAGTGATGCCAGACACTAGTATACACATGCTGCTCATAGCTGAGTGAGAGTGAAGTTTGCCCCCTCCACCTAGCAGATTTGGACTTAAGCGTTACCACGGCTGCACCTACGCTCCTTACGGGTTGTGCTTGCAATTTCACAGATAAATACTGACTGATTTTTGGAAACAAGTCGCAACCACGGAACAGAACTTCACTGTTTCCCTTTCCTGGCCGACTCCTCGTGAGCGCTAGAAGAAGCACCGCCAGCACGTACAGCGGCGCCACCAGGGCGCTCGCTGCCAACTTTAAGCGAACAATAGCACACTTAAAATCTAATCGTGATGTCGCACGCGAGAACGATCCAGCAGCAGACTGGCTCAATAAACCTACGGCATGCAACGAAATCAAAGGCGGAAAACGTTTCAAACTAGTAGGCAATGAGAGTAGTGTGCAGAATCAACACGAACTATGATAACTGTAAGACATTCTGTCCCGGGAACAATTTCAGTTAACGCAGTATCCGAACGTACACAACGAAACACAGTATGATCGTGTAGAACACCAGTAATAATCTTACAATACTGACATTCATATCATAGTCTGTGATGCGTGATTCCTTAATCGTACCACACTCACACACCATATCTTAAATAACATACACGAAGAAGCGGGATGGAATCATGGTCGGTGGTCACACTTTATAATTAAGACAATTTGTTGACATAACGGCTTTAAGAAAATTGAGAATTATAAATTGTGGACGAGCCATTAGATAAAGCTTTACAAATACAATTAGAAACCCAACGTACTCAGTACTCAAACACTCCCTTACTAACAGAACAAAATTCTGAAAATTTTCGGAAATTAAAACTCCCTTATAGGATTTCCCATATAATACAACAATTACAAGTAAAGGGTGACTCAATGACACTTTAACACTAGTGCCAAGCTGTGATCCAATGACATAACATGACAGAACCAGTTAAATAAAAAAACCACAGCAGAAACATTGATCATTGAAAATAAACGTTCACATGCTCAGACGTGTTAATAAAAAAATTACTAGAAAAGACTGCACAAGGAATTAAGCAGTTGATATGCAGTTTAAGGTTTAGCCAGTTGTCAATCTCTAATATTTAAGGAAACAAGTTCACGTACGGAAAGGTTACATACAATATGTATTTATATATCCACCAGCTTAAGCCACCTTGGAAGGAAGATAAATAGTAAACTTTGGAAGGCGATATGTGAACAACTCCCGGCAGTGGACAGAGTCTTAAAAACTGCCGGGCCTAGACTTCGGATGACATTTCACTCCCCGCCAGGGCGCTGGCACAATCACAAAGACATTCCAGTAACTCTGAAACATAGAAACACTCGGCAGAACTTTTGCCTCACACATGGACAACTGTGTTAATAGACTGCAGGCTTTAAAAACAGCAACATAAAGTCATTTGATGGCAAGGGACACAAAGCACTAGTAAAACTTCTGAGAAATCTTTCAAATAACGGCCACCATTTAACTAGGCCAACTGAAGTCTTACACGCCGTCTTAAGGGGAGCCGGAGGTGCCTATGCTGCCCATGTTAAAATCACTAAGTTTGAGGAACATTTATGAATAAGCTACCAAATAGAAAAATTTTAATTTTTTTTACATATAGAGTGGTTTAGTATTGCAGTTATGACACAGGGATTTTGGCGTATCTTTTCTAGTTTCCTTCCAATTATTTTTTATTAATGACCCAAATTTTTTTACAAATAATTGCTTTATAATTAAACTGAAATGAAACTACTGAACATATTGCCAAATGGCTGTGTTACAATGTACGTTTGACCACTAGGAGTGCTGTATAAAAATTTCATCTCTCTAGCTTGAGTGGATTTTGAGAAAATGTTCCTTATATTCGAAAAATTCTAATTTACGGGAAATGGCTATCAAAGTTTCTCAATACATTCCTGCACTATAGGATGGATTATCAGGGTCTTCTTCTTCATCCTCCAAAAGATTCCTCTTCTGTCTTCTTTTCTGGTCTGTTGTTCCATCATACTTCATATGCCTTTCTCTTCTTTCTGCTCCTCTTATCTTTTCTCTGTCAATATTTCTTAGTGTTCGTACAGTGTTCACCCCAGCTGTAAATCCTAATGCCTTCAGAACTTCACACTTCACACTGTTCCCTTGGTTGTAGGTTGCTATTGCATCCTAAATGCCAAAGTGCAGTGTTTTGATGCTTACAAACACCCTTTTAGGAATCACTTTCCAAATCAAATTGTTTACGCTCTCATTACGATTCTGCATCTTTCCGTGTAGACATTTGTGTAACAATTCTGGCTGTGCTAAGTCATGAAAAATATCATCACTGTCACTAACATATTCACGAAATCTGTCACTTCCACCAGTCAGCTTCTTGCTAGAAGATGTCACAGGGCTATGGCCGGCTATGTGTTGCTTAGCAGAAGAATGCACTGTTTCAGTAATTGTAGTATTGCAACTTGGTATTGGTGTTAATTTTCTTTTCCCTATGTTCTTCCTCTTCTCATATACACGATTACTAAAACGTGGCATCGTAACCAGAACAAAGCTTTACACAAGAATTATAATACTATCAACAACAGGCGCAACACTGAACTAATTCGAAACGGTAAACAGCAAAGAGACAATGTTCCGCGCTCTTAGCGCTTCATTTGTCACAGAAAACAATGTAGCCAACCCTTGCACACTCGCTGTATGCGTAACATAAGGCGCTGTATGCATAACAGGCCGAGAAAATCCCAAGCAGTTCGCCAGGAAGTCACGAGAGGGTGTTATATGCATTCAGCGGCCGCCCATTTCCTCGGCCGGCGTGGGGGAAAATGGTAATAATTCCACTTCCAGGGCGAGTAGAACAATAATTCAAAGTTTACATTAAAGAGGAATGTTCCAATTAATTTTCGGTAGCAAAAAAAAATCGTAATTTTTTGGATTTGACCACCTCCGGCTCCCCTTCAGGTTAGACTTTGAAAGTCTAAAAAATGGTTCAAACGGCTCTGAGCACTATGCGACTTAACTTCTGAGGTCATCAGTGGCCTAGAACTTAGAACTAATTAAACCTAACTAACCTAAGGACATCACACACATCCATGCCCGAGGCAGGATTCGAACCTGCGACTGTAGCGGTCGCTCGGTTCCAGACTGTAGCGCCTACAACCGCGCGACCACTCCGGCCGGCTCTATGAAAGTCTAACCATAATAATAAAGTTTAAATGGCTCTGAGTGCGTCAGTGAAGAAACACAAATACGACACCGTACTTCATATCAGGTACACAATACGAGGGAGCGGGTTCCGCAGCCTCACCGCTTCCCTTCAAATTTTGTTCCCATTGAAGTCACAGAACTTGCATCTCCAAGCTGCCCATGTCGGCAAAACGCCCAACCAATTTCACACCACAACGTGTAACGGTGAACACGCTCGTTCGGCAGCCGTTGACACTCGTCTCCACGCGAATGTCACGAGATCTCGAGGGGTACCCGTCTAAGGCTCAGAACCATCTCGCTTCGCCCGCCAACCCAGAAGATAAGACACGCGAAAAGCAAAGATAACTTAGCTCAACCACAATCGATCTCGACGATACACGAACAAAATAACAGTGGCGCCAGCTCGCCACGGCTCAGTCTGTCTTCAAAACTAAAACAGTCTTGTAAATAGTAGGACCTCACCGAAGCACACGATTCACTCGTTGGCGAGGCACCTTGGCGAATGAGTAACAACGAACACTGCAATTATATACACTTACAGCAACACACAAACTGGTTGACATTTTTCGCAATATCGGTCTGTGTCTCTGACGCAGCTAGTGATATTATTAATCCCGGAGAAGCGTTAAAGATGTTTGCAGCGAGTTACACGATGCTATGCTTTTTATTAAAAATGTTTAAAAAATATTATCAGAATAATCGTGTTCCGTTACAATCTTATTTGTTCAAACCTGTAAACGTAGACCTGTTGTCATTTTAATCTAATTACACTACTGGCCATTAAAATTACTACACCACGAAGATGACGTGCTACACACACGAAATTAACCGACAGGAAGAAAATGCTGTGATAAGCAAATGATCAGCTTATCAGAGCATTCACACAAGGTTGGCGCCGGTGGCGACACCTACAACATGCTGATATGAGGAAAGTTTCCAACCGATTTCTCATACACAAACAGCAGTTGACCGGCGTTGCCTGATGAAACGTTATTGTGATGCGTACCATAACGTTTCCGAATTTGATAAAGGTCAGATTGTAGCCTATCCCAATTACGGTTTTTCTTATCTCGTCATTGCTGCTCGCGTTGGTCGAGATCCAATGACTGTTAGCAGAATACGGAATCGGTGGGTTCAGGAGGGTAATACGGAACGCCTAGCTGGTTCCCAACGGCCCCGTATCACTAGCAGTCGAAATGACAGGCAGCTTATCCGCATGGCTGTAACGGATCGTGCAGCCACGTCTCGACCCCTGAGTCAACCTATGGGGACGTTTGCAAGACAACAACCATCTGCACGAACAGTTCGACAACGTTTGCAGCAGCATGGACTATCAGCTCGGAGACCATGGCTACTGTTACCCTTGACGCTGCATCACAGACAGGAGCGCCTGCGATGGTGTACTCAACGACGAACCTGGGTGCACGAATGGTAAAACGTTAATTTTTCGCATGAATCTATGTTCTGTTTACAGCATCATGATGGTCGCATCTGTGTTTGGCGACATCGCGGCGAACGCACATTGGAAGCGTGTATTCGTGATCGCCATACTGGCGTATTACCTGGCGTGATGGTATGGGGTGCCATTGGTTACACGTCGCGGTCACCTCTTGCTCGCATTGATGGCACTTTGAACAGTGGAGGTTACATTTCAAATGTGTTACGACCCGTGTCTCTAGCCTTCTTTCGATCCCTTCGAAACCGTACATTTCAGCAGGATAATGTACGACAGCATGTTGCAGATCCTGTACGGGCCTTTCTGGACACAGAAAGTGTTCAACTGCTGCCCTGGACAGCTAATTCTCCAGATATCTCACCAACTGAAAACGTCTGGTCAATGGTGGCCGAGCAACTGGCTCGTCACAATACGCCAGTCACTGCTCTTGATGAGCTGTGAAGCTGCATGGGCAGCTGTACCTGTACACACCATCCAAGCTCTGTTTGACTCAATGCCCAGTCGTATCAAGGCCGTTGTTATGGCCAGAGTTGGTTGTTGTACTGATTTCTCAGGATCTATGAACCCAAAGTGCGTGAAAATGTAATCACAGATCAGTTCTAGTATAACATATTTGTCCAATGAATACCCGTTTATCATCTGCATTTCTTCTTGGTATAGCAATTTTAATGGCCAGTAGTGTATTTATTTGAAAGATTTTATCATAGTATGAGGGGCGTTCAATAAGTAATGCAACACCCTTTTTTTGGAAAGCAGTTTAGTTTTATTCAGGATTCCAATTATTTGATTTCCCTATCTTCGAGCTAAAAAGTCCTTTTTCAACATAATTTCCTATTAATGCAACGGTCGGGTGCTACTTTACTCGTAAAACCTGTACGTCGGCTTGGTACCATTCGACGTTGGAACCGAAGTCTTGCTGCATCATCCACGTACTGCTTCTAGTGAAGTGCATCCTTCATTGTGCCAGAAGAATGGAAGTCGGAAAGTAGGAGATCCTGGCTGTAGAGTGTACGAGGAAGAACCGTCCAGCAATGTTTTGTGAACTCCTCTCGGGTGCGCAGACTTGTGCGAGGCCTTGCGTTGACGTGAAGGAGGAACAGTTCGTTTCCATTTTTGTGATGAGGAACACGCGGAAATAGTTCCTTCAGTTTCCTGAAGGTACCACAGTTCTCGTCAGAGTTGATTGTTGGTTCATGAGGGAGGACATGAAACAGAATAACCTCTTCATTGTACCAGAAGACGGTCGTCATGACTTTACCAGCTGAGGGTGCGGCTTTGTACTTTGTCTTCCGAGGTGAGGTGGTGTGGCGCCACTCCATGGATTGCCTTTTCCTCTACGGTTTGTAGTGAAGAATCCATGTTCAATTGCCTGTGGCAATGATCGACAAATGTCTCGTTGAGGCTTGCAACGCGCAAGCAATTCCGCATAGGTGGTCCTTCATTGCTCTTTGTGGTCTACTCGGCGGCGAGGAACCTAGCGGGCCCACAGACTGGTGGACGGGTGTGTCAGCATTACCAACAGAGACGACCAGGTTTGCAGCGAGATGACTGATTGTGATCCGTAGATTACCACGTATGAGAGTGTCCGCACGTTCCAACATGGCACGAGTTACAGCTGTGTGCAGCCGGCCGGCATACGGGAGATAAGACAGGTTTGTGAAACCCTGTTGCTATGATGACAGACACTTCGCTCAAAGACTCACCGTCATTCTGTTCACTTCAGGATCCCCGTAGATATTCTGCAAGCGCCTATGAATATCTGTAATGCTCTGTTAATAAAACATTTCGAGCCGCGTCAAGCCGTTTACTGCCACGAGCTTTCGGCAGAGATCTCCTCTGCCATTGTCAAGTGAATGACTGTTGTGTGGTTGTCACTGCCGTGCTTATATAGCCGCACCGTCGCTCGCGACGTCGCTTGTGACATCACTGGCGCTCGGTCCGCACCATATATGGTAATGTTTTGGCCGCGCGACCGCCTGGCCCGCTTCAGCTCTCTCAGCACCCGTTCCCAAGCTGTACTCAGCTGCAGTCCACCGTCTCTGTTGAGGGCGTTGTCAGAAATTCTAAGCTCTATGGCCTCATTTATCACGAGCACGCATTCGTATTGTGAAGCTCTGATTCCCCACTAAAAGGAACACAATGATGGCTCATTTCTTGGAACACATCTCTGTTACAGACGACATTTTGAAAGATAAGTATATCCCCACCTCCAATCGAAACTATATGAAACTATAGAGTCTGAAGTGGGTATATTGGCAGAGAAAAGAACGTGTAGCATTACTTGTTGAATGTCCCTCGTGCTATAAGTGTTTTGTATCCACATAAAAACCTTATTTTTCTATTTATTACCTACTACTGTGTCAAGTTTGATAATGATGACATTTGCAGTTATTAACGGTGGTTCTCATTTTAAGTGTTCGTTCTAGCCAAAGACTCCCCTGCTCCTTGCTGTACTTTCTATATAAATAAAATCGTATCATTTGAAATATCATAGTGCCGAAGAATCCTAAATGATAAGTAGGAAATGGAGAAGTACGAAAACGAAGAAGGCTCCTGTTAGTGGAGATATACTACTCATATATGAATAGCTGATTTGTACCGAAAACGTAGTAGAAGGGAATATTGTGGAACTAAACAAAAACTAGATTCTGCAGAGCAGATTATGTAGGTCCACAATATGCTATGTAGAGGATATGCCGATCGAGTGTTGTCATAGTGTAATTTGTAAAATTAAATGTCATAGAATTCTGAGATTCATATTAAAGACATATTGCTACTAAGAGTGCACTATCATCTGCTACGGATATTTCAGGTATTAAAATTACCATTGTTGTGTAATTATAAGTGTCTCCGATTGTTAATGGTAATCACACTGCCTGTCACATGTTGGATACATAGTGTTGGATGTGCTTTACCACGTTCCATTTACTGTAAGACTGGTTGGTAATGCATGACCTATCTTTGTGTCCGTTTGCTTCTTAAAGGTTCGACCAAAGCTGCAGTTGAATCATTGCTAACTGATATCAAAGCAGTCGAAAGGTCGACAAAAGACGAAGTAAATGCCGTCGATGTGATACTCCAGTTAAATATAGTTGTTCGAACACTCAGCTATCCACATATCACTTTTCTGAAATCTGTAATCATTCATTATAAACTGTAAAACTGCCAAAGAAAGTGTGTTCCAGTACATCGTGCTGTACTTGATTTTCTGTGATGTGACTTTTTTCGTGTCAGGCTGATCTGATGGATTGTTTTTGTACTCTTGCATTGCATAGTATACGCTCTAACTTTCTAATCGTCGACATCAGACCATTAAACAAGATCTTTCTAAGCAGAAACGATGACTGTGTAACTTGACCCAACAACTATGAGAAAAATAGTGTTATGTAGCATTTTATGTCCAAACTGTCATTTAACCAGTTGTATAATTTAATATTCAGGCCCAAATAATAGATAAAGTAAAATCACTCACGCAACATTAAAACTGAAAGCATTATTCATTACTGCCAATGATCGCACTGATAATTATTTCTTTTTCTTCTTACCTCTTGATACTGTGAAGGGGTGTTTTTATTTTGACAGTCTTTTGGGACCTTTCAGCTGACTCATGGAAGGGAAATTAAATGGTTGTTTTTGAAGTTGTTTGGTGCTGAGGGTCATTGTACACACAGGTACAGAAAATGGTATGGCCACGTGGGAACAGGAGGAGCATTAAAGAGGACGGGCAGATTGTTGCAGGACAACTTGAATGTTGTGACAGTCGAAGATAAATTATTTTCGCTACAAACCAGATGTAAACATGAGTCTTAATGTCGTGGTAGCAGCGCTTGAGCTCTGGCATGCCTTCCTGGAATGTCTGTTTGAGATTTAGTAAGAGATTTTCTGATTGTTTCATGATAATTATTTGTTGTATTTCAGTTAATGGCTTATCTAAAACGAAGTCAGAATTCCTTCAGCATATAATAAGTTTCTAAATTTAACCTCAGCTTTTCTTCATGTACCTGTCGTTTCCTTAAAATTCTTCATCTTCGTTACGTGATCATGAATTTTGTTTGAATTATTATCTTAAGAGTCAATTAGAAACTATAGCAACCAAACTTATTTATAAAACAAAACGGAATACATATATACTATGAGCGACAATTTTCAGATCTTAACAGTGAATTACACATTGATTTCAACTATATATCTAATGTATGTGACCTCTTAAATGAGCTCCTATTTATCTGTGATAAAATGGTTATACAGACTTTGATTCTAATAAAGTCCTCTATGATGTGCAACATACGTTGCTCTTAATATTACGTTTATTCACAGATATATCAGAGTTGTGTCAGTTGGGCTCACTGCCTTAGGACATTATGAATAAGAAATCCGACAGCAGTACATCGTTCTTGTAGCAAAATTTACAAGTGAGCCATATTTATGCACAGTTGCATAGTACAAAATGATGGCTAGCAGCCTTTCAATGTAAATATTGCAAAGCTACACAACTGTCGAAATCTTATACCATTCATCATTAAAATTAAATAGTGCCAGCTTCTGACATAAGTAAGTATTGACCAAATCGAGATAAATATTGTTAGAAAAGTAAAAGGAAAGACTATTTTCATATCATTATTTGTACAGCTTAAAAACATAACAGTTAGAAGATAATAACAGAACCTCAGAAAAAGAATAAGAACTACTAAACAAAAGAAGATGAGCAAAAATAAATTAATTACAAATAAATTAAACTGAAAAGTTTCAAGCAGCTCAAAGCAATAATTAATCCATAGTCCAGCCACACAATTCGTTAGGGGAGTATAGTGTATATCACTTAACTGTACATAGAAGCAACAGGCAAAAGATAAACTGAGTTAACCAATTTAACTTCAAATATTTCAATTTAATGCGACAAAATGAAAGTATTGTTACGTTACACTGTCCATGTTGTATAAAATCAGAGTATTCATTGAAGAACAGATAGCATGAAAGACAGACATTTCAGATAATACAGTATTTAAAACTATTTTTTCTAAAATTAATATTTGTTGTTAATTTTCTTAAATAACGTTATATTAGTTTATATCAATGTATAAATACCAACAAACTTCATTTTATAACTACAGTAAAAGCGTTTGATCCCTAGTCTTGCCATGACATTTAAGATATCTTCCTCTGGAATAGGAAGAAGATAGTGTACTGACATTAATGCTCGCCCAGTGAATCTTTTATTGTCCATTGTGTTCCACAAGTAAGCCTTCATCCGTTTCATTGTGGAAAATGACCTCTCTGCTTTGCATGTTGATACTGGTAGGGAAGCAGATACTCACAAGAGATATTGTATGTTTGGATAGAAATTCTTATCACAAGCATCATAACCAACATAAGCTTTGTAGAGAAGAAAGATTTTTCTCGATAACTCCATTTCTCCTGTCATGATGTGTACCGTGCTTTAACTTCCATTTCAGATACCCTATATCTTTCAGTTTGGGTAGCTTATCTAAATCCCTGTGGTGGTAGTTAATGTGTAACATTATTTCGACTGAAGGTAAGAAATCCCTGTTTCGATGAAATTCCTTCTCCAGATTTTTAATGAGTCTATCTATTGCTGGCAAAATAGTGCTCTTCTATAACACACTTCAGGGGAGTTGTACGGATGGCTGTCTCTTTCGGTTTGTTCCTTTATCTGTGCCTCGATAACATATTCAAATACCTCTTTGGCTAAGGTTGATGATTTTTCAAATACCTTATGATGTTAGAGCCCAAATTTATCATCAGAGTGAATATCTTTAAATTTCCCTCAGATTTCAGCACCTAATTGAAGCGCCGAGTACAAAGTTTGTTGAAGGTTTTGAAGATATGTTAAAATCTGTAATGTAAAGCTGAAAACATATTCAATAACTAACTAAGCAGACTGAGAGCTGGTAGATGCTTGATCTTTCTTATAAGTACTCTTAAACAAAGATGTAACGAGATTTTGACCTACAAACCAGTTCATTTAAAGTTCATTTATTCGATTAGGAAAAGTATTAAACTAGATTAAAAATATAATTCCTGACTACATTGTAGTGTCGAAGGAAAAAGTTTTCGAGATACATATTCTGAATAAACTTAAGATATTTATAAAAATGTGGAGTTTCGTATTGATCCGACTAGGCTCCTTAAGTTTACCATACAATTTTAGCAGAACATTGGTTTCTAAATGCCTCTCCACATAGATTTATTCGTCTTTGCGGTGGAACAGTAAAAAAAATAAAACCTTAAGTTGAATTACCATTACAATATAACTACTACAAAGTGAGATTTTTATACCTTATATATGGAGTTCAATGTGCTATTACAACTCTGGCAATTTTTGGATGTTCGATACATATAAACACAAAACCGTTTACTCATCAATAGACTTCGGATCTGAGGTGGAAACCTATCTCAATATTTAAATGATGTGTGTATAAAAATTTATATTTACGGGACTATACATTTCCAAGATGACGTCGTCGAAAACTGACGTGTTTGAAAGACCGAAAAGAGCCTATTATGACGATCCATTCTAAATGAACACATTTCTTCTTCCTCTACTTTTCATCACCAAATCAACTTTTGGTATTCTGGTTCACTTATTTGAATTGCAAATATAGTACTTAAAGTTCATGAGTGATAGATGGATGCAAATAAATTTAAAAAGTTAACGTATGTACAGAGTAGCCTGAATCAGATTCACTTGGGTGTAGTTTTTATTGAAGCCAGAGTATCAATGGGAAAGCAAGTTTTGGTGTATGTGGATTGCACATCTGAAACTCTGGTATTATTCATTCACGGCTTAATAATAAAAATAACCATAGTTTTTCCTTGCATGGCTGCATATTTTGACCCTATAGGAAGTGAATTCTTGCCTATTGCATATTCTGGTCTTTTTATGCTTAATATAACGATTTGGCACTTTAATACTGCATATTAATCATCTATTTCGGTCTTTAGTGCTTAATGTTACGCATTTGTGCGTAATAGTCTATTTTCTGTATTTTGATCTGTAAAATGTGGACTGTACAGAATGAACGAAATCACGTTACTTAGGAGTGCAATATTGTGCAAACCACTAACAAACAGTCACGCTCCAATCTCCCTTAACCCTCAAAGGGCATTTGACACCCTTCTCGTTTTAATCGCGATTTTAAGTAAGGCAATGATTCGGAATGGACGAGCGCAAATAGTTTGGGACACAATGAATAATACCGTCAAAGGCTCTTTGAATAAATCGAATTGGCACTGCTCTGTTCGACAGAGCAGCTACAAAAATTTCTGGTGATGAAAATGCAAAGCTTCAGCAATTATCCAACCTTACACATTCCTGATTGAAGTGTGCACCTTGTACTTCTTGCAGTGTACAAAGATTATATTCTGCAATAAAGAATGTCCGGGCAGGTAAACACTTGAGGCTAAATAAGAAGAATTTGCATCATTATTTATTTATCGTATGACATTTGAAGCAAGGACTCTTGCACGAGATGCAGCTCTTTTCATTTAGTAAGAAAGGCTACATCTTTTAGGGAATTGCAGTCTATCAGGAGAGAAAGAAATTCGGAAGGAATTACCTGTAGTGTAGGACCAACCCTGATATTTGCCTAAACTGAAAATGAGAGACCACAGAAAATATTTGTAAGGTTGCTGGAAGTTGGAATCGAACCATCTCGCCTCCTGAGTCCGGGAATTGTTAGCTGAACACCTCAACGACGGAGATTTTAAAAACTCTATCTGTACTACACTGCTTCAAAATAAAATAAAAGACATCACAAGAAAAGATGGAATTCAGGCATTACACGTTTGGTCGTTTGATAGGGAATGAATATTTGCATTTTTTAAAAATTTAACTGAGGATGGAATTCCTGGATTCAGTTGTTGTAGTATTGAACGAGCGTGAAAAGATTTTGGATAAAAGGGGGCAGAGTGATGCAGTGCGAAATCGGTTCGGACGGATTCAAGCAGCCCGCTGATAAAATCCTTTAGAAACGAACGAACTTTGGATTACGCTGTCATGACATACCTCTTCCGCTCTCTCCAAGTCCGTTACCATCGTTCCGTAATGGAACTGGTTATCATAACTGAGTACTGATTGGCGATGTTTCACCATTTGGGTTACTAAAAAAAATGCAACCATCGCCGCTTGAGCGATATTTTGTTGTTGATCAACACGAATTTTGGGTGACACAGGTAAATTCAGGTGTATTTTTATGACCTCATTTCAATTTAGTGTTATTTGTAACGATGTTACCGATCATCTGCCTTGTGAGATACAAAAACTTTAAACCTCGAAGCTCTATGACTCTCCTTATGAGGCTTCCAGTGCTAACATTATACTGCTATACAAAAGTAATTTGGGTATTATAGTACTACGTAAATATTTGTAACTTACCATAACGCTAGGGGACTAATAAAAATTGGTTTTCCTCTTCTTTCTTGTTACAAACTTATCCGTAATTAGAAACTATTACAACAATACACAGCGCAAAAGCAATTAACGGCAGCACCCACATTAAATACTAATACAAATAAGAACTGAACTGGTTAACAAAACAACAACTAAGCTTCAGTAAGGCCAACAATGTACATTAGTTGATCTTGGCTGAAGAAGGGTTGGGCGACAGCCGATAATGCTTCCGATGTACCACTAGTTTCAGTCCATCAACAGCCTTGTTGACTGTCGATAGAGCATGTCGCTCCTCTGTCGGATGATTGAAAATAAAAATGTCCTTCAGTTTCACTACAAGGCCGTTTTGTCGTGTGTGATTTCATTCAGGTGATTAGGGGAATCCCAGCCCCCCCATAGACCTCACCTCCCTCCCCCCCCCTCTTTGTCTACGCCCTTGCACGCTGAAAGTCTGTTAACTCGCGACATTGTGTAATGTGCATAAAACTGACTTTTATAAGAGACTGCTCGCAAATCGTGTCTACACTCGCAGTACAGCCGGACATTTGTCTCAGAACTCTGCAGTCGTACCCGAAACATTTTCAAATGAATCAATCCTTCCACTGGCATTCTTCCACTCAGAATATTTTTCATCCTAATAATTCTGTAGCTTCCTCCATGTAACGGACGCATATTAAGATGTACTTTTTCTGAAAATAGATCTGTTCGTTTACTTCCATGTCAGAGATACGTTTACTGCACTAAGTGTTCAGTTCAATTTTTTGTTCGTACATTCACTTCAGATCCATATGCGGAGGAAAGTTACATATGCTTTTAGTGATTAACTTCTTTTTCTCCTTAGGACCGACTGATGGACGAAATTCTTACAGTACATTTGCAATCCGTTTAATGTATTCTTCTAAATTTCCTTTTTTAAGTGAACTAAAGAAATTTTTCTGTGTATCTAAAACTGATTTACTTAGAATCCCTGTATGCGAGGGAATTTTGAAAAGTAATACCTCCGAAATTTTAATATGAAAACTCTTAACGGTGTTTAAATAAAACGAAGGTTATTAAATTCTACATATTTATTGTTCATGTCTGCATATTAAGTTCTCAACAGTTACCTTGGCGACGAACGCATTTCTCACCTCGAGAAACCTGTTGTTGATATCATCACTATAGTAGGTATGTTTGTGGAGTCCCAACCTCACTCCTGCTTGTACCACTTAATCGCTATCTATGTGAGGTCCTCGATTATGTTATTTAAGTTCTGCATACAAGAAAATCAGATATGACCATGTGGGTATGGTATGGAGGATGATCGATGACAGTGAATCAATCGTGTATGGTCAGGCACTGTGATGCTAAAGGAGACGGTGTTACATATGTGGTTATGAATGCGACGACTTCGTGAAGCACTATGTGAGCTGGTTGAGAGGTTAGGTTGTGACTTGCAGGTTCCAGAAGAGCAATGCAGGACTGCATTCTACCGCTGGAATTCGCATATGCTACATAAAACCAGTGTAGTATGACTGACACACAGTAGGAAGTATGTGCGAGTTTCAGCGGCAGGATGCAGTAACACAGTACACTTCCCGCTCTTTTTGCACCTGATAGTTACAAGCTAACCTGACGTAGTACGGCAGGAAGTCGTCAATGGTTAGCATTAATAAGAATGTAAAACATTCCTCCCACCTGCTGATGATGATTAACCATCGAAATGCGTAGCAAATGAAATAAATATGTAGGTCATTAATGTACTGATACGAGTGGTGAATTAGTAGCAACCGCCTATAATGTTGGTACTGATGGAGTGTGTATGCCGACTGGTTTGTAGTGCCATAGACGGGCACGCACGCCACAGCTGTCCAAAGGGGCCCGTGGACCGCACACACGTGACCGCGGCGCGTTAATTACACGCATGTAACTCTCCCCTGCACCCGCGGAATGGCAACCGACTGACACCCGGCAGGCGGTAGCGGCTGCAGGTGCAGGTGGCGCTTTGCAGCTCTTGTGTTTAGCAGCAAGAGCTGACGATGGGGACATACGAAACGATCGCCTACTTGTAGTCACTACGTAACGGTCCATTCCTGGCCAAAGCGTATCGTCTTGGCTATTTTGAACACCAGAGCCGACTTTCTGTATCAGGGAGCGTTGTCCAGCCTGGACAATCTTTCTGTAAATAGTCTCTAAATTACAAGATGGTACAGTCAATAAGGTACCGGAACGTATCGAGAAACAAACACGTACAACTTTTAAATTATTTTATCAAATAACTCTATGATGAAGGGTGAGCTTAAAAATTTAAAAAACACGACAAAGACTACCAATGGAAACCCCTACATTAAAAACCACACAGCAACTGGGTAGTATCGAGAGTGACACAGTCCTTGAAACATTAAAAAAACTTCAACACAGGGATACGGCCGCAAGCGACCGTCAAGAAGTAACCACTTTAAATATCTGCACTACATTGTCATTATAATACGTGCAGATAGGCTTGTTACTGCTAGAGCAGGAAGTGATAATATACTCAAATGTATAAGAATCTGGTCTTAGTGGTAAATCGTACACTCGTAACGTAACTCATAACATAGCCACAGAGCCGATTAATACACCCAGTAATTGCAATACGAGAGGACTCTAGTACACAATAAATTTTTCTACATTAAGCCCTGAGTGGTCAGCGCGGCAGTCTGTCACACCAAGGGTCCTGGGTTCAATTCCTGGCTGGGTCGGAGATTTTCTCCGCTCAGGGATTGGGAGTTGTGTTGGCCTCATTATCATTTCATCATGATCAGTGGAGGGCAACGGGAAACCACCGCTGGAATCACTTCCCTATACGCTCATGCGGTCGACCTCTGTGACGAGGCTTCCCCCATGACAAGACATGCCGTAAGACAGAAGACAAAGTTTTTTTTGTTTACCTCCGAACACATTACTTAAATACCAGCAGAGTGCACAGACATGCACTTAGATGTACACTCCTTGCCCGTACCTCAAGTCCGTCCATAACAGGCAAACCTAACTCACACAGGTACACAGGTAACCAATGTTCAATAAGTCGTTCACCAGTGGTCAATACGAAACAGATAAAATGCGCGTCCAAACACTGTGAGAGCCATTAACTACAAATAGCACGATATTTACTTTACACATATATATAACAGGACTTTAAGAACCTAAACAATTCCCACCGTTTGATGCTGTAGCTTATCCAGTTACAGGCTGATACATTCCAAAGACACTTTCACACATGTTCACACTGTTTAGCAGCACAGACAGACACACAGACTGCCCCACGACTAGCTGCAGTCCGCACACACGTCTCCGTCCGCAGCCCCACTGCCCACGTGACAGAAAGAGGTAGAGCACACGCAAAGAGCGACCTCCGAAAACCAGATTGCACACCAGAGCGCCAACCAACCGGCCAAAACCAGCACCCTCCCCAAAGCGTCGTGCGCTTAAATAGCCGAAAAGCGACCAAATAGGAAAACTGCGGCCACGCGCTACACAGTTGATCGCAGAGATCTTAAATGAAGACAGAAACGCGACTGGCGCCAACGGCGCCACTTACCATAAGCAACTATATCCTTTTCACTGTAAAGGAAGGAAGCAGAAAATTTTGGGTAATGTGATCTGAAACCCAAGTAACAGAACTAAAATAGGCCTTCAATCGATGGCCCATCGAATAAAATTATACTCGTAACTACGACTTAAACAATGAAGTTTTACCAATACTCGGACAAAATATCATGCAGTAAAATATTAAAACTACTTCCCACAATATGATTTCTAGTGCACATTCCGTTTCGTGAATCACATGTAGACAAAATCTCTAATGGAAATGGATGGCTCACCTTAACCAAGAGCAAAGCTATAAAAATATATTTCCCTTTTAAAACAATTAAAGAACAATCACTTAATAAGGGTAAAGGTGCCTGCCCATACACAAAATTTAAAAACGCTGCACCATTAACTATCAACATTGTAAGGGGTCCGCAGGCCCTTACTACTAGGTTTGCACTCACACAGGTCGACAGGGCAACTATCGATTAGTGTGTCGGGTCGCGGGGGCGAGAGTTGAGTCAAGTCAGTGCGTGTTGTAGGTTCCCGCGAGGCGGGCAGAGCTAAGCAGAAGCCAGCAATTGATAGAAATTACCGACAAAGGGAGTGGCCATCGCCGCGGTTCAACCCCTTTGTGGCAGTATTATACGGGAAAGTGAACAAGTACAATTACTAGAGTGATTCAGTGATATTTATGTGCCGTTATTGAGATTCCGCGCCTACCGCGCCGGCATTATTTGGATTGCAGTGTTGGATTGCAGTGTTGGATTGCAGTGTTGGATACAGTGATTAAAATTTGCGTGTGACGATAATGAATAACGAAGAGACCTGTGCTGAGATTAGCCGTTATTAACAGTGTATTGACGAAGGCAGTGGCTGTCTCCTTATCTTTGTGGTTTTTGATAAGAATGTAGGTTTTGTTTAGTGAAGCTGTGTTTGTTGTTCTTCTTGCCACCAAACAGTACATTATTACAGTATTTGAGAAGGACAAAATGGAATGTAACAACTCCGTAGCAGTCCAATCCGATTGCCAGCCCCATTAGGCACACGGTCACATTAATTAATATCTATTTGGGCTGCTATCAGATCCCGATCGAGCGGGATAAGTCAGAAGATTAAACGCGAGTGTTACACCCTGAATGTATAAAACTTAACAATACACAATCAGTACAGAGATAGGGAACCATCTCAACTCACCGTGTACCTATCGCTCCTAACATAGACTTGAACACAATTGTATCAAATACTGCAAGCCTATTACACAAATTTAATGGGTATCGTATATTAACACAAAAGCTGATAAATGTTTGCGTATCAAATTGCAAGGCTTCCTGTTTATTTGTGTTGCCTATCCTTTTGCTATGACAATCCAAGCAAACTACCAAACAACGCGAACCATACTTGTTGCGCCTGTTAGCCATTAGATAGAACTCGCAGCACATTCAAGAGGGCAAATGTAATTCGTAATCTCAGTGGAGAAGTAGCTGCGCCAGGTAGTGTAGTACTTTCTTCTCAACGTGTAAGATTTTGCGGACAGAACAACAACTGTGTAAGCGGTAAATATTTTTGGTTTAATGTTGCAATCTTGTCATAGAATTACACGCATTTACACAGTGTACAATGTGACAATGTTATGACAGTTGTCAAACGATAGCATCTCGTCCTCAGAAAGTGAAATAAACCTAAACACAACAATAGATAATTTTAACTAGAAGTCTCTTTACAAAATTGTTGGTTGGTTGGTTGTTTGGGGGAAGAGACCAAACAGCGAGGTTATCGGTCTCATAGGGTTAGGGAAGGATGGGGAAGGAAGTCGGCCGTGCCCTTTCAAAGGAACCATCCCGGCATTTGCCTGGAGCGATTTAGGGAAATCACGGAAAACCTAAATCAGGATGGCCGGACGCGGGATTGAACCGTTGTCCTTCCGAATGCGAGTCCAGTGTGCTAACCACTGCGCCACCTCGCTCGGTGCGAAATTGTTCTTACGACTATGTTATGATGTTGGCCAGTACTATGATAAATCATCCCATTCCGGTTCAAAGTTCGAAACTATGTCGGATGAAAAGTCTACGGAGGATGGTTAGTTTTGTGGCAAGTTGAGCGGAAGATTAGCAAAGGTCGCTGGAGTTTACAGTGGACGCCAGCTGGCGAACTAAGAAGTTTATGCCTCTGCTCGCAACATTTGCCTTAGCTGCGGTGAGCTTTCATCTGCATGGCTGCTCTCATCCTCTGAAAATCCTATAAAAACTAATTAAGCCTTTGTGGTTTTTTTCTAGCAAAAACTCTGCCTATGTTTCTCGATATGTGAGAAAACATGTACTCATCCTTAGTCTTCGAATATGGTGATATGAACGTTCGTGGCTAGAGCAGTATGCATATTAAAATGCCCCCTCAGTCCTCGCAAGAACAATTATCTAACTGGCTGTTTCGTTTCTCCACAGTTTGAACTCAACGACGCTGCAGCTAATATCTAGCTAAATGTCAGCTGTAGTGAACACTGTGTTCACACAAATTTCGCCTCTGCACTGTACAGAGTATTATGCGCCCTGTTCTGCATTTGACGCCAGTTTAAAGAGGAGTTCCCGAAAATTTGGCTCTTGTCTTTCTCATAGTCGAACTGTCTCCCCACCTTGGTTCTTTTGTTCTCCACATCATGGCTTTTGGTTGTAACGGATCTGAGCACTATGGGACTTAACTTCTGAGGTCATCAGTCCCTTAGAACTTAGAACTACTTAAACCTTACTAACCTAAGGACATCACACACATCCATGCCCGAGGCAGGATTCGAATCTGCGACCGTAGCTGTCGCGCGATTCCAGACTGTAGCACCTAGAACCGCTCGGCCACTTCGGCCGGCATCATCATGGCTTTTTTCGACCAATAGGAGTGTTCTCTTATTTTTGTGGAATCTCTCTCTGCCAGTCGCAATGACCATAGCATTAAACTGCGTCAAAATATCGGCAATTTACTCCTTCCTAGTTCGTTTCCGCCAATCGGAAGTTTTCTACCCGTAACAGATGCCTAAATGTTACATGCGTACATCACATGTGTACCACACGCTGTTCACTTGATTAACTGGACACTGGTTTTGTTTGTATCCATTTGGAATTCCGAAATGTAGTTTTATAAAGCTTCTTTCTGTCTTATTCTTGGTGTCCCATTACTTGCTCTCCAGTATGCATAACCTCTCCGGTCGCTGACTCCCGCCACGGGACACCCCCCTAAGACGTTTTCGTGGTGCCTCCCATGGTGCAGTCTCTGTTTCTGCCCACACCTGCTTCGACACAAAACGTTTCCTCTCGCTGCTTGTTACACCTTCTGCTCTTTGACATGCATTGTATAGGAGCAGTGTGTTAATACTGTTGATTTAGTGTCATGCCTTTTGCATTACATAATTATAAGCAAATCTGCTCATTACTGCCGAAGTAAGTTAGGTGTCATATTCACCTTCCAGTTACGACGAATAAAACACTTATGTAAGGTGCGAAATTGACCTTAATTTATTCTGCCACTTTACAAACGATATGTTTCAACTCGAAACATATCTCGAACTCTACTTCACTTTCAGATAGTCTGCAGCTCGTGGTCGTGCGGTAGGGTTCTCGCTTCCCATGCCCGGGTTCCCGGGTTCGATTCCCGGCGGGGTCAGGGATTTTCTCTGCCTCGTGATGACTGGGTGTTGTGTGCTGTCCTTAGGTTAGTTAGGTTTAAGTGGTTCTAAGTTCTAGGGGACTGATGACCATAGATGTTAAGTCCCATAGTGCTCAGAGCCATTTGAACCATTTCAACCATTCAGATGCCCCTGTGAACATATCATATAATGTTGTCATCAAACTTCCTTCCACGGTCAAACTGAGCCAAGCCAGTGGCATCTACACTACATGTGAACAGTTCTCCCACTGTCCTCCCATACTCACTAGCTTATGCATGCGCCGCAGGTGACAAATCCATGAGGTAATCCCCTTACAGCGGTTTAAACCCTTATTTCAAGATAACACCATAGTCTAGCGCAAGTGACGCGGCCTTTTAATACTGATAGTGACCTGGCTCAATAATCAGTCCAAATGGGTTATGGTCAGAGACTACAGTGCTGACACAATTTATTATGCCACTTTACAAACGATATGTTTCAACTCGAAACATAGCTCGAACTCTACTTCACTTTCAGATAGTCTGCAGCTCGTGGTCGTGCGGTAGCGTTCTCGCTTCCCATGCCCGGGTTCCTGGGTTCGATTCCCGGCGGGGTCAGGGATTTTCTCTGCCTCGTGATGACTGGGTGTTGTGTGCTGTCCTTAGGTTAGTTAGGTTTAAGTGGTTCTAAGTTCTAGGGGACTGATGACCATAGATGTTACGTCCCATAGTGCTCAGAGCCATTTGAACCATTACAACCATTCAGATGCCCCTGTGAACATATCATATAATGTTGTCATCAAACTTCCTTCCACGGTCAAACTGAGCCAAGCCAGTGGCATCTACACTACATGTGAACAGTTCTCCCACTGTCCTCCCATACTCACTAGCTTATGCATGCGCCGCAGGTGACAAATCCATGAGGTAATCCCCTTACAGCGGTTTAAACCCTTATTTCAAGATAACACCATAGTCTAGCGCAAGTGACGCGGCCTTTTAATACTGATAGTGACCTGGCTCAATAATCAGTCCAAATGGGTTATGGTCAGAGACTACAGTGCTGACACAATTTATTATGCCACTTTACAAACGATATGTTTCAACTCGAAACATAGCTCGAACTCTACTTCACTTTCAGATAGTCTGCAGCTCGTGGTCGTGCGGTAGCGTTCTCGCTTCCCATGCCCGGGTTCCCGGGTTCGATTCCCGGCGGGGTCAGGGATTTTCTCTGCCTCGTGATGACTGGGTGTTGTGTGCTGTCCTTAGGTTAGTTAGGTTTAAGTGGTTCTAAGTTCTAGGGGACTGATGACCATAGATGTTACGTCCCATAGTGCTCAGAGCCATTTGAACCATTACAACCATTCAGATGCCCCTGTGAACATATCATATAATGTTGTCATCAAACTTCCTTCCACGGTCAAACTGAGCCAAGCCAGTGGCATCTACACTACATGTGAACAGTTCTCCCACTGTCCTCCCATACTCACTAGCTTATGCATGCGCCGCAGGTGACAAATCCATGAGGTAATCCCCTTACAGCGGTTTAAACCCTTATTTCAAGATAACACCATAGTCTAGCGCAAGTGACGCGGCCTTTCGGCCTTTTAATACTGATAGTGACCTGGCTCAATAACCAGTCCAAATGGGTTATGGTCAGAGACTACAGTGCTGACACAGGAGCGAGTGATTTTTCCATAATGTGAGGCTTTTTACAGAACCTGTGACAAATAAACATTCGAAAATACTTTTCAGGATGCGATACACTACAGAGAAGCTATATCAGTTTGCAATAGATCTTCACTGACGTTTTCCGTTTCCCATTCCTAAATCCCTTTCGGAGAAAGGTCTGTATGTAAAAGAGATTTATTTGAGCTTTCTGTTAGGCGCAAAATAAGGGAGCTGGTTAGCAGTCCACGGGCATGCGACTTTGGTCGTGGGCTCTATGGGTTGAAGGTGATATTTGAAGTGTAGTGTCTGTGCAGTCAGATGTAACAGATCTTTGATGTTGCTGAATGGGTTATGTACTGAGGCCTATAGGAATTTGAAGTACACTGTCAAAAAAATCGTGGTACCAAAAAATAATAAATGTAGAGTAATGAAACTTCGGGAATGCATATGCCTAGCTAACATATTTAAGGTCTCAACATTGCCAGATAAGTGGTTAATGCAATTGTGAGTTAAGCCACTGCAAATGTGAGATGCTGGTACATTAACAATTAGTATAACATCGGGAAAGTTGAATGCAAGCATATAGACGTGCATGCATTGTGTTGTGCGGTAGGCGGATGTCAGTTTGTGGGGTGGAGTTCCATACCTGTTGCACCTGGTCGATCACTACAGGAGTGGTTAGTGCATTCTGTGAGTGATGTTGGGGCTGTCTTCCGATTATGTCCCATATGTGCTCGATTGGAGACAGATTTGGTGACCGAGCAGCCCAAGGCAACATGTCGACACTCTGTAGGGTAAGTCGGGTGACCACAGTGGTGTGCAGGTGAGAATTATCCCGGTGAAAAACACTCATGAGGGGCAGCACAGCAGGTCGATCACCAGATATACAAATTGCTGTTAGTGTGCGCGGGATAACCACGAGAGTGCCCATGCTGTAACACGAAATAACACCATAGACCATAACTCGAGTGTAAGTCCAGCGTGTCAAGCAGTCAGACGGACTAGCTGTAGGTTCTCAATCAATCTCTTTCTAACCAACCCACAGCCATCACTGGCACCGCAGCAAAACCATTTTTATCAGAAAATAAAACAAACCTCAACCCTTCGCTCCAACGAGCTCTCACTTGACACGACTGAAGTCGCAAATGGCGGTGGTTGTGATTGCAGAATGCATGCTACAGGGCATCAGGCACGGAGCTGTCCAAGAAGTAACCGATTTATAATAGTTCGTTGTGGCACTGTGGTGCCAACTGTTGCCCAGTTTGTTGATGCAGATACAGTATGACGCGATAGAGTCACACGCTAAACCGGATGATCTGCCCTTTGCCACATAGCCATTCGTAGTACGGACTTCTTTTTGCCGTAAATTCTCTGATCAGCGCTGCCAGCAGTCAAGCGCAGTGGCTATATTCCTGGCACGCCCTTCTCTAGTAGCTCAGAAGGAACATCCAGTTTCTCGTAACAATATTACACAACTTCGGTCTAACTCAGTGAGATGTCGGAAATGGCGTTTGTCTCGCCTTAAAGGCATTCTTCACAAAGGTCATGAGTTGGTGCGTTGCTGGTGCCAGTTTCCATCGATTCTCATTTTGATCTTTGAATCGACTTAGATGCTTATTTGTCTTCTTCACATCTTTGGTGGCGTGATTCAACGGCAGCGCGTGCGCTCTGTGAGAGGCGGGTGCGGGTCTCCGCGGTATGAGGTGGAGTGACGTCAGACTGTGTATGTATGTAGCACGCCGAGAGGCCGAGTCGGCGTCACGAAGGACTGTGGCCAGCCGCTGCGACAAGTTTAATCGTGGAAGGCAGATCCATTGCCCATGGTGATGGGGTTTTGCTAGAGGTTGGAAGGACAAGTTTCTTCGAGTCTGTTACAAGGTATAGAGGCCGAATGAATTGGACTCGTCGAGTTGCTTCGGTGGCTTGTGCACATGTTAACTGAATATTACAGTGTACTAAAACCATTTGGGACTGTTCTAGTTGCTTATCACTCAATCCGGTGTCGTGACTTGATACCTAGACGGCAGTTAAGGAAGTGTAGGTACGCCCAACAAACAGACACGGAGTATGGCTAAATACGTAGGTAGAAAAGAAACAAGTAGTGCGTAAGTCGATGTCTAGCTTCCTAAGCCACGCCGGGACATTTAAGCCAGTTTACCTTGTAGCTCATTATTGAAGTCTGGCGTTTGAACATGCGCCGAGATAATTGTGTGTCTTGTTAACTTCTAGACCTTTATTTCATTAGTGGTATTAAACAATTGGTTCATTAAATTTTAAGGGCAGTAACCAGCCTAGAAACTCACGGAGGTTAATTGGGCTTTCATTTAGTTGTGACGTATATCATTGAAAGTTATTCAAAAATGGTTCAAATGGCTCTGAGCACTATGGGACTTAACTGCTGTGGTCATCAGTCCCCTAGAACTTAGAACTACTTAAACCTTACTAACCTAAGGACATCACACACATTCATGCCCGAGGCAGGATTCGAACCTGCGACCGTAGCGGTCACGCGGCTCCAGACTGTAGCGCCTAGAACCGCACGACCACTCCGACCGGATGAAAGTTATTGATAACCCGTTCTCCAGATAGGATTGTGTATCTCATGCCTCAGAATACTGTCTGCCACTGATGTGTTTTATGTTGTAGATCATTGACAATGGTCGATGCGAGCAAACCGGGGGCCGAATACCACGGTGGCAGAGTGATTTATGGACTTGCCCCCCCCTCCCCACCCCCTTGCATACCCGGTTATGTTGTTACTGTTTTGTGATGCCATCCTTCCGGTGAAGATTTATGTTGTCTGAAATGTAAATTGCAGTGCAAAGTTGAGTGCATTTCTATTTGATTATCTGTCCCGTGGAGCTCTTGTATTGGTTAAAATCCTTTGGTGTGCTCGCGTCTATCTGATTCATACGCAGAATTGAAGCGGCCTCATTTTAGGGGCTATTTGTAATATAGCTATGTTCTAGTAGCAACGGTTTTATGAATATTTTCCGTTAATCAACTTGGTTAACCAAACTTTAAAAAATTGTTTGGTGAAATTAATGCACCTCATTAGTCGTAGAAGTGGTCCTTGTTTTTACTAATAAAGCTTTTATGAATATTGTTTTATTTAAGGAAAGTATGCTAGCCAAATGGTGCAAGATCTGTGTTTTGGACTTAATATATTTTCTTTGCGGTTGGAAGTAACTAGAGTTCTGATAGGAATAATGTGGATATCAGTTTCATCTAAGTAATGAAAGTTATCTGAGTTAGTTCACGTAGTCAAATTCAGTTTTTTAGATTTTATGGGCATTGTTCTAATGAAAGAAATTTGTTTATGTCATTTGTTATAGTTATGTGGCTTTATGAGGCAATCGTCTTTGTGCTATTGTTATGATTAGGATTTGATAAAAGTTTTATGATTGTAATTAAGAAATATGTGGTAACTACAACGGATTACTCCTGTGTTTCCGATGTGTCCTTGAGATTCACATTCCAAATCAACTCGCTTTCAAGCTCAAAGGTACCTTATGCTCACGACGATTACAGCATATATTTGAAGCAAACTTGATTTGCATTCTCATAGTGGCGCTTCCAGCGCCACCCCTATGCAGTTGGGGCAAAATCAGAATAGGTACCATCTTTCAAATGCAGAAATACGCCTAACAACTTGCCTTTACCTTGCACAGCTCCTTCTTGGCGATGCGACCCTTTTACCGTCATTGTATGTGCCCACGCGTGGGCTTGGAATTTGGGTTAGACATTGTTAGCAGTTTTTGGTAACTGCTACTATATAGTGAGCGATCATGTGGTCTCTAGGCAGACCCTGCATGTCAGAACTTGGATCCATTGATTAGCTAGAAATGGTGTTCGAAAGATGTGGCGGACTTGGAGAAGAGTAAGTCAGGGATTGTCCGTGAATATCGGAGGCAGGAGCTGTTTTTGCATGACATAATTTCCTGCTGACTTTGAAATGACATCGTGTTTTGCTTGTGCTGGTGATTATCGATAGGAGTTGTGTTGACAGACTAAGGGGTACCTTTCTGTATCTATTGATGAGACGTGTTTCTTCGAAAGTCGTTGGTTTGCTACAGGATATTCGTTAGTGGTATTATGGTAGTGATGTCTTTAAGCTGCGCGGGAGTAGCCGAGCGGTCTTGGGCGCTGCAGTCGTGGACTAGGCGGCTGGTCTTGGCGGAGGTCCGAGTCCTCCCTCGGGCATGGGTGCGTGTGTTTGTCCTTAGGATAATTTAGGTTAAGTAGTGTGTAAGCTTAGGGACTGATGACCTAAGCAGTTAAGTCCCATAAGATTTCACACACATTTGAACATTTGATGTCTTTAAACTCATTTGGCAGGCCAAAACTGTTTTTTTTTTCCTTTATTGGATTTCGATTCCCCCCGAAGGGGAAGGGCTGGCAGCAGCTTAGACCCTATCCTTTTAAACACTGAATTCATATTGCTGTGTTGCCATGAATGTATGCGGGTCCTTCAGTCACTTCAGAAGACGAAGTGCTAGAGGAGCAGGTACGAGGGCGTGTTGAAAAGAGGAATCACAGATGATGTTATTCTGATCTCAATATCGGTTAATTATTACACGTAATGCATATTACTCGGTAGAGTTGGCGACATCGCTGACCAAGTTGCAATGCTCTGCGTCTAGAGGGCTCCAGATTGTAGCGTGCAGCATGGCGAATTGTAACGCAGCTGCGCCGGCGGGTGAGAAACAGCGTGCTTTAATCGAGTTTCGATATTGAAGAGTTCGTCCACGCCTCTCCTACGTAGTGACAATGCCAGACCAAACACGACCGCCGCAACGTCTGCAGCAATCCCAAGCTCTGGGTTCACTGTCATAGATCATCCTCCATACAGGCCCGACTTGGTCCCATCCGATTTTCACCTGCTTCCAGAAATTAAATAACAACTTCTAGGACTTCTCTTTGATAGTGCTGAAGCGGTTCAAGCAGACGGCAGTTGTACCTCCGTCAAAACTATTTTACAGTTATGTTGTTAACAAACAGATCACTCTTTAAGAGAAATAAGTTCGTCACCAGGGCGACTGTATAGAGAAAAAATATATACTCCTAAAGAATAAAGATTTAGGATGTTAATAAAGTATGTTTTATGCAAGAAACTTTAACCATTTGCACCTAAAAAATTCAGAGGCATTACTTTTCAAAACGACCCCTTTCAAACGCAGAAATTCTCCCTCTACAGTCATCATCTGGGTGACTTTCAACCTCGAAATGGAATAAGCCGAATGCTAAGAAGGCTGCACAAGACAAATTTCAAAGTGGTTTTTTACCTGGAGGAAAGGAGAATGGAAATTACTTATTACTGCAATTGCGGAAGACTGAGTAGCACTTGTGGTAGTAACGGGAATAGTAACAGTGATCATTTCAACAGTCTAGAAAGAAGCAATATGCATGATGGTCAAATGTACCACATCAGTAGCAGATTCTTCGAGAAAATATACTTTGCTAATAATTTCGCCCAGTATTTGAGGAAAGAGTTCCTGAAACTCTTTTCACTCAGGATGGGTATTGCGTGAAAATTATGGAAGAGAAAGGAGACGGTCAAAGAGTGGGATGGGAACTGAGTCTGTAAAATCCCCTTCCAGGTGAAATAACGCATGCAGTAGTTGAGCACAGATAAAAAAAATTAAAACAAGATTCCTGAAACACTAAATCCAGAAATCATGATTTATTTCAAACACAGAAATCGCTTGACCTCTTAAGCAGCGCGATTATAACTAGTCCTTGAATTAATATGGTGGGGCCTAGGAATCAGACGCTGTCAAGAAAACGGTTGTACCAAATAATAAGTTTCAACAAAGATATAGCACCTACAATAAATAGATAAACAGGCGAGAAAATGGACATTTGTGGTCACATCAGTTATGTAACCTGTAACAGCGTTATTACAAAACAATTTCACATACATCACCATAACTGCATCGTTACGTATTGTTTGCGAAATCTAGAGTACCGTATATGTTGCAGTTATTACATGGACTACATAATAATCTGAGCCACAGCAAGAGTTTGAAGAGTCGCTTCATGAAAAGTAACTAAAATGTGCTTGAAAACTCATACTGAAGTGATCATCTACAAGACGGCTGGTTAGACGACCACAGTATGGTGGCAGCGTAGTTCACGTATGCGCCAGTCGTGGGAGCTAGTGCACCGGTGTCCAAAATTAAAGCTACAAACGGAAATATTGTAAGATTGCGTCTATTTTGCCTCAAAGGTTGTAAACAGGTGATACTAAAATAGAAGTAATGTAAAGAAAACAAAATGTAAACAACTGCAACATGCACAACGGTACACATTTTTTTATTTCAACTTAACGGATTTGCGCACACATTCGGGAAACTACATTCCAATACAGCATCAACCAACAGTGCTCTATGAGGTCGAGTAATATCGTCCATCAGTACGACGTCGGGGCCCACAGCAACTCGCAATAACCGCACATGAGGTCCCCAGATCACGACACGACACCTGACCGCAGTTAAACCTCGCCGTCTCACACGTAAAATTTCTTGAAGAGGTGTTCGAGAGTCAATAAAATCCCTGCCCACAGCATTAGTGATCCTCCTCGATACCGGTCGCTTTTCACAATGTTTTGGGCCAGAAATCGTGTTCCACGTTCCCTCCAGATGCGAATCCGTCCAGAATCACTCTCTCGACGAAATCGGTATTCATCTGTGGAAAGGACATTGGCCCACAGTTGACAATCCAAGTGGCATGTAGACGACTCCGCTCTATACGTTACCTTATGTGAAGAAGCGTCAGTATTACACGTATAACAGGTCTCCGACAATAAAGGTCATTATGCCGAAGATCTCTTTACACTGTTTGCCTCGATATAAGACGTCCAGTTGATGTTGCGTGGTCAGAAGCAGGCTGCCGTGCAGTACTAAGGCGGTACGGTCATGCCCTTGCAGCCAAATAACGGTCCTCTCTTTCTAAGATCAGACGTGGTCGGCAGTGTCCTGGTCTTCGGGATACAGTTTCGGTCAGTATAAACTGTCGCCAAATCCGTGAAACAACAGAACAACTCACGTTAAGTCATCGAAACGCGTCAGTTTGCTACTGTCCTGCTTCTGTTCTTCCTATGACCCTCCACCACAGAGTGTGGTAGGTGACTGTGCCACACTGTACCGTCACAGCGATTGTGGATGTGTGACCACACCCTGTAAACACTACCCCGTTTGACAGGTACCGTGACGTCATCGTTGTCTGTTGATCGGAACGCCATCTTCAGTGCAGAACACGATCGTACAGACAACAACTGACAGTTTGTATAATTATACCATGAATTAGACAAAGGACGGGGAAATAGCGGTTTGTTGGTTTAATTTTGAACATCAGTGTATAATCGCATAAGGCTGCAAATGGGGTATTTCACATAAATATAGATTCCTTAAGCTGAATTAGAAGTATAACACAAAAAAGAACACTCCTTCTGGATGTCAAACTTGGGTCATTATCTTTCCAGACTATAATGCTTCGTATGTCATCCAGCCACAATTACATCTGCCCTTTGGTATAGGACAGCTGAGAGCTAATAATCTAATTAAAAGTAACGTTCTTCATATACAGGGTGTTACAAAAAGGTACGGCCAAACTTTCAGGAAACGTTCCTCACACACAAAGAAAGAAACTATGTTATGTGGACATGTGTCCGGAAACGCTTAATTTTCATGTTAGAGCTCATTTTATTACTTCTCTTCAAATCACATTAATCATGGAAAGGAAACACACAGCAACAGAACGTACCAGCGTGACTTCAAACACTTTGTTACAGGAAATGTTCAAAATGTCCTCCGATAGCGAGGATACATGCATCCACCCTCCGTCGCTTGGAATCCCTGATGCGCTGATGCAGCCCTGGAGAATGGCGTATTGTATCACAGCCGTCCACAATACGAGCACGAAGACTCTCTACATTTGGTATCAGGGTTGCGTAGACAAGAGCTTTCAAATGCCCCCATAAATGAAAGTCAAGAGGGTTGAGGTCAGGAGAGCGTGGAGGCCATGGAATTGGTCCGCCTCTACCAATCCATCGGTCACCGAATCTGTTGTTGAGAAGCGTACGAACACTTCGACTGAAATGCGCAGGAGCTCCATCGCGCATGAACCACATATTGTGTCATACTTGTAAAGGCACATGCTCTAGCAGCACAGGTAAAGTATCCCGTATGAAATCATGATAACGTGCTCCATTGAGCGTAGGTGGACGAAACTAAAATGAGCTCTAACATGGAAATTAAGCGTTTCCGGGCACATGTCCACATAAGATCTTTTCTTTATTTGTGTGAGGAATGTTTCCTGAAAGTTTGGCCGTACCTTTTTGTAACACCCTGTATAGTCAATAAAATTCTTTTAGATGTGTGACCTACCATATTGTCGTTGTGTAAAACTTGGGATGTTTCAGCCACTATTGGGAATGGTCTTCCTCACGGCGTTTTCCTAGTTAGCGAAAACGACGGAAGAAAGATCATTTGCAACAGGCCTAGACGTCGGAAGTTTCACACATTGACAATGCGGTCACATATCCATAAAAATTTTGCCGACTACGACAATAGCCAGGGAAGCTTAGGCTTACATTCTTCATATGATCTTGATTTTGTTCGTAAACGAAAGTATGTAGGAATATGCTATGAAAATTGCTCAAAGGGAGACCTGTACCACTGTTAAGGTGCAGAAATATTGAGTGCTTGATGAAAGACTTTCTGTCACATTAATTAAGACGAGTTCTTGAACACCGAAAACTATAAATGAGATAATTTAACTCAACATAATGCAATACAGTATATATATATATATATATATATATATATATATATATATATATCAAGAACATGGCTTACCACATTTTTAGTGAGTACAATAAGGAGAGTAAGCAGTGGATGAGCGAATGAAAAAAGTGAGAACTCAACTTAACTACATGAAAGCGCACATATAAATGGAGCGTATGTATACTCTGATCATCGTAGACTTAACTACAAGTGTAATTCAAATGAGATGTAACGCAGATGCTAACAAAGTGTAAGTAATTACTTATTTACATAAAAACGCGTCTTAAACTGCTTGATTATCTACACCTAATTAAAAAAAAAGAAACACATCTGGGAGAAATAAATTACAGTGCAGCAGGAGAGGCGGTTTTCATTTACAAATCAAATAAGTGTAAATTCATTTCGAGAACAACTTCAAAAATTTCCAAGTTATGCTTTTGTTATGTTGGAGTCCGACTTTGCGTTCTAGCACTTAGATACAAAATAATCATATATCCCATAATATCTGTCATCACGGCCAGGAACAAATATTACTTACGAATACAAAAGCCACATGAGACCCTGGACCTTTTGACGTAAGGGCATGTTGCTTTCTCTTAGGTAATCTTACACTGCTATATCTTTATACAAGTTCGCGAATAAAAACTACAGTTGAAGAACACATTACTGTCTCTGTTTTCTTGCCGTATCTCCGTCTGGACCTGTTCACCTAATTTGAACACACAGTTTCTTCGTATCGTCGTAATAACGTTTGTTAGCAGAAGCCGTCTGCAGAAAAATTCATTGACGTCTCGTTAATTTCACAACCAGTCTCACTACCATATTCGTAATTTTGTATTTAAAGATGGCTCTCGCTGTTTTATAAGCTTTGAAACAGACGACATGAGCACTATGTAATCATTAAACTAATCATTTTTGATACCGACAGCACTATTTTCAATCCGAACTCTATTCATTTCTCACAGGTTTTAACACTGCTTCTCATTTCGATGAAAGTGTTATAATAATAGTTCAGTAAAAATTTATTGGGTCGTAGAGATTCAGAATCATCATCATTTGCTTTGGGCCTTTCTCCAACTTCAAAGCGGGTTCGGTGTTGTTATTACGGATTTTGTGATGTTAATGTGAGAGGGTGGCAGGATGCCCTTCCTGCCGCCACCCAGTACCCCCTGGGACGGAATCAGTGCACCCCAGCCGTCTGCGACTAGTGTGAGCCATGAATTAGTGCGAACGTGTTGCAAATGTCTGCGAGTCGTGTAACTGAGGTGGAACGTGGGGACCAGCCCAGTAGTCACCTAAAACCCGCAACCAGGCCGGCCATCCCACCGGCCCTCGCCGTTAATCCGCCGGGCGGATTCGATCCGGGGCCGGCGCGCCTACCCGAGTCCAGGAAGCAGCGCGTTAGCGCTCTCGGCTACCCTGGCGGGTCAGAGATTCAGAATAATAGGATAAAAATCTTCGTATAATCTTGAATTCGTATCCCCTGCTAGTAATAAGTGGTAGTTTGCAGTGACGGATTTGGGACTCCTAGATATGACTCTGACAGGTAACATGTACGTAAGCATTCTGTCTGCTCACCTGCATCTATTCATATCCATTGTGAATTCGGAAGAACTTGGCAATTCGAGCTGGGCGCTGCATCACCCCATACATCAAGATTTGCTACAGGGTGGCTCCAGGAACATTCTTCTGAGTTTAAACACTTCCGCCAGCGAACATACTCCCCAGACATGAACATTATTAAGCATATCTTGGATGCGCTAGAACATGCTGTTAAGAGACCTCCACCCGCCGCCCCTCCCCACACGTATTCTTACGGATTTGTGGATAGACCTGCAGGATTCATGGCTTTAGATCCGTCCAGCACTAACAGCAGAGCGGCGTTCACCTTCGTACTCGCTATTGTTCGTATCGGCCTAATGCTGCTCCCTGGCAGTAATCTCTGTTCGGTGAGGTTCACACTGCTTAGCTACAACTGCGTGAAGTAGCCGTGGTAGGTAGTACTGTCTTGAAAGTGGTGTGGAAATAGCAGTAGTTCTATCTGTGCCGTGCAACGACCATTCATGCTATGAATTGAGATAATAATAATAATAATGGCATGTGACGAGGGCCGCCCGTCGGGTAGACCGCTCGCCTGGTGCAAGTCTTTCGATTTGACGCCACTTCGGCGACTTGAGCGTCGATGGGGGATGAAATGATGATGATTAGGACAACACAACACCCAGTCCCTGAGCAGAGAAAATCTCCGACCCAGCCGGAAATCGAACCCGGGCCCTTAGGATTGACAGTCTGTCGCGCTGACCACACAGCTACCGGGGGCGGACATGAACTGACATGACTCCAGACCTTACGTCATGATCATTCGGTAATTAATGTATTCATGTGTGACTGAACTATACTTTGGGACTGTAGTATTTTTCACTTTTCGAGCTTGTTCCACTGTAGTTGAAGCAGCCGAAGAAATAACTGATGTGAATAGTTAGTTGAAGTAATCACATATGACTTACGTAAACCATTAACGTCCATATGCAGCTGGATTCTGGAACATATCTTGTGTTACAGCATTACGAATTACCTCTAAGAAGACGGTCTATTGACAGACAGTCAACATGGGTTTAGAAAACATCGTTCTTGTGAAACACAACTAGCTCTTTATTCGAATGGATTTTTGAGTGCTATTGACAAGGAATTTCAGATCGATTCCATATTTCTGGATTTCCAGATGGCTTTTGACACTATACCATACAAGCGGCTTACAGTGAAATTCAATGCTTATGGAATATCGTCTCAGTTATGCGACTGGATATGTGACTTCGTGCCTGAGAGGCCACAGTTCGTAGTAATTGTCGGAAAGTAATCGAGTAAAACAGAAGTGAATTCTGGCGTGCCCCAAGGTATTGTTACAGACATTTTGCTGTTCCGTATCTATATAAATGATTTGGGAGACAATCTGAGCAGCCGTTGTTTGCAGGTGACGCTGTCGTTTATCGATTAATGAAGTCATCAGAAGATCAAAACAAACTGCAAAACGGTTTAGAAACGATAGCTGAATGGTTCGAAAATTGGCAGTTGACCCTAAATGAGTGCTAAATGGAATCCGTTAAACTTCAGTTACACGATAGGTCAGTCAAATATAAAGATCGTAAATTCAACTAAATACCTAGGAATTACAATTACGAACCACTTAAATTGGAAGGAACATATAGAAAATGTTGTGGGGAATGCTAACCAAAGACTGCGTTTTATTGGCAGGACACTTAGAAAATGTAACAGACCCACTAAGGAGACTGCCTAAAATACGCTTGTTCGTCCTCGTTTAGAATACTGCTGCACCGTGTGGGATCCTTACCAGATAGGACTCACGGAGTACATCGAAAAAGTTCAAAGAAGGGCAGCACGTTTTGTATTATCGCGAAATATTGGAGAGAGTGTCACTGAAATGATACAGGATTTAGGCTGGACATCATTAAAAGAACGGCGTTTTTCGTTGCGACGGAATGTTTTCACGGAATGCCAATGACCAACTTTCTCCTCCAAATCCGAAAATATTTTGTTGACACCGACCTACGCAGGGAGAAACCATCACCACGATAAAATAAAGGATATCAGAGCTCGTACGGTTAGATATAGGTGTTCGTTCTTTCCGCGCTATACGAGATTGCAATAATAGAGAATTGTGAATGTGGTTCGATGAACCCTCTGCCATGCACATAAATGTGATTTGCAGAGTATCCACGTCGATGTAGATGTAAATCTAAATTCCATAGTTGATGGATGTCAACAACGATTTAGCAGTGAACTGAAGGATTTAAATTGTGAAAATACATGAAAGGTTTCCGTTCTCTTACGTATAACTTAAACGCGTCTTCAATGATTATGAAGTTCATTATTCTTAACAGATAGCACTGCTGCATTATTGCCCGCCGGCCGGTGTGGCCGAGCAGTTCTAGGTGCTGAAGTCTGGAACCGCGCGACCGCTACAGTCGCAGGTTCGAATCCTGCCTCGGGCATGGATGTGTGTGGTGTCCTTAAGTTAGTTAGTTTTAAGTAGTTCTAAGTGCTAGGGGACCGATGAACTCAGATGTTAAGACCCATAGTGCTCAGAGCCGTTTTGAATCATTATTGCCCATCTCACTTTGTGTCCTCCCCGGTGGCTGGGTGGTCAGCGTGACAGACTGTCAATCCTAAGGGCCCGGGTTCGATTCCCGGCTGGGCCGGAGATTTTCTCCGCTCACGGACTGGGTGTTGTGTTGTCCTAATCATCATCATTTCATCCCCATCGACGCGCAGGTCGCCGAAGTGGCGTCAAATCGAAAGACCTGCACCAGGCGACCGGTCTACCCGACGGGAGGCCCTAGCCACACGACATTTCATTTCATCTCACTTTGTCCAAGTGACGGTGCACACACAATGTCTTTCATTCATTGTTACTTTATCAGTTCGTTCACATGCTTTGATTTTGATTGATTTTTCATTCGGGGTTCACGTAAGAGTCCTCTCATCAGAACATCTGACCACATTTATTTCTGCACTCTCTGAAAGTTTTTTGCTTTCGGAGCACCTGTAATAACGATGTCCCAGACGTGTCTTTTTGACAGATTTTATCTTGGTGCCACAAACCTTAATAGGCCTACATGTGATTCTGCAAATAAAAGGAAGTTTCCGTTGTTACAAATGTGACGTTTTATTTTATGCTGTGATCTGTTGTACCCTACAGAGATGCATGATTCAACTCAGGTAGCTCCTGCATTTTTGATTTCCTCTCACTCCCTTCTGGTAGCTGTAGTCGGAATTAAGTACTTCATCCGTCTGTGTACTTTGTCAGCTGTGATTGTAAGAAAATTTTTAATGTCAATTAAGATTTCGAATTTGTTCCATGATGAGATAATTCTTCGTGTTACGTGAGAGGAAGGCCTAGACATAGCTGAAAGCGATACTTTTCTTCAAAATATATTACACGCCTATTTCAAGAACGGCCATGAAAAGAAAACAACAATACTCAAATGTAATCACTTTAACGTAATATAATTAGAAACAGTGTGAGTGTACTCCCTCAACTTGCACGGCAATTGAAAATTTCATATACAATAATTTACGAAAGACGCCATAATAAAAGAAAAAAATATAAAACCGATTTGAAAATCCTCCATCATCCATACACGGAAGATGCTGGTGTGACATGAATGAAATTAATCGTCAATTAATATTGAATGTATTTTTACATAGGCACTTACAAAGATAGTTAATGAGAGTCATACAACACTACTCGTGGCTTCACCCGTGAATGAGCTACCATTATTTACTACAATCAGCAAGAATGTGGCCACCCCGCTCATAAACGTACGACAGCCAGCTTGTCATCAGCTACATCAACGGTTTTCTGAATCGGGACATGAGCGTTTCCGGATACTAAATAAGGCCGCCCAGTACTTGTGGCATGCAAAGAGGTACACCAGTGTTCACAACTCCGAATAGGCGACCATGGCTCAAAACATCGAACAACCGACATTAACACGTTGGGTGACTCGAGGGTAGACGTCGCCATTGACAGTGTAGAACCAGAAAAACAAACCTGTCCTGGGCTGCAACAGAGTGGACTCGGTCGATAGTCGGTACACGTTCCACGCTGGTTGCGGAAGAAAACTGGTGTTGTCAACCCACTGCAAATTAATCGCAACAGTGGCGACTTTGAATTCCGCACGTATCATGAATACTAACACATTTTAGGTCGTCATTAATTTCTGTTAGTTATCAGTTGCAGTTTCCAAACGATACATGGAGATTAAGAGTTTCTTTTCTGTGCGTTTGTCGTTGTAAAAATATAGTGGAGTGTATAAATTAAGGACGCACTAATAAATTACGTCGACATATTGACTACTTGTTGAGAACAAATGGAAGTGCAATAGCATGTTGCCGGTGGTCTCTCACTCGTGCACAGAAAGGCGACATCATTTACGATCGCCTAGAGCTTAGGTACTTGCCCAACAACGAATGGGATCGCGTGCTTTTCTCGGATGGGAGCAGTTTTAGTTGGGTTGCGCTGGGTTGTTTGGGGGAAGAGACCAGACAGCGAGGTCATCGGTCTCATCGGATTAGGGAAGATTGGGGAAGGAAATCGGCCGTACTCTATCAAAGGAACCATCCCGGCATTTGTGTGGAGCGATTTAGGGAAATCACGGGAAACCTAAATCAGGATGGCCGGACACGGGATTGAACCATCGTCCTCCCGAACGCGAGTCCATTGTGCTAGCTACTGCGCCACCTCGCTAGTTGCAGATTCAGTCTAATGATGCTGGACGTATCCTCATATGACGACAGGTGGTAACACGTAATGCACCCAGGTACGTTGTCGAACATGGCCACTTTTGGTGGTCCAGTTGTTATAGTATTGGGAGGAATAATTTTCCACGGGCATATTGACTTCCAAATCTGTGAACGGAGTGCACTCATGAGTTAACGTTATTGCCTCTGTATCCCTTCCCAACGTGCTTGCCTTCAGGGGTGCATCTACACCCACATCAACAACCACAAGCCAATTGACGGTGTGTGGCGGAGGCTACATGTCATCCCTTCCCTGTTCCATTCTCGAAAGGTGCGTGGGAAGGATGACTGCCTGTAAACCACTATAGTAGCTGCAATGTCTCCAAATTTTCCGTTACGATCATTTCGTGAGATGTATGTGGTACGAAGTAGTATATTGCCCGACTCTTATGGAACGTAATCTCTCGGAATTTCAGTACTAAACCATTCTGTGATGCACAACGCGTCTCCTGTATCATGTGTCATTGCCGACTAAATGACCTTGAGACGAAACGCACTGCTGCCCGTTACGTCTTGTCTGTCTCTTCTATCAGTCACAACAGATGAGGATACCAAATTGATGAACAAAAGAACTCAGCGTTGTAACTCGTGGTCTCGGAGCAGCATCTTTGACTAGTCACTAGAACGCTCTCAGTCCCGGGTTCAAAACGTATTACCACCTAAATTTTGATTAACAATAAGCACTGGCGGCCGAAGACTTCCGGTGTAAGAGGTCACCCTCATTCTGACAACGACCTTGTCAAAGAGGGCGGAGGAGTGGACAGAGGTCCAGGGCAATCTCTCGTCCTTGTGGTGGTAAATTACAATGATCAACGCAGGAGGTTACCGAAGGCAACTGAAACCACTGCTTTAAAGACACATAACGTGTATCCAGAGGGCAAGCAGCATATAACTGAAAAAGATTCCTGATGATCTCTCCACTGGCAAAAAATTCCGGAGAAGTCCACCATTCGGATCTCCGGGAGGGGACTGCCAAATGGGAGGTGAATATGAGAAAAATCTCAAATACCCAACGAAAGGATAAAGTTTTACGAGTCGGGACGTGGAATGTTAGAAGCTTGAACACTGTATAGAAGCAAGAAAATTCGAAAAGGGAAGTACAATGGCTCAATCTAGATGTATTAGGGGTCAGTTAAGTGAAACAGAAAGAAAGCAATGATTTCTGTAAAGATTAATATAGGGTAATATCAACAGCAGCAGAAAACGGTATAACGAGAAGGGCAGAGACTGTGTAACTGTCAACAGTTCAGTGATAGGGTTGCTTTTATCTGAACTGACAGTAAACCAACACCGACAGCGATAGTTCAGCTATACATACCGACGTCGCAAGCTGAAGATGTAGAGATAAAAAGAATACGTAAGGATACTGAAAGGCTCATATAGTATGTAAAGGGAGGCGAAAATGTAATAGTCATGGGGGACTGGAATGCATCTGTAATTAATTTCGGATAGTAATAACGAATACTCTATTCCCGAATCACAAGAGAAGAAGGAATACATGAAAAAGACCGGGGGATACGGGAAGGTTTCAGTTAGATTTCAACATGGTCAGGTGGAGTTCCGAAATCAGATACTGGATTGTAAGGTAAACCCAGTAGGAGATATAGATTCAGTTCAAAATGTAGTAGTGATGAAGAGTAGGATGAAGTTTAAGAGAATAGTCAGGTGGAATCAATACATTAGCAGTTGGATACTAATGAATGAAGACATGCGCGTGAAATTCTCTGAGGCTATGGATACAACGATAAGGAACAGGCTCAGTAGGCACTAAAGTTGAAGAGGAATGCACAACTCTAAAAATGGCTATCACAGAAGTCGGAAGGAAAAACATAAATACAAAGAAGGTAACTGCGAAGTAACCACAGGTAACAGAAGAAATATTTCAGTTGATCTATGAAAGAAGGAAGTACAAAAATAATTAGGAAAATTCATGAATGCAGTCATAAAAGTCGCAGAGGAATGAAATAAACTGGAAGTGCAGGGAAACTAAGACGAAATGGCTGCATGAAAAATGTGAAGAAATCGAAAAAGAAATGAGGGGCGGAAGGAGTGAATCATCATACAGTGAAGTCAAAACAACCTTCGATGAAATTAAAAGCAAGAGTGGCAACATTAAGAGGGCAACGCGCATTCCACTGTTAAATGCAGAGGAGATAGCGGATAGGCGGAAAGATCTCTATGAGGGGAATATTTATCTGATGCTTTAGAAGAACAAACAGGAGCCAATTTAGAAGAGATATTGGATCTGGTATTAGTATCAGAATTTAACACAGCTTCGGAGGACTTAAGATGAAGTAAGGAAGAATGGATACATGATGTTCCATCAAAATTTCTAATATCACTCCTAAAAGTTTCAATAAGACGTTGCCGTGTAATGTATGCGTCTGGCGACATAGCATCTGACTTTCGGAAAAATATCATCCCCACAATGTCGAAGACTGCAAGAGCTGAAAAGTGCGCGGAATATCGCACAATCTGCTTAGCAGCTCATGCATCCAAGTTGCCGACAAACATAACATACACATGATGGGAAAGAAAATTGCGGAGGTGTTAGATGATGATCAACGGCTTTAGGAAAGGTAAAGGCACACCCGAGGCCATTGTGACGTTGCGGTTGATAATGGAAGCCAGACTAAAGAAATATAATGACACGTTCAGTGCACAACCAACGGAGTGCTCGGATTAAGAAGGATGTTGTGTTTCTTCCCTACTGTTCAGTCTGTACACTGAAGAAGCAATGATGGAAAGAAGCGAAAGTTTCAGGACAGGGATTAAAATTCAAGGTGAACGGATTTCAGTGATACTATTCGCTGATGACATTGCCATTATGAGTGAAAGTGAAGAAAAATTAAATGATCCGCTGAACGAAATGAACAATTTAATGGGTACAGAATATGGACTGAGAGTAAACTGAAGGAAGACGAAAGTAATGATAAGTAGCAGAAATGAAAACTGCGGGAAAGTCAACATAAGAAATGATGGTCACGAAGTAGATGAACTTAAGAAGTTCTACTATCTAAGCAGCAAAATATCCATGACGGACAGAGCAAGAGCCAGCCGCGGTGGTCTCGCGGTTCTAGGGGCGCAGTCAGGAACCGCGCGACTGCTACGGTCGCAGGTTCGAATCCTGCCTCGGGCATGTGTGTGATGTCCTTAGGTTAGTTAGGTTTAAGTAGTTCTAAGTTCTAGGGGACTGATGACCACGGCTGTTAAGTCCCATAGTGCTCAGAGCCATTTACAGAGCAAGAAGGAAATCAAAAGATGACGAGCACTGGCAAAAAGGGCGTTACCGACCAAGAGAAGTCTACAAGTATCAAACATCAGCCTTCATTTGACAAAGACATTTCTGAAACTGTACATTTGGGGCACAGCATTGCATGGTAGTGAAACACGGACGGTGGGAAAACCACAACACTAGAGAATCGAAGCATGTGAGATGTGGTGCTACAGGCGAATGTTGAAAGTTAGGTGAACTGATGAGGTAAATGACGAGGAAGCGCTGCGCAAATTAGCAGAGGAGTGGATTATGTGGAAAACATTGACAATGAAAGGGTGTAGGAAGATAGGACATCTATTACAACATCATGGAATGACTTCCATGGTACTAGAGGTCAAAAAATGTGGAGGAACAAAGATTGGAATACATCCATCAAATAATGGAGGACGTAAGTTGCAGGAGCTACTCTGAGATGAGGATGTTGGCGCAGGGGAAAAATACGTGGCGGGCTGCATCAAACCAGTCAGAAGACTGATGGAAAAAAAAAGCACACTTCTCTCGCGGATGAGTTACATTTCCTTAAGATTCTTCCTATGAATCTCATTCATGCATCTGTTTGTCCCACTTTTTTGTCGACGTTTTACTTCACGTCGCTCCGAATGTTTACTCCACTATACACTATGTGATCAAAGTATCCGGACACCGCCAAAAACTATTTTTTTTCATACTAGCTGCAATGTGCTACCACCTACTGCCAGTTGATCCATATCAGCTACCTAACTAGTCATTAGACATTGTGAGAGAGCAGAGTGGGGCACTCTGCCGAACTCACGGACTTCGAATGTGGTCAGGTGATGGAGTGTCACTTGTGTCATACGTATGTACCCGAGATTTCCACACTCCTAAACATCCCTAGGTCCATTGTTTCCGACGTGATAGTGAAGCGGAAATGTGAAGGGCACGTACAGCACAAAAGCGTACAGGCCGACCTCGTCTGTTGACTGATAGAGTCCGCCAACAGTTGAAGAGGGTCGTAGTGCGTAATAGGCAGACATCTATCCAGTCCATCACAAAGGAATTCTGAACTGCATCAGGTTCCACTACAAGTAGTATGATACGTAGGCAGGAGGTGAGAAAACTTGGATTTCATGGTCGAGCGGCTGCTCATAAGCCACGAATCACGCCAGTGAATGCCAAACGACGACTCCTTTGGTGTAAGGAGCATAAACATTGGACGATTGAACAGTGAAAAAATGATGTGTGGAGGGACGAATCACTGTACACAGTGTGGCGATGCGACGGCGTAGTGTGGGTATGGCGAATGCACGGTGAACGTCGTCTGCCAGCGTGTGTAGCGCCAACAGTAAAATTCTGAGGCGGTGGTGTTGTGGTGAGGTCGGGTTTTCCTTGGAGCACAGGCCTTCACTGATGTTTTAAACACCTTCTTGCTTCCTAGTGTTGAAGAGCAATTCGAGGATGGCGATTGCATCCTTCAACACGATCAAGGACCTGTTCATAATGCACGGCCTGTGGAACACCTTTGGTATGTTATGGATCGCCGACTTCGTGCCAGGCCTCACCGACGGACATCGGTATCTCTCCTCAGTGAAGCACTCGGTGAAGAATGGGCTGCCATTCCCCAAGAAAGCTTCCAGCACCTGATTGAACGTATGCTTGCGAGATAGGAAGCTGTCATCAAGGCTAAGGGTGGGCCAACACCATGTTGAACTCCAGCCTTACCGATAGAGGGCGCCACTAACTTGTAAGTCATTTTCAGCCAAGTGTCCGGATACTTTTGATCATGTAGTGTATCTTATGATGGGCACTGTTCCCAGAATTTTGTCATCAGTGATGTACTTGTAGAGAAGTGGAATTCTCCTACATATGAGCACTATATCACATTTTTTTACAATCAGGAACAATTGCCAATCCCTCCACCATTCATCAACCCTCTGCTGGTCCCTTTGTTAATTACTACAGTCATCTGACGTTGCTACGTTTGGGAAGATTGCGACATTTTCTACGAGATCGTATACAACGGTCCTATCGCACTCTCTTTAGGTACTCCTGAATTTACCTTTTCCTCTGTCGATTTTGTTCCGTCAAGGGCCACGTACTGACTTCTCTCTACAAGGAAGTCTTCAATATTATCGCAAATCTGGTCCGATACTCAGTAAGCTCGTATTCTTTTCAGCAAGGGACTGTACTGGAACGTGTCAGATACATTCTGAAGTCTAAAAATACGGCTCTAACCTGAGTGCTTTTGTCTACAGCTCTGTGGATATCATGCAGAAACAGAGCGAGCTGGGTTCCGCAATATCTCTGTTTGCGGAATCCATGTCGATTTTTATAGAGGAGATTTTCGCTCTCCTAATCGTCATAATATTTGAACATAAAACATGTTCCATAATTTCACAACACATTAAAGCCAAGGATAGATGAGCATGTAGTTATGTGCATTTGAACTACGTCCCTTCTTGGAAATAGGAGTACCCGCTTTTTTTTCTAGTTGCTAGGTAGCCTTCGTTGCTTCAGCGACTTACGACAAAATGCAGTTAGTAAGGATGCAAGCTCTCTCGCATAAACTTAATAGAATCTTACAGGTAACTCATCTGGTCCTGACGCCTTTCATTAAGAAGTGAGTGTAGTTGCTTTTCTATTCCTCGTCTCCTCATCTCCGTACCTGTTACTTTGGTGTTCGTACGATGATTGAAAAGAGGGACGGTATAACGAGCTTCCCTGTTGATACATTTTCGGAAGACCAAATTTAGTGTTTCGGTCCTTTCCCAGTCGTCTTCCGTTTCGATGTCAGTGTGGTCACAGAGTGGCTAAATAGATGATTTCGGTCCGCTAACATATTTTACGTGAGACTGAAACCTCTTAGGCAAAATTTTACTTTGAGTGTAATGCACGTTTCTCTTATTGCTCTCCGTACGCTTACTTTGCTTCATTCTGATTTTATTTGTGTTAGGTTCCGACATCTGTTGAATCTGTGATGAAGTCCTTTTCGTGTAAATAGGAGTTTTGTAACACTTTCTTTCACATTCCTTAAGACTTCCCTCGGAACACATTTGCCCAAGAAATATAGAACGATGATTCTGAATTTTATTTTATTTGTTGCATTTGTGCTCTACATCATCGTCCTGATCACTGAATACATGAAGTTGACTACTGAAATACTCAGCAATTAGTACCCCATCAATCGTGGTACGCTGGTACCTCGGCATTGAACGCCCGTAAGCACCAATCGCAGTAAGCAAAAATGTTGTTTTTTTTCATCACATTTCTTGTGTGTAATCATAAATGCTATTTACTGCCATGCGAACGGTGATAGCCACTACGTTAATTGATTCTGAAAGCGCAGGTCTGTTTGTTGCTAGGAGGTCAAAGACGTTACTGTCAGGACTGGTATTCTGTCTTCTCGGAGCTATTTTCGGACAACACGGTCAGAAAAATGTCGCATGAGTCCATGTTAGTGTCACCGGTTTTGATCGCATGACTCTCTTACCCCATTCCTGACAAGTTGAAGTAATCTCCTTTTTTGACCCTGACTTCATTTTATGGATGATATTGAGCGACCTCACCGAACTGCGCAGATGGAGGATCTTAAGGAACGAGAGGATATTCGGCTAACAGACAGGCGTGCCCATTCCTCCGACTTAACTCCAACAGAACACGTGTGGGATGTGTTGAGGAGACGTATTGATATACGTCCACACTCACCAAATATCACCATGCAATTGTCAGCCTAGTTGGAGGAGAGACTTCTTTACCAGCGCTGTGGCCAGTATCACTGACACAGTAAGTAGCCCTAACAACAGACTGTTAGACATTGTTCGAAGAAAGATGGCTCCCTCAGATTTGTTCTTGATTTGAGACAAATTAACTTGATTATTGTGCCAGTTACAGACAAACCCAAATTGTTGGATAAATTACTTAAAAAATTTTGTGTTGTTACTGTAGTTTCCACTTTGGACTTCAAATCCAGCTTCTTGCAGATTGAATTACATCCAAACTGTCGTAAATAGAGAGCCTTGTTACCAATTTTGCAAACTTACTTTCGGATTAAATGTTTCATCAACAACTTTTATCAGAGTTTGAATTCAGTTGTCCCAGAGGATTTAACGAACAGAATTACAGCGTATGTCAGTGACACCCTTGTTGGAGAGAAAACTTGGTATCATCACAACAGTCCTCTAAACTCGTTGTTAGAATATTTTCGAATCATGGCGTCATTATCAAGTTAAATAAATCCGAATCTAGTAAATCCGCTATCACATTTTAGGAAATATTCTATCAGCTTTGTTAGTCATTTTTTATTCTCTTCAGAACGTGATTATTTGATCACTGAACTGGACGCATTAGCAGTTGTGAGGACATTTACAATATTTTTACATTTTTTCTTTGGAAAACACTAAAATGGGCCCAGACCACTACGCTTTACAATCTCTGATGACTGCCAAACTCTTCCACGAACGCTTGGCGAGGTGGGTATTGTATTTGCAAGACTTGAACTTCACTATTCTACACATTCCTGGGACAGAAAACATTGTAGCTGAGGCTTTTTATAATCTCTTGGAGGAACACAAACTGGACCATCTATAGTTTTTTGTCAATCCAACTTTGGTTTATTCTATATACAAGAAGTAGCATCTGAAAATTACATTTCTTCAGCTTTAGATGTCACTGCCAACGAAAAAGACCGAGATCGAATATGAAAGAACGACAAGCAGCAGCGGCATGACAAGAACAACTCTACAGTTATACAGTATTGTTTATTAAGGAACAATATTCTGTTTCAACGATTGAGAGCTGACAGCGCAGGTGGGTTATCTACATTTCTGAAGTTTAATCAGCAAAATTATACGTGACATTCACCTAAGTTGTGCACACTATGGGCCAACAAAATGTTTTCATACACTTCAGTAGATTTCAATACGGAAAATGGAATTCGTCGTGTTGTGGATAAATGTAAACTTTGTCAAAATATTAAAACAACATCTGTTCCACATTTTGCTTAACTATTTCCAACCATACCTGTATAGTTCCGTTATGCAGCAGCTGTACATGGACCATGAGCCGTGGTAAAGATTGCTGTTTTGAAGAGTGTGCCGCAGAGCGATGTGTGAAGCAGTCGCCCTCCGTTTCTGGCGGTGGCGCCGCTGTGGCAGTCGCAGCTTTGGTGTCTCCCTCTGGTGGGAAAGGGAAAGGTTGCCTGTTCACGTGCATTTAGGGGGGGCTATGAGCTTGCCAGTCGGTCAGTTGGTCAGTCGAAGTGAGTCTGGGTCAGTCACTCGTCTCCAGGTGCTGGTCTGTCTCTCGTTAGTATTTGTGCGGCAGTTAGTGTTTGTCCATCGTTCGGAGTGCTAGTATGTCTGTCATTTGGATCAAACTTTAAAGCCGGCAAAATGAAAGACTTGCCTCTCCGTCAGTAACAGAACTCAGCTAGTGGTCGCCCGGTCGGGGTTGAGTTCCTGCATCTGAGTCTGCGAGTTAGTCCGCCAGTCTGTTCGGGTTGCTCGGGCAACGGTCATTGGCTATTGGATCGATCGGTTGGTCGGTCGCACACTGAGACTTGTCCGTCTTGAGTGTCGGCGCATGTGAGGTCGCCACGTCAGTCCAGTGGACCGCGCCGTATAGCGAGGGGTAGTGGCTTCGCGGCCGACACGAGAGCAACAGGAGTCCACCCACGACATCGGTCTGCCCGCTGCGAGCTGCGACGCCGTGAGACGGGAGATCGGCGCGCCTTCCTACGTCCGTTGAAGCGGCTGGCAGCGGACGGTTCGGGAGAGCGTTTTGGAGGTGCTGTGCCAGGTCTTCGCCAGACATCGCAGTTTACTAGAAGTTAAGTGATTCGTGATATGTTGTTTCATTTACTTGTTAAATTCTACTTGTTTTCTTGGTCAGTCTCTCGTCCCCAGCTTGCTCGTCTGTCTCCTCGTCCGCATTTGTTAGGCAGTTAGTGTCTGTCCGTTGGTCTGCCGTACGTTAGTAGCTGCCTCTGTCAGGTTTGTCGGATTCGGTGTTAACGAATTTATTGCTTGAAGTGTAACGGCCGAATTCCTGAAATATGTTTTTATCTTGCCTGTCATCTTGAGAGGCGGTATATGTTTAATGTAGAGCATGTTTGGTTAACCATATATATTTTATGTAAGACTGAGTTTCATGGGTTTTTATTTAAATGGTCATTTTAGTATATAAAGTTGCCACCCTTCCACCGTCAGAGTTTTTTTTTTTTTTTTTAAAATCAAGTTGCACCTTCTGTGGCAAGTTAATCTTTTAATGTTAGTGTTTTGTACCATTTCCATCCCTCCTATGGGATGCATAGTTTATGTGCTTGTGTGAGTTGTTAAAATTTTTAGTTTGAAGTAATCTGGTATGTTGCAGATTTGCACCAGTGTAGTCTTTCAGAGGTTGTTGTGAGCGGTCGTGACTACGGTTGTGTCAAAAGGGAGCGGCAAGTTTCTTAACCAGAAAGCTCATACTGTCAAAAATTTGTTCTCTCTGCCTCTGAATAAACTGTAACGCGATTATAATTTTAAATCTGTTTCTAAAAAAAAAAAAAAAAATAAGGGTTTTTAGGAATAAAATTTCCATTTGTTGAAAGAAATTTGATTTGTTTTCATCAGTTACCCACTGGTAACTACTTCCACGCTCACATAGTGTGATTAAATGTGTTAATGTTCTTGATGAATCGATAGTAAATATAGTAAATTCTTAAGAAAAAGTTTTGAAAGTAAATTCACGCTTCAGATCCATTACATCTAATAAGCAACAATACTGCTGACCATACATCAAATTTTGTTTCATTCACCCCATTATGTAAAGCGATTGCCAGAACGTTCTTTCAGCAGGAATTGTCAAGAATTTCTTAAGAGAAAGTCATCTCTGATACTGGACCACAATATCAATCTAGTTTTTGCTTTGGGAATCTGAATAGTAAAAAAATTAAAACAATCTTTATTTCTCAGTACCACATATTTTCTAACCTGGGTGGAAGAATTATGAACAAAATAGAGATTTTATGCACACTTTATCGTCGTAGAAAGCACACTGAGGGGGATAAGTATATTCCAGTCTATCTGGATGTTATAGACTCCTTAACAAATAACTCTATTTTATTTCCTCTACATTAAGTGCTCTAAGGCAACTGTTTGACAGAATTACAGAAATTTTACCCCTTCTTAAATCAAAATCATTAAGACACCATCAGATTATATACATCACTCTTGCAAACTTTAAACGGGCACTAGAGAAGAGGAAACGACTTCAGAAAACAAAATGCAATGATATGAATTACTACGTAGGTGAAAATGTGTTAGTGCGGTCACATCGAATATTACGAAAAGCTAAAAATTAGTATCAGCAATTATTTTTGATTTACAATGGCCCCTTCCGCATTTTCCGGAATTGTCCGTCCCAACGTTGTTGAGGTTGAGCGTTTGCGGACCAGACGATCTCGTGGATTACACCGTGTTTCCACTGTTAAGCACTTTGTTGAGCAATTTTCTTGCATATTTTTTATCATCCAGTGAACGTTCTTTGACAAAATTACGACGTGACTGTCAACTGGGTACTTGTAAATTGGCGCCACGTGGTATACATATGGCGTAACGACTACTGATCAATACGTCCTTGGTCCTGGCTTCGAACCCCACCACCGCTTACATTTTTAATAAAAATCTTCATAAAAGTCGGCTCTAAAACTTCTGACATAAGAAGGCACCCTAATTAAACTAACAGCCTTATGAAAGACGGTGGAGGAGCACACAGAGGTTCATGCAATCTCTTCCCCTTGGGCTGGGTAGCCCTTCCTAAAGGAGGAAGATTTCGCAACTATTAACGGCACGAGGATGCAAAAGGCAATGCAAACCATTGCATTAAAGATACATAATGTCTATCCACAAGACACGTGGCCTGTAACTGAGAAAGTGTCACGATGATCTCTCCATTAGCAAAAGATTCCAGACTAGTCACCCATTCGGATCTCCGGAAGATAGACTGTCAAAGGGGAAGTGCCCATGAGGAAAATTCTGAATGGCCAACGAAAAGATAACGTCCTACGAGACGGGATGTGGAATGTCAGAAATTTGAACTGAGTAGGGGAGATAGAAAAACTGAAAAGAGAGCTTAAAAGGCACAATTTAGATGTCGGAGTCAGTGAAGTGAAATGGAAAGAAGACAAGGAATTCTGATCAGGTAAGTACAGGGTAATATCAATAACAGAAGAAAATAGTATAATGAGCGTAAGTTTCGTAACGAATACGTAGGAACGGCAGAGAGAGTATTACCGTGAAAGGGTTGTTATTATCAGAATTGACAGCATACCAATAACATATACATGTCTGGATCACAAGCTGAAGATGAAGCGGCGGAGGAATAACACGAAGATATTGTACGGGTTATTCAGTACGTAAAGGGGAACTCTGATTATCGGGATAGTACTGGATTTGTACAAGGAATGACAGAGGAGAACTGATAATCGAAAACTGCAGTAAACTTCAGCAAGTAATAGCGAATACTCTGTTCAAGTATCACGAGATTAGGAGGCATACTTGGAAAATACCGGGAGATACAGGAAGATTTCAGTTAGATTACGCCCTGGTCAGGCAGAAATTCCGAAATCAGATACAGGATTGTAAAGCGTACCCAGGAGGAGATATTGACTCAAATCACAATTTCAAGAGACAAGTCAAGAAAAATCAGTGCCCAAGGAAATGGGATATAGAAGTACTAAGGAATGAGGAGATACGATTGAAGTTCTCTGAGGCTATAGATACTGCGGTAGGGAATAGCTCTTTAGGCAGTAAAGTTGAAGAGGAATGGACATCTCTCAAAAGGGAAATCAAAGAAGTTGGAAAGAAAAACATGGCATGGGACTCAACATCTCCGAGGTAGTGATGAAGTGCGGATTTTCCCGTACGCCCATTTCACGGGTGTACCGTGAATATCAGGAATCCGGTAAACATCAAATATCCGACATCGCTGCGACCTGAAAATGATCCTGCAGAATGGGAACAACGACGACTGAAGAGAATCGTTCAAATTGACAGATGTGCAGCCCTTCCTCAAACTGCAGCAGATTACAATGTTGGGCCATCAACAAGTGCCAGCGGGCGAACGATTCAACGAAACATCATCTATAGAGGATTTCGAATCCGAAGGCCCATTCGTGTACCCTTGATCACTGCACGAATCAACGCTTTACGCCTCACCTGGTCCCATTAACACCGACATTGGACTGTTGATGACTGGAAACATGTTGCCTGGTCGGATGAGTCTTGTTTGAAATTGTGTCAGGCTGATGTACATGTACGGGTATGGAGACGACCTCGTGAATCCAGGGACCCTACATATCAGCAGGGGATTGTTCAGGCTGGTGGACGCTTCTTAATGTTGTGGGGCGTGTGCAGGTGCAGTGAAATGGGACCCCTGTTACGTCTAGATACGACTCTGACAGATGAGACGTATGTAAGCATCCTGTCTGACCCCCCCAATCCATTTATGCCCATTGTGCATTCCGATGGACTTGAGCAACTCCAGAAGACGCCCGCAGGTCCATAACTGCTACAGAGTGGCTCGAGGAACACTTTTCTGAGATTAAACACTTCCGCTGGTCACCAAAGTTCCCAGAGATGAACATTACTGAACATATCTTGGATGCCTGGCAACGTGCTGTTCAGAAGAGATCTCCACGTCTCGTACTATTACGGATTTATGGACGGCCCTGGAGGATTCGTAGTGCCAGTTCCCTCCAGCACTACTTCAGACATTAGTTGAGTCCATGCCACGTCGTGTTGCGGCACTTCTGCGTGCTCCCTGCGGCCCTACACGATATTAGGCATGTGCACCAGTTTCTTTGGCTCTTCAGTCCATACGACTTTTAAGGATTTAAGGAATTTTTTTTCATTTGGTAGTGGACATCATGGATTTATTATGCTCAGGCAGTACGTTGATTTTTATTGTTATGTGGGTTTATGAGATATGTTTTTCAGGAATTATGTTTTATACGACACGGAGTTAGAGATTGTTAGGGACTACCTGATAATTTGCTTGTAGTGCAGACATTGAGTTGTTATGTTTTAGTGATATCTGTCCGATCTAGGGGTTTTCTTATGAACTGAGATAGGGTGTTGTCGGCACTGTATGCTATTTGATTCTGTAATGTGAAGAGTATGTAGGCGAGCTCAAGGACCACGTAGAATTGCTACATGGTAGGGTGGATGTGATGTACGGCCGAATGCTACTGGACTCGGAGCTGAAGGCGGGCCACAACGGCCGCTCCAAGCCAGCCAGGGGCGAAGAAGAGCGGTGTAGCCGGATTTGGGAAAGTCCCAAAAGAGAGGAGCTCGACAATAGTCGCTTGTTTAACACAATGCAGAATGACCAACAATGGAGTACTTCGAGACAAACTCAAACATGGCTTCTTAGAGCTCTTTGAGAGTCTATAACAGCTTACAATGAAATATTAATGCAAATCTTAATGCGTCTGACATCTTATAACAATGAGGCACATCCAATGAACAGTATTTCTATACCTTAAAGCTAGAGAAGATAATATTTCACAACAAATAAACATTTTCACAATGACCCTCCCAATTAACAACTGTTAATTGCTCATGCGACTTCAACAAAGGTTATCTCACATGACAGCATTGCACTATTGGTATCACTCTGAAACCTACGTATCTGTATCTATTGTATTTATAGGTTTACGACGTCCTTTGTCAGAGCTTCATTAAGCAAATGTTTGTCAGAACACCGTATCTGTCACAGTAACACAGCAAATTTGTACAGCATGAGTACCTGACATTGTATCTATTTTGTCATACTTGTGTATTTATTTGATGAACCATTTATTATTTTGACAGCAACTTTACTCAGATTTTCTTTGAAAGTTCCTATCAGAAAACTGTGCCAACTAAAATATGGTAAATGACATGTGTTAACGGACACCACAACTGAAGAGTGAACTAAAATATGCCTCGGTCAAGAAGGTGTAAAGAATTGTTTAAATAAAATTTAACGACAGTTCGTTGTCCCTTAACGTGAGCACACTTGCGCAAAAATACTAGTTTATTAATTTATGAAGAAACATTTGCTTGTTATGACTGTACATGTTCTGAGTGTGAACGAATATTTATAACAATTCTTTTACTTAAGTACTGTTTTAATGTATTAATTTAGTGAGGGAGAGTGGTGATTTTGAGTCAAATTATGGTTGTCGATAGCGAGAACGGTGTATTTTTGATGGGAACGCCCTTCAGACAACTAAAAGCAGACAGTAGCGGATTATGAGAGTCAAGTGGAAGTGTCAGGAAGTCATTTCTGAAAGTATTTGTATGGAGTGTAGCCATGTGTGGAAGTGAAACATGGACGATAAATAGTTTGGACAAGAAGAGAATAGAAGCTTTCGAAATGTGGTGCTACAGAAGAATGCTGAAGATTAGATGGGTAGATCACATAACTAATGAGGAAGTATTGAATAGGATTGGGGAGAAGAGAAGTTTGAGGCACAACTTGACCAGAAGAAGGGATCGGTTGGTAGGACATGTTCTGAGGCATCAAGGGATCACCAATTTAGTATTGGAGGGCAGTGTGGAGGGTAAAAATCGTATAGGGAGACCAAGAGATGAATACACTAAGCAGATTCAGAAGGATGGAGGTTGCAGTAGGTACTGGGAGATGAAGAAGCTTGCACAGGATAGAGTAGCATGGAGAGCTGCATCAAACCAGTCTCAGGACTGAAGACCACAACAACAACAATAAGTGGAAACTGAGATTTTTCGAGTGAAGTGCTCAAGGGAGCGATTCCAGACACTTTTACGTTTGTGCTGGAAGAAGAAATACCTGCCAGTAGTAACATGCGCTAATCGGGCGTATAGGAGAGATTCTGGGCGGTGAATAGCCGTTATGAAACTTTAACTTTCGAGGTCACTTTTCGCGATGTCTTGAAGAAGACAATTGGTTGTTCGTTCTGGAAGGAATCAAATTTTCTTATGGTAACGAGTCGTGCCACACTTTAATTTCTTAACGGAGTTTATATGTCGAGAGGTGTACAGAGATTGACTCTAATTGTATCCGCTTGATTTACGGAACTGAAATTAGAAGGAGTTTGAGTTTCTGTGCTTTGTATCAGGTGTCTTACTTTTTGAATCATTATCTTCTACTTCGAACTTTTTAGAGCTGGTGATTGCTTCACGTATTGTTGTCACGAAATGGACTTAGGTTTTCCGTATCATTGAAGAAAATTTAGTTTGGAATTTATTACCATTCTCTTAACGCTCTCTACGTAACGTTACTGCATTTGGTAAGGGTATTTTCTGACTGAATTTTAACAGAATATTTTAGCACCTTTTCCAGTGTATTTGAGAACCTTCTTCAACAAAATTCTCTGTCATCTACATCAATTCCAGTCGTTTGAATAGAAACCTTGTTACTAACTCGTTATTTTGACTTTTATTTTGCAATTCTCTGTATTTTGTTAACTCGCAATTCTAGCAAATGCGTAGACTATTTGAATGTAGGATCACAGCTACAAGTTATTATTTGCAGTGAATTAGCTGCAACGCATGAAAGTAGTGATCCACCACTCGACCCTATGACTACATCGAGGTACTCCTTTTAGAACAGAACGGTGCATAGTCCCAGTACCTAAAGTACGAATAATCACAGGTGAAGACGCAACTGGTTTGCTCGTAAGGGATGCTGTGTAGAATAGCACCTAACAGCAGTAACTGTTAGGTACCGTCGCAGCTTACCATACTGTTATGAAAGACCGTTTTGTCTATAAGCGCTTTTCAGTACACTGCAGTTATTGAGGTCCATGGCAGATACGAGGGTTATTCCAAAAGTAAGGTCCGATTGATTGCCAAATTGAAACCACAGTGAACATCAGAAATGTTTTACTTGTAACAATTAGCTACACCTTCCAGCTACTTCTCTACGTAGTCGCCGTTCTGACTTAGACTTTTGTCATAGCGTTGTACCAACTTTTCAATAGCCTCATCATAGAAGGCAGCCGCCGGTGCTTTCCGCCAATTCTCCACGCTGGCCTACACCTCGTTGTCTGTGTCAAAATGTTGTCGTCAAAGACAGCGGTTCACGTGACCAGAGATGAAACTCAGGGGGAGACAATTGCGGACTGTATTGTGGGTAATCTAACATTTCCATTTGAAAACGATGCAGGAGCATCTTCATTGCCCCTGCAGAATGCGGCTGAGAATTGTCGTGAAGACGAAACAGCACGACAGTTATGTAATGTTGGCTGCATAGCTTCAGGCGAAATTTCTCACCAGGCCCTCGTACTTGGCGGCAGACACTATTTTCTAGACATCTTTACGCACTCACTGCGAGCTCAGAAATGAGAAGAGCGACGTGATGCTAACTGGGGTTATACTAGAGACACTACCCAACACATCTGTGCAAAGCTTTATCGGATTTTCATAGTCGTTTCCATTTCGCGACCGATCGGACCTTACTTTTGGAATAACCCTCGTATCAACTATGTTCCTGTTGCATACAGTTTACTGTTGAGAGCAACTGCAGTCGAAAAAATCCATGTTTGCGAAAGAAACCGCTTTCATCTGTACATGAACTGTTTACGGAAACACAACAGATTTCATGATTTCTAATCACGTCTTCATGTGTACGTACATCAATAAAACAATTAAGCCTTGATATGGGAAGCAGGGGGACTCAATATGCTCGAAATAAAATAAGACCTGCTTTATGCGGGTAACAGTATTGTATTTTATTTTGAGGAGGCTGATCCTCCCTCCTTCCCATATTGCACCTGAAATGTTTTTCTAATGTATGTAGAGCCAAATATGTCATTTGAAATCACGAAACCGGTCGTCTTCCTGTAAAAGTTCTTATGAAGCTGAAAGCGTTTTATTTCAGAAACAGAGCGCTGACGCGTCCTAGTCGATACTAGGCAGTTAGTAAACAACACTACGCTGTAGGTGCCGCTCAGTCTCCTATTCGCCGATTTCCACCAATGGCAAGCAGTAAAGGAAACTCCAATGGAAAACGCCCATTTCCGCCAATGACAACACGCAGTGCAAACACCAATAAATTGAACTCCTAATACCCTTCCTCGTCACCCTCACATCGAATGACAGTACTCCTCCATAGTACATAAGTATCCAAACTAGTGCTCATTCAGCAGTTAGCAATACACCTTAGAGGAACGCGCCTTACAACAGTCTACGAAACGTCAGAATTTTCCAGACGACAATGCGGCCTCAAACCCAGAAGAATTTTACTGACTAGTATTACTTTGGTACACCATTCTTCTTGCCGGCCGAAGTGGCCGTGCGGTTAAAGGCGCTGCAGCCTGGAACCGCAAGACCGCTACGGTCGCAGGTTCGAATCCTGCCTCGGGCATGGATGTTTGTGATGTCCTTAGGTTAGTTAGGTTTCATTAGTTCTAAGTTCTAGGGGACTAATGACCTCAGCAGTTGAGTCCCATAGTGCTCAGAGCCATTTGAACGATTCTTCTTTGTGTATGTGTGTAAGACAGTTTTTTGTTACTTGTTTATCTTTCTAGTAGGCGAGAGGCGTTAAGAACTTTGTTCTTAGATGATAACTGTTTGTAGGCACATTCTTAGGAGTTAGTACTCTAATTCACAGTTAGTGTAGATACGTTTCACCTTATGTAAGTCAGTCTGACATACACGAACATTAATTTAGTATATATCATGACGATGATGCAATTCTTTTTGTAACTGAATTTAGACACATAATTGTTCATTGATGCTACAGTGTTCCTATTCCCAGTTAATGTCTACTGTGGAAACTTTATTTCATCATTCCTTACGCAGATTATTTTGTTCCAGTGATGTGAATAATTTCATTTATGTTTTGCTATGCACTGTTTACGGTATTCTGTCATTTGATTCCCATTACCATTTCTAACTTTATCTCTGTACTGACGACTGCTCTTGAACGCTTCAGCCAAAAGTATCCTTCCGTGCACATTTCTTTTAGGTATTAATGAATTACAGTATTGTAACACACACAATTCAAGCTCTGTATTGTCATAACATTTTAAAAAAATATTTATATCCTACATAATATTCTGATTCAACACATTATTGGGACGCTTTGTGCTTGGACATCTGCACTATGATATGATTACGTAATTGATGCACATTTTCATTAAAAAAACGCATGCTAGCTTCTTTGAGTTGGATTTATGACAAGGATGGTATCAACTACCCGACATTTGATGAAATGAAGCCACGTATTCGTCTTAATATGGAACTTTGCAGCTGTCAGTGCGGTTGTGATACATATTGACTCTGAGTCGTCAGCGGAGTATTTAAGGACTGACGCAGCAACCTGTGAGTTTGCCTTTAGCCTATTCACACATCAACTCATCTGCTTATGCAACATCTGTCGATGTCATTCTGGTTTAACATAATGTTTATCCTTCAGAGTGTCTTTGACAGAATGTTCACTTTTGATACCTCTTCTGCTCATGATATCGCCCGTTTCCCTTGAATATACATCACAGTCGGCAACATCTATCGCGCAGTACAACACAAATATGACATTTCAGTGAAGTGCTGTCTTGACCTTTGTGATTAAACTACCTTAATGCATCCATATCACAGACCACGTGCAGTGTGTGTCAATTAAATATTTTTTATGTATGTAAAAGACTAACACAGAAAAAAGAGACGATTATCAAGAATAACATTATCATATCATCTGCATATTATGCCTAAGTGTATGTCTTCTATATTTCTGCCTCGTGCACACTGATGTCTATTGTTCTATTTGTGTGCCGGCCGGTGTGGCCGTGCGGTTCTAGGCGCTTCAGTCTGGAACCGCGTGACCGCTACTGTCGCAGGTTCGAATCCTGCCTCGGGCATGGATGTGTGTGTAATGTCCTTAGGTTGGTTAGGTTTAAGTAGTTCTAAGTTCTAGGGCACTGATGACCACAGATGTTAAGTCCCATAGTGCTCAGAGCCATTTGAACCATTTCTTCTATTTGTGCTCCTGTGCATGACGAATTAATTAATTTTCCATTACAGTAGACTAGGTTAGTTTTATGCTTATCTTTCTGCTACCCATCCAGCAAAATAACAAATGACGGATGGAGCAAGGAGGACATCAAAAGCAGATCAGCACTGGAAAAAAGGGCGTTCCGGCCCAAGAGAAGTCTACTAGTACCAAGCATAGGCCTTGATGAAGAAATTTCTCAGAATGTACGTTTTGAACATAATATTCTATCGTAGTGAAACATGGATTATAGGAAAACCAGAACAGAAGAGAATCGAAACATTAGAGATGTGGTGCTTCAGACGAATATTGAAAATTAATTCGATTGATAAGGCAACGAACGAGGACTTCCTGCGCAGAATCGCAGAAGAGAAGAATATGTAGAAAACACTGACAAGGAGAAGGTATAAGACGATAGGACATCTATTAAGACATTAAGTTGCTGTAAAGGGCAAAACTGTAGAGGGAGACAGAGATTGTAATACATCCAGCAAATAATTGAGGACGTAGATTGCAAGCACTATTCTGAGATGAAGAGCTTGGCGGGCCGTATCAAACCACTCAAAAGACAGATTATTTAAAAAAAAGGGTATCTCCTACCCTGCAGGCCGACCAAAAACCTGGTCTCAGTCCATGTATCTTCAGCAGGCGTCCTATCTTGGTAGTGATGCTCCACAGTATGGAAGGGATGCAGTTGGCATGGCCTCTTCCGGTGCTTCACGAGGCGTCTTTCGCCGGTGGCATCTGAAAGCCTTATAAATTTCTCACTTGTTGTAACCATTTTCTCTGAATATGCGCATCAAATGTTGAAATTCAGTCTGTAGATGGCTGTTGTCAGAAACAAACGTTACCCTGTGTATTAACTTGTTTAGGACCGCTATGTCGAGTGCAGGGTAGTGAAAGCTGTTAAAGTTCAAGTACTGGTCCGTGGGCATAGATATCCTGTTTGCTGAATCACCAGGCCGGTCTCTTGTCATCCACTCAACTAAAACATCCAAGAACGTAAGCTGGCCATCCGTCTCCAACTAGACAGTAAATTTCATGTTGGGATGAACAACATTCATGTGGTCGAGGAACTATTGCAGCGCATTTGCACCACAAGGCCGTTACAAGAAGACGTCATCAACGTAGGCAGCAAGATGGACGCAACCTCGCAATACTCAGAGCTCGCTCTTCAAAGTGCGCCATGAAGAACTTCGCAACGCTCGGAGACAATGGGGATTCCATGGCTGCCCAGTCGTCCTGTCATAACTTTCAGTGCGGCGTAGTAATGACATTGTAGTCAAGGCATTGCGGTGCAACTTACACTCTCAGGTGGGCCAGAAGATTCAACCTGTCTCGTACCGGAAATTTCGTTGTTGTTGTTGTTTATGTTGCAGCTTTTGAGCGCTCAGCACCGCGATCATCAGCACCCGTACGTTGACTGTATGAGATGAATGGGGCTAGAGCACACAAAATGAGGATAGTCTAAAATACAACATAAGAGCGCGTACGCTCCCTTGTACTCTTTCTTACATGAACTCACACGACTCCTCTGAACGGTACAAGGAGCAAGCGAGTCGAGGCAGATTATTGAAAACTATGATATCAGATATGGACAGTAAGTAAGAGCAAAGCCCAGGAAAAGAAGACTGGCTCATCACGAAAATTATAACTGGATGAACCAATCGTTCTATAAGATGCTAAAAGCTTCGACTGAGGTAGAAAGGAAGAAAAAAGAAAAAATCGTAAAAGACGGGCCACTTTCACCTCATTTTCACCTAAAATTGAGGGCAGGTCCATCGGTAAACTAGCCTGTATCCCCTCTTAATTATTTAAAATACAGCCGGTTAAAATGTGGCGAACTGTAATCGGCATACCACATGCATTACATATAGGCAGTTCTTCAAGTCTGATAAGGAGGCCTTAGGTCAGAGGGGTTCGTCCTATTCGAAATAGCGTGAAATGCCACTGAATGCGTGGCCCCTCCCGCCGGAGGTTCGAGTCGTCCCTCGGGCATGGGTGTGTGTGTTGTTCTCAGCGTAGGTTAGCTTAAATTAGTGTAAGTAGTCTGTAAGTCTAGGGACCGATGACCTCTGCAGTTTGGTCCCTTAAGAACTCACACACATTTGAACATTTTTGAAGTGGCGTTGAACACTCTTCATCAATTGTAACTTCCCGGAAGGAAGTGCGCCATATTCTCAAAGTCTCTTTTATTTATTGCAACTTATTTTCCGTCACGCACAGCCACCCTTCCTCCCAAAGATGCATGAGAGATCTTTGCACCAATGAAAGAGCGGCGGGAATAGGGATAGGGCAGTCGGTTACGTTGGGAAGGGTACATTCCTTCTTCGCCGCAATACAGGCTAACTCATTCCCTTGGACACGCACGTGTCATGATACCCACCAGAATGTGACCTCCTTTCTTTGTTTTTGAAAATGCAGGATGGCGCCGTAGATATCCTGAATAGTTCTATCTGCTGGGTACATTGACCGGATTCTCTGCAGTGCACTAAGCAAATCAGAGCAGAAGAGGAATTTCGATTCACATTGAGAATTCATCTAAGCCACATCTTTAGGAATCGCATAGAATTCGGCGCCAAAGATAGGGAACTGAGTAGGCGGACGGAACCTAAGTACAGAGGCAGGAAAAACGACAGAACAATAGCTTATTCCTGTTTGGACCCATAAGTGTATACTACGTTAGTTCTGGTACTCGGTTAAAATAGTAATAAACTTAATCAAGAAAACGTAGTCTGGAATTAACAATTTGTAGCACTGTGTCAAATCTAAAAATATTCTTGGTTTCAGTAACAACCAGGGTGGAGATCTGCAACAACCCTCCCCTTGTATATTTATCGTAGACGCTCCTAGATCCAGTAAATGCTACTTTGCACGTAAACCAAAATGTTTCGTCCTTCTTGGACAAAGTACCATAGAATCGTTCTAAGGATTCACAGATATTAATAGTCACAGGGAAAGTCAGTGAAGTCGGAAACAACCGAAATTTAAGCGCATATATAGCAACAAGGAACTGCCGCCGAGTAGCTATTGGCGGCTTCCCTGCCTCTGCACTCAAGTTCGGTATATGGCTCGTCCTACAGGCTCCTTTGGCCAACCTGATGACTTCGTGCTGTACGGAGCCTAGCATCTTTAAATATGTTTGTCGTGTCTGACCATAGACCGTGCAACCACAATCAAGAGGTGATAGCACTAAACCCTCATAGAATTGCAGAAAGCAGTATTTATCCGCTGCCCAGTTCTTCCCACTCAAGCACTTCACGATGTCCAGGGCTTTAAGGGCTCTTATTTCGAGCTGCTTGAGATGTGGTAGACAAGTAAATTTGTTGTCAAATAAGGGACCAAGAAATCACACCGTCTCCTTGAAACTTGAGGCACTGTAATAGAAAGTGACATAAGGTCGAGACTGACCAGTATTTCAGTCTGGCCTATCATTACTTTCCTGATGGTCTCAATAAATGACTGCGAGTTACCGTAATTTTTGTAGTGTCCCAGGTATGTTGCTAATAATCCTTCCAGGTGTTTTGCCAGTTTGTAGATGGGTGAGCCGACTACAGTAAATGGAGTCTCTGTTGCTTTCACATTACATTTCTTACAGTTTAAGATTGTTTACACCAACGATAATGGTTCAAATGGCTCTGAGCACTATAGGACTCAACTTCTGAGGTCATTAGTCCCCTAGAACTTAGAACTAGTTAAACCTGACTAACCTAAGGACATCACACACATCCATGCCCAAGGCAGGATTCGAAGCTGCGACCGTAGCGGTCTCGCGGTTCCAGACTGCAGCGCCTAGAACCGCACGGCCACTTCGGCCAGCACAAACGGTAATCGAGGACACATGTCTATAATCCTTATTTCTACCCTAACATTCACATGCATTTTAATACTAATACATTACTGTTCGAGACTACGAAAGCGAAGAAATTTTTACGATTTTGTCGCTTAATGATTCATCAGCAAAACTGTGAGTATAATAGAGCAATTAGTATTAAAAACTGTTTATATGTAAAAGAGGACTTTTGTCTCAAAATTTGTCGTAAAAATTTAACCATAACAAAACTGAAATTGACAGAACTGTTTCACACAGAAATACAGCAAGGCTGTTCTTAGTGAAGGCATGGTGTTTTGCTTCAACAGCCAACACACGTATTGCATTTGCTTCAGCTGTTGCAACCACGTTTTAGTTTTCATTTCTGGATGCTTTTTTATAGTATATTGTCACCCCACAGCGCGACAACTCAAATTACCGGGAAGCACTGTTACAGCGTATTAATATGCGACATGACATGGGTTGCATCAAAACATGCCGACTCTAGGTTAAGTTAGGTGAGGAACCGTATAGCGGCTGAAAGCGGCGCATCAGCCAAAAGCATTTCGCTGTATTCTAACTTGCGGTGTCTCGCAGTACGTATGCCACTCCTCGGTATCAGATGCAGCCTAATGCGGCAAAATGTGTGATCGCCGAGAACAGAAAACGGCTTTTAGGGTTATCGCAGGTCTCAGTAGCATTTGACGTCAACTGTGCTCTGACAGTGCGGGAAGCTCATCCAATAACGAGTTGCGTGGTATCACAACGCACACGTCATCGTATATATACACGAAGGCCTTAAATATTCACTATATTAATGTCTAGAACCACTTATTGTCGTTGGAAGTATTAAATACGGACTTACAATTGGAATGCAGGACCTGTTGGTTATGAACCTAATTCTTCATATAAATGCATAAAAGTAATAAATCTATTCGTAATTACCTATAGCAACGAACAAAAATTACGACCCGGAGAGGTTACTGAGAAGCAGTTGCAACTTACTACATCGCTGTGCAAATATAATATTTAGCACAAAACAACCAAAGAGAATGACGCTATTGTGATGCAGAGGCTAAAAAGACTGTTTTGCATATTCTCTAAACGGCACTTAAACAACGGAACAACTCTCAATGCCGCCTGCATAGCACTCATGTTTTGCCACTCGGAGCTTTAACGATCATGTTCAGGTCGTTTAGTATATTACCAGTAAATCTTAAAGTTTTTAGAGAATCTAATTATCATGTATGCAAGAGATTGAAACTTCTGATTACTATACGAATGACGTGTTGTGCTGAATGTTTGCCGTTGCGGATGTAAGGCGAGAAAAAATTTTGAAAGGTTAGAAATTGTTCTTAAAGTTTCTTGGAGATCATTAAGAGTTCTCATTATGAAACACTGGTTGAATATTGTCTGGGTAACGTGCACTGAGTGTTGAACGAAAATAAACATTTTTCGCATACCATTGTTTACGACACTATATCTTCTGAACTGTGTGTCGAACATTGACATAATTTTGCAAATATCTTCAGTGCTCTATCTGTTGGCATAACTCGCATAATTTTGCAGGTATATTCAGTGCTCTATGTAGGTAGTGTCGGCGAAGTATATTGCGAGTAGACGTAGCAGCAAACAAGTAATAAATTAGTAGAACGTGATGCCTGATGCTGAAGTTTTTCTGTCCGTGATTTGAAGCAGAATCTAATTTTCACCAGTCTATATCTCTGTGATGTAATATCTCCTGAACCGTGTGTCCTACACTGATATAATTTTACATCTACATTCAGTGATATATTTGGATATGTCCTGAGAATTGTCTTGCAAATATGAAGTACTACATTAAAACGTCATGAGCCCCGAAAACAAAGTACGCGATTAACTTCTTTCCTTTCATCATTTAGCGCGGTGTGTCACCAAAATGACTGTGTGGTAAAGGCTTGAAAGTATGTGTAAGGTTTGTTGGTACTTTTTATGTGGTCCGCTTCCAAAATACTGGATCAATACAGTCAGGGTGCTCGCGGGCCGTCAACTACGCTGCGTCAAGAAAACCAATACATTGTAACAGTAACGCCTTTTTATCGTGTTAAACTTTTGACACGTTATACCGCTCAATGATCAGAAAATTATAGCATTTGAAATATTTAAATTCGTCCAGTAATTACGTGACACACCAAAAACCAAAATTTTGTTGCCCCTCGCCGCTGTTAGCTAGGTAACATGCAACTGTTAGTTAGATCATCACTCCGTCACAGTCGCGGGGGACGTTTTTTTATACATAAAATTCCTTTGAATCCTGTAAGGTATACTCATTCGTCCTTTACCTTTCTCTCCTAGCTGTGTAATATGTATATACCATATCGTTACTTGATAAATACTGGCAGGCTGTTGTGACCGAGCGGTTCTAGGCGCTTCAGTCTGGAACCGCGCGACCGCTACGGCAGCAGGTTCAAATCCTGCCTCGGGCACGGATGTGTATGATGTCCTTAGGTGTTAGTTAGGTTTAAGTTCTAGGGGACTGATGACCTCAGACGTTAAGTCCTATAGTGCTCAGAGCCATTTGAACCATTTGATAAATGGTGTTTTCATACTTCACATTTCTTGATTTCAGGTTCTCTGATTTGGCAATTCAATCCGCCAATCCAGAACTTCCACACCGTCACTGATATGTAACCAGCGGTCAATGCAGTATCAACAATACTTAGTAGCACTTGCTTTGAATCAGTTCGTCATTTAACAAGAATCATAGCGCTGACCGTCTCTCTGTAATACCAATACTAACATTGGTCGGATGCTATTGTACACATCCTTCTGTGGTGTGTTTTATGCGGGTCATTTATTACCACTCATCAGTGTATCAGTGTTGGGAGAGGTTTGTGTAAGTAACTGATGAAACCTATTTTCCAAGTGTTACAGCGCTACAAGTCGAGTGGCTAAAGTTAGCATGAGGCCTTCAGCAACAGAACTGATTGCGACAGAAGAGAGCCAATCTCTTAATTTGATAATTTTACTCAATGAGTCCAGCTGCTGGAACACAGTCATCCGTATTTGGCTCGCAGGGTGAGGTTCGATGATAACCTAAGTATCCTTATTATAAGGCCACCTGCCACTGCCTCTATGAAATTCGATTCACCTCGTTAGGATTTCAGAGAATGCGGCTATTTGACACAGTTGATGACGTCTATCTTATGAGGTAATTAAGCATCACATAAACGAGTGTACCAGGTCTGTCCGCACAAAAATTAGTAATTTTTTGAAGGACAGTAGAGTTTTCGCAAGCGTCGAATATTTGATGAGAATAGGATTATAATCAGCAAATATACTATCTTAGCGGTATTAGCTCATTCAAACTTCATTAATTCGTACTAGGCCGGCCGGAGTGGCCGTGCGGTTCTAGGCGCTACAGTCTGGAGCCGAGCGACCGCTACGGTCGCAGATTCGAATCCTGCCTCGGGCATGGATGTGAGTGCTGTCCTTAGGTTGGTTAGGTTTAATTAGTTCTGAGTTCTAGGCGACTGATGACCTCAGAAGTTTAGTCGCATAGTGCTCAGAGCCATTTAAACCATTTTTTTTTTAATTCGTACTAACTGAGGCGAGTTCCTCCCCGAATGATAGAAACACTCAGTTAAAGAAAAATTGTCTACCAATATCTTAACCTACAATTAGGAATATAACATATATTGTACGCAGTGACTAAATAAAGAATAAAAAATAAATCAACAGTGCAGAGGGTTGCTGTTTGTGTAATTATAAATGGTTTCCCGCTAGATATTCTTATTTTAGTGAGCACAGAGTCCAAAATTTCGTTGCGATTTTCCTTAACGCCATGAAAAGTCGGCTTAGGAAGGCCAAATGCTGTCAGAACGCTCAGGTCAGAGGCACCGGCTTGTATCTCATCAAGCACTCTCATTGTATCTTCTACATTCATGAATTTGTGCTCCTGCTTACAGTCATATTGGTGACTGTATTGTACTGTACATTGCTTTAATACACCTTCAAACGTAACACACGTTACTCACTAACGGCCACAAGTGAACCGAATGGGATGCGAGAAGATGCATTCAACACTTTACTGTAAATGAGCTTGGGGTGAATGACATCCGCTCCGAGAAATTTCATTTCAATTTACAGTGAAAAACAGTCAGAATTATCGCGTACTCCGAATTAGTGAAATCCGAATTACTGAAAGCTTATTCTATTTTCTTTCTCCACTGCACAGTATTTAAAAACACAGTTTAATTTCAGTTGCAGAGTGAGAGATTCTCTCTGTGTGCTTTTCAGTACCAATCCTGAGGTGAAAATTGTAATATTCACGACGTAAGACGTATCATAATGACGCAACACATTTACCGTGGTCGCAAATTTTCTCAGAATCATATGCATGATGTTACTTCTTGTTCCACGTCTTTCAATTTTTAGACATCTACCTATAGCGGTTTAAAACAGCTTGGTAACATGTGGTTTTACGTAACTTGAAGCAAATAATGCAGTGTGAATGTTGTACTGCCATGATAAAATGTCGCCATCTGATGATACGTAGCATTACAAAAATTCTAAAAATCTTAGTTATACAGTTTCTGAATGAGGGAAATTGAAATACATTGTATAACTTAAACCCACTTCATACATTGCTTTTAGATATTCACAATGAGACAGTTACGTCTTGTAAGCAGAGTCGATAGTTACCTCTCTTGAGTCCGTGAAAATTTATAGTGCGTCCTTCCCTAGATTGTGTTGTGGGCACTCCTGGGACTGACGCGCGTTTAGCCAGGAAAACCACCAATTGCAGAGTTGTCAAAAACAGTTGAAAAATCCGTTATAGAAGTTCTATGCTTTACTTCAATGTTCATCAACAGAAATATTTGTAGTTTACTGAAAAATGTACTTTTCGCATTTCCGTGTCGTGTCTTCGAAGTAATAATGAGTCACGTCACGTCGATTACGGATTCAACAAAGATAGGTTTTGAAAACATTACAGTGAGCATTTTAATTAAAAGAGACCAATAAATAAACTACGATTACGTGGAAGCCACTAGCGTCCCAAAAAGGTTATGCGTACACTCATAAAGGTGATCAGAGCATCGTTTGCATGAATCAGCGTTAATTATACGAAACTATTTTACAGTTTCATCCAGATTTATGTACATACTTCCCTGTAAGGTGCATGACGGAGCATACCTTTGTAAGCGACTTGCTTACAACAAATAACTGCATAGCCGTCCGTTATAAGGTGTTAACGAAAAAATATTTATTCGCAAAAACTCACAACGAGAAAAAACTAAAAAAACAACAGAGAAGTCACAAAAACTAGGAGACTCTATAGTATTACGGCAAAGATAAAAAAACAACACATGACCAGAAAAAAAAACTCTCGCGCACTTTTGATATCACTTTGCACTAGACATGAAAAATATCACTGCCACACAGCCCCCCCCCCCTTAAAGTGCGGAGCCCCAGGGATATCTTTATACTTGAATTTTATTCTTCGACGTCCAGCTCTGGTGTGCGTCGGGTGTCTCGGGGGCGGTGACGTTGTTGTTTGTGGTGGTGATTCACCTGTCTCGGACGATGTACTGAGAGGTGTTTCGGTATGCTCTGCGTCCATCATGTGTTGATGCACAGGCGTGGTGTCAGAGGTCGGAGAGGATAAAACCCATGCTCGCTTGACACGTTCAACCGATACCTTTGTCGGAACACCATTGTACGTTATGTCCACGGTATGCTTATTTCTACTTAACACCTGAAATTGGCCCGTATATGGTGGCTGTAAAGGCGATTTGTCTGAGTCTGTTCGCAACATTACGTGAGAGCAATCGTATAAGTCTTTGTGTTCAAACACCTTACGGTTGCAATGGCGAGAAGGTGGCGGGCAACGTATATTTCTGCAGTGATGTTTTAGCTGCTGCACCCAGTGTGTGAGGCCCTCTTATCCAGGTAGTGAGGTTGATACTAAATATTCTGCAGGAATCCGTAGCTGCTCGCCGTAAACCAACTCGGCAATTGATGCACCAATATCGGGTTTGTGAGCTGTCCGCAGGCCTAACAACACTAATGGTAATACTTCCGTCCATCTCTCTTGATGACACATCAATGCTGCTATGAGTGTTCTGTGCCATCGTTCGACCATACCATTACTGGCAGGGTGATAGGTAGAGTGTGGTGGCGTTGCAAACCGCACATTTTGGATAGCTCGAGGAACAACATAGATTCGAACTGACGTCGATGGTCAGTTGTGACATGAAGGGGGCATCCAAAACGGACAACCCACGTATACAGAAACGTCTTCGCAGTAGTTTCGGCTGACTATTGGAGTTACTTCTGCCCATCTTGTGCACCTATCTATGGCCGTAAACAAATATCTGTAACCCTCTGACTGTGGGAGAGGTCCAACCAGGTCCACGTGAACGTGTGTGAATCTAGCAGAGGTACCTTGAAAATCTCCAATATCAGCACGCACATGTCGTCCTACTTTACTTTGTTGACAAGGAATGCAGGAACGTACCCAAAGGCGCGCGTCTCTTTTCATAGAAGGCCACACATAGCGGCCTGTCAGCAGCTTCATTATAGCGTTGGCTCCTGGGTGCTATAGTGTGTGGACACTGTCGAATGCCGTCTTGCGCAATGTTTATGAAATGAATGGTCTTGGTCTGCCTTGAGAAAAGTCGCACCACAGCTTCAGCTTGGAGTTAGGCACCAGAATTTGCTCGAACTTCAGAACTTTAGACGGGTCTTTTAACAGCTGTCGTAGCACTGCATCCTTGGTCTGTTCCACTGCAATATTATCAAAGTCTATAATTCCTGAAATCCCACAAATACGCCTCTTATATGGCGTAAATCTGTCGTGAACAGACTTATGAACTCAATATAACGGAACTGTCTTGGTAAGCACTTATCACTGCTGTTTTTAAAAGCCGACGTTATGGGTTTGTTGTCTGTAAACACAGTCACTGGTCTAGCATCTATTTGTGGGCGTAAGTATCGAATTGCTTCGTAGTCGCGAACAATTCTATGTCATACGCGCTCCACTTCTGTTGTGCACTCTGTAACTTTTTAGAGAAAAACCGTCGTGTTTGCCATTGCCCTTCTACACGCTGGTGCAGCGCCGCCCCTATTCCTGACTGGCTCGCGTCTACAACAATAGGCTTGCTTGAAGATCATTAAATGCTTTGTCCATTTCTTGTGTCCACTTAATTATTCGTCGACCTTTGGCGCCGCGTCCCTTGAGTGGATCAGTGAGTGGTGGTTGCATCGTAGCCGTTGCTGGCAGATGACGTCTATAAAAATTTATGACTCCCATGTATCGTCGTAGCTCTTGGTAATTTGTCGGTTTCGGAAGAGCCTGTATCGCCGCGATCTTCTCTGGCAGAGGCCATATACCTTCTGATGACACAGTATGGCCGAGGAAAGTGACTTGGTTCTGGTGCATGATGCATTTATTTTCGTTTAAAACGACTCCGTAGTCAGATAGACGCTTGCGAAGTTGATACAGATGCTGTTCATGTGTTTGACTATCCGGAGAGAAAACCTAGATGTCGTCAAGATAAGTGAAGCAAAATGTTAATCCCTTTATCACTTCGTCGATAAAACGCTACTAAGGGTGTGCTGCGTTCTTAAGGCCAAAAGGCATAAATAAAAACTCGAATACTCCAAACGATGTAATCACTGCTGTCTTCTGAACATCTCTTGGAGCCACCGGTATCTGGTTGTATGCTTTCTTGCAATCGAGGACGCTAAAAATCTTCGCGCCGGGCAAAGCACATGTGAAGTCCTGTACTGGGTATCTATCTGGAATGGTTCTTGAATTTAATGCTCGGTAATCCCCACACGGTCTCCATGATCCATCTTTCTTACGTACTAAGTGTAGGGGTGAAGACCACGGACTGTCTGAATTGTTCCCGACTGCAACATTTCCTCGAATATCGCCTTTGTTTCTGTCAATCTCTCTGGTGCGATTCTACGTGCTCGTCGTTAAACTGGTTGTTCTGGCGTGGAACGAATATAGTGAACCGTACTATGTTTAACTTCTTCTGTCTGTCTGTCAGAACATCTCCGATTCTTCTCTTCGTCATGTAGCTCTTCGGCTACAGAGTTGTCAATCGCCTGTAGCTTCTTACAAGTTGTATGCCTTTTAGTGCTTGATATTGCACTGTTGTCTGTCAGATTTAACAAACATTTTCCTTGTAAGTCGACCGCCAACTCGAAATGTGCCAGAAAATCAGCGCCCAAAATAGGTTCTGATATACCAGCTATGACAAAAGACCGGGTAAATTGTTTGGAAAAACCCACTTCAATCTTGCACGCTTTACATCCGTACGTGTTAATCACCGAGTTATTCACTGCCTTCAAACGTGGCTGTATGTGAATTTCGTTCTGTGGTGCATGGCTGACAGGAAGCGAACTATGGTCTGACCTGGTATCCACCGAAAACTTGTACCCGTAACTACGTCTGGTACATACAATCTTTTCGAAGCACGAGGCATATGATTGACGATTGCTGTCGCTGACATGAAAACACTGCACTGTTTCTGCACATACCTTGGTTGTCTGAGTAGACGCACGGTGATGTACATCTTATAGCATCTCTCCCAAAACGTTTATGGTACCAACACACATTACGCTCGTCCTCTTGTTGACTTCGTGTTTCACGCGCAGCGCGGTCTCTCTTGCGCTTAAAGATAACTTGTGGTCGCTGTAGCGTGCGTAGCTGCGTTCGCAAATCCTCTATTGCAGTTTTTAAATCTCTAATTTCGTTTGAGCTTCTTGTTGTTAGTCGCGTTGCGACCGCGACACAGTTTACTGTTATATCGGCAGTTTGGTCTTTCTTGTTAATGGTAATTATCGTACGTGGCATCTGTCGACGTCATTACGACTGTTGCAGTAGGCTCGTGCGTCTCGTAGATTCTGTCTGCAGCGATCTTTCGGCGTATATAGCTAGTGTAGTTCTTACTTGCGTTGGTAGCTGTTGTTGCCATACGTGGAGTAACAGTCTATCAGAGACTGTCGAACTATCTACCAGGCTGCGTAAATGACGCCAGTATTCTAACGGGGTCCTATCTCCCCGTTTCTCTTGGTACAGTACTTGTTTGACTCTGATGTCGACTGACTTCACACACCGAGAAATTAATTCTCCTTTCAGTCTACAGTATGCTCCTTCTGTAGGCGGGTTCACTATAACGTCAGATATCAAAGCCGAGGTCTGATGGTCCAAATTACTTATCACCAAGGTGAACTTCTCGTGATCACTGACTATTCTTTGTCGTAGAAATATATTTTCCATTACCGCGAACCATGTGTGTGGCTGAGAAGGCATGAATGGGGGCGCTCGTAATTGCAACCGTTGAGGTGGTGAAGCGTTGAAACCAGCGGGTAGTTCCATTGCTGTTACTTGCTGTGGTTGTACTGCAGTAGTCCGTTTCCGATGATGTTGCCTTGCTGGTGTGTACCGTGGTTGTTGAACCAACGTCATTCCTTTGGTCCGGTATATGCTTGAAGTTCATATCTTTCGAAATATGCAACTGTAAAGTTTCTATCTCATTCTGAAGCCTATGAATTTCTTCTGTAATCTAACCCTATCGTTTCCCGTCGTCGTTCATTGCTTTCGCAGTTAATGTTCGACGTAGCTAATGAAAGGTTTACAGTTCCTTAATCGGAGGTCACCAATTATGTAGGCGACTTGCCTACGAGAAATAAGTGCATAGCCGTCCGGTGTAACGTGTTAACGAAAAAATATTTATTCGCAAAAACTCACAATGAGAAGAAACTAAAAAAAAACAGAGAAGTCACAAAAACTAGTAGACTCTATAGTATTACGGCAATTATAAAAAAAAAAAAAACGCATGACCAGAAAAAAACTCTCGCGCACTTTTGATATCACTTTACACCAGACATGAAAAATAATATCACTGCCACACCTTCTACGACCACTAGTCTCTATGTTCTGTCTGTCAGCAGCCGAATTATATATATATATATATATATATATATATATATATATATATATTTACTTACTTATCGCGAATGGACCCAGAAGGATCACGAAAAGCTTTCTGACGTCGTTTCTTCCATACGTCTTTCATTCGTTCTCCATGTTTTCTTTTTCTTTCTTCTGTCCATTTTGTTCCTGGTCTCTTCCTTCTCCGACAATACAATCCACTTTTCCACCTTATTTCTAAAAGTTTTTCTATCTTTGACATCTTTAAGTTCAATATTTGCTTTTTGTAAATCTAATTTTACTTGGCTAATCAATGGTGTTGTTGATTAGACTTTTTCTATGTAAGTGAGAATTCTGTTGGTGAGTCGTGTGGGGGGAAGTCTAGTGACATGTCCATAAAATTTTAATCTTCGCCTTCTTATGTCTGCTGCCAGGTTTGATATAGTTTCTGTGGTTCTTCTTGATTGTATCCGGTATCCTTCTTCTGTTAATTTTGGACCTAAAATCTTTCTCATAATTTTGCGTTCTTCTTTTAGTATTTTTTCTAAATCACATTTTGTGTGGAGTGTGAGCGTTTCACTAGCATATAGTGCTGCTGGCTTAATTACTGCGCAGTAGTGTCTGATTTTTGTGTTCGAGGAGATGCATTTTTTATTGTATATTTCATGTGTCATACCATATTCTCTCTTCATTTTCTGTTGTCTGATCTTCTGTGCAACTTTCTCTCCTCCGGTTGGCTCCAAAATTTCACCTAGGTATTTAAAATGTTTTACTCTATTTATTTTTCCATATTTTGTGTTCAAACTGTGTATATGGAATTTCGTAAAGAAAAATTCTGTCTTTTGAAACGAAATTTGTAAACCTACTTTATCCGCGCATTCCTTAAGGATCTCTATTTGTTTGGTGGCGGCTTCATCATCTGCAAGTATGGCCAAGTCGTCCGCGAATGCTAAACAAGATATCTCCACGTTGTCTTTGGTTCTACCAAGATGGATTGGTTTCCAGTAGGATTGATTTTTTAATTCTTTTTCCCATTCCTTAATGACTTTATCCAGGACTATATTAAACAGAAGTGGAGATAGCCCGTCACCTTGACGTACTCCAGTTTTTATGAGAAAAGGTTCAGAGATTTCTCCCCTGAATTTAACTTTAGATACAGTGTCTGTCAGTGATTCTTTGATAAGCCTTAGTGTTTAGGAGTCAAGTCCAAGTTCCTCTAAAATGTTAAACAAAGATTGCCGGTCAATTGAGTCATAGGCTTTCTTAAAATCTACAGATGTACAAATTATGGGGGCATTTCTAATTGCTTTGTGTTTTAATATTGTCTTTAAATTAAATATTTGTTCTATGCATGAGCGACCGGGGCGGAAGCCTGCTTGATAATCACCAATTTGGCGTTCCAGCTGCTCTTGTGTTCTTTTCAGCAGGCATGTTGAGAGAATTTTGTAGGTGACTTGTAAAAGTGAGATTCCCCTGTAGTTATTGACATTTGTTCTGTCTCCTTTTTTATGTAACGGGTGAATAAGGGCACATTTCCAATCCTCTGGTAATTTTTCTGTTTCCCATATTTTTGTTATTATTTTTGTGAGCTCTTGCAACGTCTTTCGTCCTAGGTTTTTTAATAGCTCTGCAACAATGCCATCTTCGCCAGATGTTCTATTATTTTTTAAGTTTTTAATGTGACATTTGATTTCTTCCTGTGTTGGTGGTAATGAATCCGGTTGAGCGTTGGCACAGATTTCTTTGGGAAACCTTAAACTAGGTTCTGGGCAATTTAGTAGGTTAGAAAAATATTGAGCCAATACTTGACAGTTTTCCTGGTTTGTTAGGGCTAATTTACCATCTGGTTTTCTGAAACATAAATTTTGAGGGATATATCCTCGCATTTTATCTGCGAAAGTTCTGTAGAAGTCTCTTGTATTATAGTTTTGGAAATTTTCTTCTATGGCATCCAGTTGTGCCTTTGTGTACTTCCTTTTTGCTTGCCTAATAGATTTTGAAACCTGTTTTCTAACCTCGTTAAATAAATGTAGACTTTCTTGTGATTTTTTACTGTTATATTCTTGAAATGCCTTTTTTCTCTCCAATGCATTTTCACAGTCTGATTCCCATCAAGGGTGTTTGAATATCTTTTTCAGGGGAATAGGTTCCTTAGCTATTCGCGTGATTTTAGAATGAAATTCTTCCCATGTGTTTGCCTTTTCCTTCTCCCATTCTTCTTTTACTTATATATATATATATATATATATATATATATATATATATATATATATATATATATAGACAGTAACTTTCAAATGTTATTAAACCATCAGTGTGTCAAAACATGATAAGAGGTTTCAAGGCATTGGAAACAGAGCACATTAACTGAAGCGTTAGTTCCTGTTTTTTTACTTTTGAACTTCCAACAAGTTGTGAACACTGCAGCTGACATTATTATTTTTGCTAGTAGAATACACGCAGATGTTTGCCAGATAGCCTAATTCTAGTCCTCGTTGCGTGTGTTAGAGGACCCATGGATTGTCGCCCGTGGAGCGTCAGGATGGCAGTACATTTGTTTAATTAACTTCCTTACTCGGACCCTAAGCCATAGTACATCAGGAATAGCTTGGTCGAAGTGTTCAGTTGCCTCTCATATGAAGCATTAGACGTCTGGCACTGCTGACAGTGTAAAGAGAGCGCCCAAGAGTGGTATCACTCTAATGCCACTGTCAGCAACGTCTCTTGTTGCGACCATGATGACAGTGCAGCTGACAGTTCCACGGGGTCGGCAGTGACCTCCTTCCATCTAGCGGGGGCACTCTGCTCCAGTGGCTGTTGTTTTAGTAACTCACGGGAGTCTGCACTGTTCTGTGGACGATAAGGGGACCCATACTGCATTCCAGGATGTTGCTCTGGCTGTTACAGGCTCTTGGTGTAGGCTGTTATATTGGGACGAGAATATTTCAGTACACAAATGGCTGAACACTTATACACTCCAGACTACGTTCATTTAGTGCTGAAGATACATACTCTGAACACTTCCATGGTGGCAGGTTAGGACTGCTTCCGTCCTTCTGCTACCAACTTGTAGTATCGGCTGTAGGTATACTGTGCCCAACTGGCTCTGCTTTGCAATGCATAACAGTCTTTCCTGTATACAGATGGCTCTGTTGTACTCACTTCCACTCTGCGGCACATGTTGACAGAATATGGTCAATAAGCTACACAGCCCTTCTTTTTATCAAGACTCAGATCCTCAGGTCGATCAAACTACATTATCCTTTTCGCAGGAGTTTCTGGCGACCAGCCCTTCTTGCCCTGTCTTAATAATTGCTCTAACAAATGTTATCTTGAACCCTATCACCTCATCCTATAAATTTCTACATGGCCCATTGTCCTGCGTTTAAATCAAACACCATGGAACTTATTTCATTAACAGGCTTATAGCAAAATAGCTTCTAAGTCTCTATTCCAAACCTACAAACTAAAATGAATCACTTTTCCTCAATACTACCCACTTGTGCGTCTATCTTACTTCTGATGCTTTTATGCTAAGGATATCCAGTCCACTGGAACCTAAATGGCGGCTGGGTACAAATTTAGTCATGTTCTCGGTCTTCAACTACCCAAAACAAGGACTATGCTCAACAGAAAAAGTGCCGCTGCGGTGGCTGGTATCACAACAATGTTTTCTCTTTCTGGAGCTCATTTTTCCGGTACAAACTTACATGCTGCAATAACGTTTCCACGGAGACTCGTCCCTCCTGCTGGTTTAGAAGCATAGTTACAGACTGCATTCACTCGTCCCTAGAATTGGATTTAAGCTGGTTGGATTTGCGGCAGGTAGCACTTCTATAGACTCCTCTGGCCAGTGCAGGCGAAGCTGCGAAATATTCAGGTGGTTAACCTTCAAATCGCGGCAGGCAGAGGGAAACTAGGCAACATTATCTCGTACTCTATTCCATTTAATAACAAACCATTCCTATTTGATTCTAGCCTCTTTGCTGACATAAGCTTCCCCTCCACCAAACCACTAGCTTCTGGTACCATCTTATCAAAGATGGGGTACAACCATGTGCATCGACCTGCTGAAAGTACAATTACGGCTCGATCACTTGCACAGGAATCCTGGCTCTCTCTTATCATCATATTCGGACCGACTGTAATTTTCTCTCGTAGCAATTCTCCTACATGCACAATTGTCGTTCCTGTTTTGAATTTTGAGGTTTATTGGCGACGTAGTCTCTTCACTTGGTATGGTCCCTGATACTTTGCAAAACTACTTTGTCTTTCGCTTCGTCGTACACGAGGTTGATACCATCATCCACTGACCAATTTTATACTGTAGAATTCTTGCCATACTGCGCACTGCTTCTTCCTCTTTCTCCAGTGCTCCTGTATTTGCCCTCTGATCTCAATTCGAGAGTTCCCTAATCACTCTGGCAAATTCCTTAACAGACTCTCCAGTCTCCCTGTCTTTCTTTTCAATATGTCTGATGGTGATGGTATTTTTCAACCATATACTACTTCATATGATGATAATCCTGTATTCGTATGCTGAGTAGTAGGTGGAGACAACAATTTCAAATACATGTCCCTGTTGGGGTGATGCGATTCAACGCAGTATCCAAGCATCTTCCCAATTGTTCTATGCTCTCTTTCAGTTCATCCATTCGCTTGCGGAGGGAGAGGACTCTTCCTTAACTGTTTCATATTCAAACCTTTCATTGAATAGATGTGACATGAAGTTCGTTTCCCGATACTTCAATTATTCACAAGTTCTTGGGCTACTGTAGCTGCCTGTTGGTTTCGCATCACTATCATATCTGCTTATCTTGAAAAATGATCTATGATTGTATGTACTTATTCACTGCAGGTGTGTTACTGAATGGACCTAAAACAACAATCCCCAGAAATGTAAATGGTGCTACTGCTTCAGGTACCCTCTTCAATGGTACCATTTTCGACACAAATCTCATATTTGTGGGCACTGTAAGCAATTCTACACATATTGCTTTACGACTTTCTGCCTATTCACCACCAACACCTTGCTGCTGCTTTTCTGTTGATAGATCTGAAACCTCGATGACCCATTAATACATGATCATGAGCTTCCTGTAGCAGTCTGTTCCTTACCTTCATTGGTACCACTACCTGTGGTCCCATCTTGGTTTCTCTGCATAGTAACCCACCCTGTATACTAAAAAGAAATGGCTCTGAGCACTATGGGACGTAACATCTATGGTCATCAGTCCCCTAGAACTTAGAACTACTTAAACCCAACTAACCTAAGGACAGCACACAACACCGTCATCACAAGGCATAGAAAATCCCTGACCCCGCCGGGAATCGAACCCGGGAACCCGGGCGTGGGAAGCGAGAACGCTACCGCACGACCACGAGCTGCGGACTGCATACAAAACTGTGACTGTTTAACATACTGTTTACATTCGACATCCGCTCTCTGAGCTGTGTGCCATTCCGTATGCTCGTTATCTACAATATATAATACTGGTACTTCTGTACTTAGGCCATCCATATTTCTGTGCTCCTTCCTAGTTTTATGCGTGACTTCAAAATTAAATTCAGTTAGTCTTACTGCCCATAGCGTCACCCTGCTAGAAGGATCCCTTAACTCCAAAAATCATTTTAATGCCACATGGTCTGTTATAACTCTGAACTTTTGACCACACAGATAGCATTTGTAATATGTGACTCCATAAATAAGGCTTAACAACTCGTTCTCAGTTGTGGAATAATTTACTTTTGCAGAATTTAGTTGTCTTGATACGTAAGCTATCGGAGTTTCTACGCCTTCTACGTCTTGTGACAACTCACAGCTAATTGCATGGATTGACGCATAACATGATAAAACAAATCTACTACTAAAATCCGGGAATACCAATAGCAGACTCTAAGTTAAAGCTTCTTTTAGTTCCTCAAAAAGGCCGGCCGGTGTGGCCGTGCCGTTCTAGGCGCTTCAGTCTGTAACCGCGTGACCGCCAAGGTCGCAGGTTCGAATCCTGCCTCGGGCATGGATGTGTGTAACGTCCTTAGGTTAGTCAGGTTTAAGTAGTTCTCAGTTCTAGGGGACTGATGACCACAGATGTTAAGTCCCTTAGTGCTCAGAGCCATTTGAACTAATTCCTCAAAAGCATTATGGCAATCTCTGCTCACAGAAATTTAGTATCCATTGTTAATAACTGTGTCAAAAGTCTGGAAATTACTGCAAATCCCCTTACGAAAAGGCAGTAACAGTTCACAACTCCTAATAACGACAGCAACTCCTCTACAGTTTCTGGTACAGGAAATTCATCTACAGCTGTAATTAATCTTGGGTCTGTGTTAACCCCAGCTTCAATTATCCTGTCACCTAGGTATGCTAATTCTTCCATCACAATATTACACTTTTCTGTACTCAATGTTAACTTCGCTGCCTTAAACCTTCGAATACTTCGTTTATTCGCTGCATATGCTGTTCCATATCACTGCCATAGACGAATATGTCATCAAAAAGTACTGCCGTGATTTTAACTCCTTGATTACAACATTCAACAATTTCTGAAACGTTGTAGGTGTATTTTTTTTATACGAGTGGCATTGTTCTGAACTGGTAGCGTCCCCTGGGTGCCAAAAACGCTGTTTTCTATCTATCCTGCGGTGCAATCTGTATCTGGTGATAACCACTCTTCAAATCCATTGTCGAAATTTATAAGCATTGCCATAAAGGATTCAAGGTTTCTATGACGCTGGGCAAAGTGTAGGCATCTGTTATTATTTTTGCGTTTCGATGTCTATAATCACAACAAAACCTACATTTTCGTGTTCCATTCACTGATTTTTTTCAGCATGGTGACTATTCCTGTCCGCCCCGGCCTCCCGTGCCCCTTCCCCATCCATTATTACTCTCTTCACTTATTCCGTCTTTCAGCTGTTGATCAATAAATTCCTCCAAAATTTGCAGCAAGTACAAGGTATTCTGCACGGTTTGCAGTAGCCTGGTGAATCATTTCCCTTTGCTATGCATTACTGTGTTGTATGTATTGCTGGTAATGACCCTTTTGAGGAAAATAAATCCTTAAAGTCAATGAGTAATTTTTCCATCCGTGCTCTGTTGTTTCCAACTTTTCCTTGTAATGCCGTTTCAGTGGCGTCTGGTGATTGTCCTTGGCTGACAACCTTGTGGCCCACTCTTCTTCCTCTAAGATATCCATATTAACGATTGACAGCTCCTTTGTCAGTCCTATGTCCTCTGCGCTAAAATTATTTATAAAAACAGGTGCCTCCTTTTCGTCATTTGTTTCTTGTATAGCTACAATACCTCTTTTAAATAAGCGATCCACCTGATCAAATACTTCATTCCCTTCTAACGGTTCCACCACACACAAAATTCCTACTGGCAAGCTAGATTCAACAATGACCCAAAAGCATTTTCCAGTACCCTTAGGTACAAAATCATGCGAATCAAGTCCTAGTAGCCGTTTGCGGTTTAATCGGTTCGTCTTTCACGACGGACTCCATTCATGACATCTTTACAGTGGCAATGGCTTCACCTAACTGAAACACTTGCCGAAGATAGATCATGGCATAGTGCTGATATAAGAAATCTATTCCTACAATAATGTTGTAGCCCTCATTCAAGTTGTTCAAATTAAGCTGTATCCAGGCAAAAGTTTATGTCCACCAATTCTATTAGAGTGAAATCTGTATCGCCCACTCCACGCAACCTGTATCGAGGTGGGTCCCATTGCTTACATTTCACCAGATCACTATTGGTGACCGACGCATGTGCCCCTGGGTCCAAAATATCTTGCAAGCTTTTTCTCCTACTATTTCTCTTATCGCACAATCCACCTCTGCATACGATTACTCGAAATGCCCATAGGTGGACCTGGGATTTCCGCTGGCATTCAACAACTTATCCTTCTCTGGTCATCGACTTCCAAAACTACTATTTTCTCTTACTTTTTTCATATTACCCTGAGGCTCGCGACACTGGCCCCTTAGTGCCCTGTTCATACACACCTAAAACATTTTATTCTATCGGCAAACACTGTCCATTAACCCCGCATTACAGTCGACAAATCGATCTCCTCACACTTAATAGCTAATTGCACTGCCGCGTGCAAATCTGAAAGGCCCCTGGCCGGACATGTCCTCACATTTCTGCATGCAACGCTCTTAAAAAAGTATCAGGCATCTTCTGCTCAGCTTCTTGCAAAGTAATTTCATTGACTGCAGCGCCCTGTCCTAATTCATAGGTAAATCAGTTAATTTTCCTTGTCCTATCGAGAAATTTTCCCAGTTTTCGTATTTTTCTTAGTTATTGTCCCTGATTGTTCCCTATCGTGTCTGGTACTATTTATTTTTGTATATCTCTGAATTAATTCTTCATTAAATTCTTTGAATGTTGTGTCTCTCTTAAGAGCTTCAGTATACCCTACATATGACTGGGATCCACCCGTTAGTCTCAATTTTGCGACTGTCAATAATTCCTTATCAGACCAGTCTTCTATCTCAGCCAGATTTCCAAGGTCTCCCGCATCCTCGTTTGCCTTACCAGAAACAGGAGCAATTAAACTTTCGATTAACAAATCTACACCCCATTGTGGCGATCGCAATTCCACAAATACATGCAGTCCTGTATTGTTTGCTGTTAAAACTTGTGCTACCTAACCCAATAATATTCATACTGCTTCTGGCTCAGACACACCTTCCACCTCTACTTCTGCCGAATCTTTGTCGTTGACAGCGCTCATTTTCAGAACTAACATTCCCTTACGTATAATCATGAGCCACCTCGGCTCCTTCCATTGCCTAGGACTTGCCCCCAACAATTACATGTATAAAATTTAACTGGATCTAAGACTACACATGGTGCTGAGTGGCCCTCAAGTTTACACTGTGTACATCTAACAGGCACTAACCAATCGCGTCTCCCATTAAATCTAAAACAACTCAAATCCACAAGTTCTCTACTGACAGTAAAATATGCTTTACAAGATGCATAGCTGTTAAATCTTTTCTTTATAACCAAAATGCAATCAAAATTTTTTGACTCAACATACCATAGGTTGTAGGTTCAGATGCTGCTCTGAGAAGGTGACATATGATCTGATTCCATGCAATGTCACCCATGAGGAGTAAAATGAGAAGTCAGGACGACAGTAGATTTGTTTAATTAACTTCCTTATTGTGACCCTCGTCCACAGTACATCAGGAAAAGCTATGTGGAGGTGTCTAGTTGCCTCTCATGCGAAGCAGTAGACGTCGGTCGTTGCTGACAGCGCGAAGAGGGGGGCTGAGCATGGCATTACTCGAATGCCACTGTCAGCGATGTCTCTGGCACCGAACATTATGACAGCGCTACAGTGCAGCTGACAATTCCACAGAGTGCCCTGACGTCCCTATAGTTAGTGGGCAGCTCTTTGCTCCAGCAGCGGCTGCTTTTGTGACTCAAGGCAGGCTGCCCTGACCCATGGCCGAAATGCAAACCCTGTACTGCATCTCGATTTCACTCAGGTTGTCACAGTCTAATGGTGTAGTCTCTGATACTGAGATGAGAATATTTCAGTACATGAATGGCAGAGTACTTACACGCTCCAGACTTTGTTCGTTAAGGGCTTAAGGCACATACTCTAAACCATGGCAGCAAGTGGAAATAGGCTTCCAACCTTCCACCAGTGTACTGCAGCGCTGACTGTTGCTGCATCGTGTCCAACTGGCTCTGCTTTGCAACGCCAGTTGGCTGTGTTTTGCTTTGCAGTGCATAACACTCTTTCCTTACTGCACTGATGCTGTAGCAAATCACTTCCACTCTGGCATAATACGGTCGATACACTACATATGCATCCTCCCCCCATGTGCAGTTAATAATATGCTGTACATAATTACTGTTTGACTTACAGTTTGTAAAGAAAATTTTCTTGGGCGCGTTATGTACCATGATATGGTTGGATGTGGGAAAACGTGATATACTTAATAACATTATCGAACACAACCGTTTTGATGTTCCAGGTGTTATGGTGCAGGGAGGTATAATGCTGCATCGGTGTACTGACCTCCAGGTAGCTGAACTCATTATAGTCACCAGTCAACATTATTATGATATGGTACTCTTTTCCCATGTGCTACTTTCAAGGGGCACATCCTGCCCTGATTTCATTCTTATGGATGACAGTACATGATCACACTGAACTCTACATGTTGGGGGATTCTAGGAAAGAGACAATATTTGAGTAATAGATTGCCCTGCCCTATCACCTGACTTAAATTTCTTCGAACACGTGTGTTACGCGGTGGGGAGATGTTCTGCAGCACATGCACATACAGCAACAACCATCCAGCACTTGTCAATTGTTCTGATGGAGGAGTGGAATGTCCTACCACAGGAATCCGGTACCAATTTGTTGTCAGCATGGGTGCACATTACGGATCATGTGGTGGGACCTTCACGAATCGTGCTACGTCTTTCATTAAACGTGCCAATCAGTTCTCAAAGCATATTCCTTTCGCTGCATCGTACTACTTTCATTTAACTATTTTACTAGCAGTGACATATTTGGAAAATGTGTGTCCAGAACTTCTGCGGGGCTACTGGTACATAAACACCGGTCTTGTAAAAGAGCTTTACCAGCTGCGCGCGATCCCTCATGGAGACAGTCATGTCAAACGTCTCGGACGCAAACTGAGAAACATCCATGAGCCGGGCGTCTGTTATTGTGCATGTAACACTTACAGCGCCGTCGATTCGTAAAATTTCAGTTTTTCAACAGTTATAAAACGGAACATTAATTATGGACACCCTTCAAATCTTTGAACACACTACACTTACCAGTCAACTTCATTGTGACACATTACTCCTTACATACCTTTGCAGGAGTGCATTCGGCCTTGACTTCATCTTGATGGATGGCAATACACGAATAGGGTGAACCAGAACACCGCGGACAAACAGTGGATGTCAAAATGATCCGCATCGGTTAACCTCCCCGATCGTCAGATCGCTCCCCGTGGACTCCCATGCGCATGATGAAAAAGCTCTATTATGCAATGGATAATTAATGAGATACTGATGATCCCTTGCAAACATGAGACACGGGTGCTTTAAGACATACAAGATGTCAGACAGGGTGTTCATTTATGAACTGAAACAGTATTTTAAATTTACACCTGTTTGTTAGAATTTTCTTTGCTGATACATATGAATAGCCAATTATTATGGGATCAGTTCGATCACCTTTTCGAGTGCCAGTAGCAACGGTTCTGTAAAGATCTGGCTATTTGCATAATTGTTAGCAAGTTAACACTCTCCCCATCATGCTCAGATCCAACGTTAACCAAACGTTGAACTCCTCTTGAACCACTCTGAGTTTCTCTCCTGCACTTTAGCCTGTTCGATGTTCTAGGGAATGCGGTTTCTTCCACTGATCCACTGCTCAAAAAGTGTGGTTCCTTCGACTCTACAATTTGTTTAGGTTAGCCAATGAGAAGGATCCACCTTTTATAACACGACGACAGGAAAGTCACCAACGGAAAAAAGAATTTCTATTCGCAAAGAAGAACAGCCTCTCCTTATGGCGTGGCAAGAAGCTCATTTATCTCTGACTGCCCCTCATATACCATTTGTAGAAAGCTAGTCCTCTGCAAAAAACAAGTTCTCTTTGAAGTTTGTTTGACCAGGACGCCTTTGCACGTAAAAGTCGTGACTTTCTATCGAGTGCAGGTGTTTGTCACACATCATTACATCATTAAGAATTTCTATGACTGTAGACTTGGATCCACGTTACACAGTGCACAAGACATTCTGCGGAAGCGACAAGAAGCTGCCTGATCGTCACCAGGCACTGACTATAGTGAGACCTGGCACCCCATTCTTGCTTCCTGTTGCTGTATCTTACACAGACCGCAGAGAAGACAGTCCTCAGTCTTTCTGACATTTGGCGTGGCTTGTGTAGCTTGGGTTAGGGTCTGCACTGGTTCGCACGCTGGCACTTGTTTCTGGCCCAGCATTGAAATTTGCAGCAATATGCGGAACGTTTGCACTCCTGTCACGTTGAACAATACTTTTCAGTCGTCGTTGGTTCCTTTCTTGCAGGACCTTCTTCCGACCGCATATCCCGTGTATTCAACACTGTTTTATATCAGCGTGCGGACTCTAAGCAGTGTTCTTGAAATATTAACGACGGTGTTTGCCGGCTAAGACATTTGCATGGACAGCAGGCTATATGTTTAGTACCCGCGACACCGGTCGATATGAAGGTTCCTTAAGCAACGCGGAAAGCGTTATTGGAACAATATGCAATAATAAATATTATTTCTTCAAATCCTTTTTATCTCCGATTGATGATCCCTGTTAGAGTAATCTGATAGGGCTCACACATTTGAGCAGTATTTCAGCACAAAGTAGTATATTGCAAGCCCGTGTTTCGTAGAAAACAGTTTTTCGATGCCCTGCCAGTGAATCGAAGAAGCAGCGTCAATGTGAGTGGAAACTATTTGAGGTTAGATTTCAAGTAACATCAATGAACGGTTATCACAATGTTATACTGAATAAGGTGACTGAAATAGGAACAGAAAAAATCGAAAATCTGTACCAACAGAAGATAATATTGAAGTGTTATTCGACTCTGCTTATAAAGAGAAATTATTCCCCCAAAAAAGGCTATGTTTACTAAGTAAACATCAGTAGTCCGAAACAAAAATGTGTTATTTGCGGTTCTTAAAACACCAAAAATTATAAAAGCAGTAAGTATAAAATTTTAAACATACCTCGCGCGGTTCAGTTACCGTTTACAAATTAAGGTAATTACAACCCTCGGTCTCAAATTTTAAGTCTTTTGATTAGGTTTCAACACTTCTATGAGTGCCTTCATCAGAAATTAAATATTCAAATTTGCCTATAACATAAGTACAAATTAATGGGAAATTTTTTATTTAAAAGTGTAAGTACTGACTTACAGTAAAAGAAAGAAACAGTACTTACATGCCGCGTATAAGATAAATATCAAGCGAGAAAGGTGAAAGTCACAAAATTAAAAAAAAAACGAAGAAAAAGAAAAAACACACACACATGGAAGGCGAGACACTACGGGCTGCTCATACAGCCACAGGTAGCAACAGACTGAGGCGCCCGCGTTTGCAACTTCGCGCAGCTGAACATTACACCAAGAGTGCCATCAAGTAGCCGTAAATATAAGTAGGCAACTGAACATTTAAAATACAGATAGCTGAATGTTAGGACGAACAGTATTTTATACATGAACCAACAGGCAAAGTTTTATTTCACAACAGCAGACATGGTAACTTTTTGTTTATGTAAAAGCTTAAAAATACAGTTGGAAGACTGAAAACTGATGAACAGTACATAAAGAAACAGTACTTACACTTCATGTAAAAAGTAAGTATCTAGCGAAAAAGTTTTAGTAACAATTTTTGAAGTAGACTGCGAGGAAATGAAGCCACTACGGGCTGCTCGCATCTGTCGAGCTACAGGTAACATCAGACTGAGGTGCCCGCGGTAACAACGGAGGGCAGGTGAACATGGCACCGAGAGTGCCATCTAGCAGCCGTAAGTACAACGTGGCTACTTAACATTCATATGAAGGCAGACGAATATTATTATGAAAATTATTCAGTACATGACGTAAAAGGCTATATTCTGTTTGTCAGCAGCAGATAAGGTAACATTTTATCTACATCATAGCTTAGAAGTACAGTTTAAAGGATGAAAACATCATTATAGAAAATACAAAAAGGGCCGAATGACACAGCCTGTAGAAAACGATATAACATGAAATACAGCCAATCCAAACCATTTAATAAACGAAAAATTATGAGTGGACTTAGATGAAAAAAAAACCTTTCGGTAACTGCACGAGGACACCCGAAATCAAATATGAAGCAACGGCTTTATACCATTGAAGAAGTATTTATTACACAACTGCAGACGCTCATTGAGAATGAGGCTATCATTTCATGAAAGATGTTTAAAAATTTCTAATTCTTCTAGAATATCTAAGCTACGCCCTTTCTTGTCAATGTACAAAATGTTGATATCATGAATAGCTGTAGGCGTGTAGCCTGTAATCAGAAGGTAGTCGGCAAAAGACGAATTTTGGGTGCTAGTGCCGTTTTTTCTCAAAAGACATTCTTTTTATTTCTGGTTGTAAAGGCACGTCCTGTTTATCCTATGTAGTAAGAGGAGCAGGTGTCGTAGAAAATTTTATAGACGCCAGAATTTTCCAAAGGGGAACGAGACGATTTTAAATTATGAATGAAGAAGTTTTTCAAATTATTATTGATAAAAAAAAGACGACGTCACAGTTGCATTTATTACGAAGAAGGCGTTAAATCTGATAAGAGATTGACCCCAAGAAAGGATTACAAAAATATATTTTTGGGTTAGATTCAATGCTAGAGGTGCGGAGCGTAGTAACTCTTAACAGTTTTCTTTTTAAGGATGTCATCAACTATGCCAGGTTCTTCATACTTGGTGTATTTCCCGTACTTGTTTTACAGTTATTGAAAGTATTTTAGTGCCGTCTTTGAAATTACCAGTATATGTCAGTTCTTATCACCAAATATGTTTCATTTTATTGAAATAGAACATCATCAGTAGTCTCTAATGAAAGAAATTTACAAACTGACTTTCTATCTAGACCAAAAAGCAGTCCGTTAATGAAGTAAATTTTACTTACTTGCTTTCGCTTATATCAGGAAACGTGGTCTGCTTGGACGTTTCAGAGTTATTCCTTCTTTTGTTACTGTTGATCCCTCACTTCTTTGCAGAACTATGCATTTCTCGACGTGAAACGCACTACATTATATCATCACTGCTCTCTGTCGGTCTGTTTCTGACTTCATATACTTCGTATGTTGTCGCTTTGGACATACAACAAAGCAAGTCCTGTTTAGCTGTTTTGTCCACAAAGTTTTCTCAACCAAGTCATTTTGAGTTTCATTGTAGAGAAAGACATTTCCCCTGCTATAGCTAATGCAGGAAGAGGAGAAGGGGTCAACATCATAGATCTGTTTTCAAAATTGTTCAAATGGCTCTGAGCACTATGGGACTTAACTGCTGTGGTCATCAGTCCCCTAAAACTTAGAACTACTTAAACCTAACTAACCTAAGGACATCATACACAGCCATGCCCAAAGCAGGTTTCAAACCTGCGACCGTAGATAAATCTGCTTTACGGAGAAATTTATGTAGCGCAAAATGCAAACACTCAGGAGTGCAGTCCGGTAAGAGTGTTTCATCTGCATCTTCCATTTTTCATATGGCCACCCACAGCTTGATCTCTCCTTCAGATTATCCTCCCAAATTATTTGGTAGTACTTTATACCCAGAGTTCCAGCATCCATGAATTTCGGTAGGTGTGTGATGAGAATTTAGGGACTGAGAACGTCTTTAGAGAAATTATTTTCTATATCGGCTTTTATTTGTTAAAAATAGGGACAAAAACATTCACCCTAAAATAACTCTTCTTACACGATAGAGCAACGTTAGGTGTGTAGACTTGTCGAGATGCGATCATGGTTGTTCGAATGAGCTTCCTACAATATCTGCCCCATATCTGGATTGATACTTGATCGTACAGCACGTTAATTTTCTGGAACCCCATTTCCGCCCTTTTTTTTTCAAACTTGAGAATGTATCGACCAAGATTTCAGTGACTTTCCTAACATCAGTAGTATTTCCAGAATGAGATTTTCACTCTAGAGCGGAGGCGCTGATATGAAAACTTCCTGGCAGATTGAAACTGTGTGCCGCACCGAGACTCGAACTCGGGAATTTGACTTTCGCGGGCAAGTGCTCCCGAATTCGAGTCTCGTTCCGCGTCACAGATTTAATCTGCCAGGAAGTTTCATCAATAGTATTTTTTGGAAAAACCTGCTGATAGGGATATTTGGGTGAGTAAATCAGCAAGGCACACGAGAGTAACGATGGTCTCTCCATTAGTGATTGCACATCAAACGGTCCTACCTGTTACACTAGATATGTCACCTGGAATAAAATGTGGCCATTGTGGAGTTTCCTTTAGGCATGACATTATTATTTCAATATTTTTCTTTTCTTTAATTTTTTTAAGAATAAGCACTATGGATAGGTGCCTTTCTACGAGACTTGTTTCACACATGGAAACTAGCTAGTTCCCTACATGCTTTATGAGTACAGCAGTTCTTTCTTACGAAGCTGTAAAGAAAGCGACAGCCTCTTCCACGATCCAAATTGAGTTCCACGCTAATTGCCCATCGGTGTACATAGAAATACAAAGTTTAGAGATTGATTAAAACAAGGGGCCCGTTCAGGATGACTATATTTCTCGCTTTATCGTTGTAGATTAAGGCTTCGCACAGCGTTTAACACAGTTTAACTTATTTTACTCTAGTCATACGGGAATTCTTAGGTCTTTCTCTGCTTTATCTTCGTCACAAATATTGTTATCTTGAAAAGAATGCTGTTGATCAGGGTCACTTTCAGAAGTTGAAGCGATATCTTCGTTTTTCTTTGGCTAAATAATGAATTTTTAATATTGTTTCTACTGACTTTTCTTTGGATCTAGCAGACTGAGAAACCTATGAAATCTTCCCTGATGAATTTCGACAAAAAGTTGTTTTGTGAATTTCGTGAATACTATCAGAGAGCCCATTAAACTCTACGCTTTACATTCCGTTTTGTTAAATTCTGCATAGTTTTGCTAAGAAATGTGCCTCTTTTACTATGAGATCTATACTGTTCCACCGATTCAATATTTCTACATTCTTCGACACGAAATTCCATTTGTTTTTGTAAAGAAACTTAATTTAATAGTCTGGACCCTTTTGAGAAAACAGAGCCTTCGTCACGATGCTCAAAAAGATATGGCCGGCCTCCTAGTAATAACTATGTTTCGACTTCAGATAGTTGTCATTTATTGTTCCATCTCAGTTACAGTCTGTAATTTGATTAAATGTTTCGATCACTCTGGATCATCTTTATATCCAAGTAGTTGAGTCTGCACGTAATCTAATCAAAAGTGTGCAACTGAGAGGAAACAATAAATGAAAATTATCTTAAATATCTACACAGTTGCTGAATCTCATAAGATGATTTGTTGACTATAGTGTACTATAGCTTGCGAAGAAAGTGACAACATTTTTTGGTTTCGTTTTGTTCTTTTTATTGTATATGTGTCTGCTTGATTTTCATATGTTTCTCAGGCTTTTTGTAGGAAATCAGACATAAGTCAGCACATTCTAAAGCTTGCTGATGATACAGTGTTGCGTTGTGGCATTCCAAATCGTCGTCTCTTCCCAAAACTGGCGATATATAAAGGAAGAGCATCACCAGTACACAGCAGTGAACCACCTTGAAGACGAGAGCAGCAAGTCGGTCGAAACGGCGGCAGCTCAGCCAGTTCAGTAGCTACAATGACGCAGTCCCATACGAAAATTATTTAATCGAAAAGAAAGGAAAACCTCATATACACATCACATTAAATGATGCACAGTTATATAGATCAGAAGAATTCATGGGATTATATGCTTTCTTTGGCTCGAGAGGGGTCATTACTTTAAGTACGTCCGCCCGAGAAACTTACTTTTCTCTGCTTAACTAAATAAAAAAAATGAAGTTTGATGGTTTAGTTTTATCCACTTATCATCTGAAGATGATGGGTGAACATCAACATCCTATGTGTTTGTGAAAGAAAGTAGTGACGAAGCAACGCTCTCTACTTTCGAATTTAATTTTACATCCACACTAAAAGAAACAATTGACTATAGACAAGAGAGTGTAAAAGTTTGTGAGTAATCTCAAATGATTCAAAAATTAAGAAACACATGAACAGAAAACCACTGATCCGCACAATATGTAATGAGCCACTTACAAGTTCTCTTCTGTTTTTAGGGAAGAAAGATGTTTTAAACTCGTTTCGAAACTAAAATCTTCGACACTGTCAAGGGAACGGTTTCGATAGGCTACTGAATTCTGAGCGAACATTGTAGCAGTATAGCAATCAGTGTTGCCAAATCAGCTTTTTAGAGCTAACTTTGGCTCCTTGTTAATATCATTTAGCTGAAAAACGAGGTATTTAGCTGGGGTCCGCATGTATGGCTTTCTTGCACAATAGTTTGGTTTTACTATGGCTTTCTTTTCTTTGACTATTAATACATTAAAATCTATGTTGAGTAAAGAAAAAAATATTTGCATTAAACTAATGCTTCAAGGCGTGTACTAATATCCCATGAAAATGTACTACTAAATTAAATTTAAAAGTACAACAAAGCAAACTGAAGCTGTATTGATGTGCGTTCCGAGCTCCTCAGAGTTAACATGCACAAGAGCGGAAACGTAACTACGACACAACTTTACTAGAAACCATGTTGCAGCATAGCTAAGATCAGCAAAATATCTCAGTTTCACGATAATGAAGGAAGCTATTCTAAACAGAGCATACTTTTATTATATAGGATGAATCAGAAATTGTACGCTTCTCAGTTGCTATCAACAGTGTATCAGCGACTAATATGAAGAGAGTAACAGCGCACTCCTATTCTGTGCAGTAGATTTCTAAAGCGCCGACCTCACTAGAATGTACGGATGGTGCCGATGGAGCGATACTGAGTACAGGTTCCATAGATACAAGGAAACAGTGATGCATACAATTCGTTTCAAACTTTTGTAAACTGTTTCCCTATTATCAAGGCTATTTGATTCAAATAATAGTATATCTTCATAGCTAAATGTTTGTACTTTATTACTGTAATACCCGGTACTTTCTCAAACGAAAAAAAAAATATGTTCATGCTAATATGTTAAACAGTATAATTATGGTAAAAATAAATTGCACATAATACTCCTTATTTTATTTCATCTTTTTTCTTGTAGACACGTTTACCTTATTTCGTTTTGGAGCGAGTAATTATTTCAGATGAGTTTTATAGTATGTGACCGTCTAGCGCTGGTCATTAGTGATTAATCCTGATGACGACGGCGGAGACAGCTGTGGAAAGTTCGAGTGTTTTTATCCGAAATCACGCGGCTTGCTAATTGAAAAGATTTTAAGAAGCATGTTTCCGCCAAAGACTCCGAGGATGCGTGTGATTCCTCTACGGTGAGGGCATAACGCGACTGGTAGAAAGCCTGAGGAAGAAGAGATGTTTACTGCGTTCATCAGTCTATTTACAACGCTACCGGACAACGAAGGTAATTCCTCGCTTTGCTGTAATCAAACACCACACTCCAACTGTTGCAGCGAACAGACTTTTGATGAAAACTAGTCACGCCATAGTGGCACAGCCAATACTACAGACTAGGTATCAACTTGATGTTAATGTTAAAAACCTACTTGATTGCCATCTACTTCTGGCATCAACCTTGTCGCCCTTTGGAGTGGGCAGACGTAGCCACGGCAACGCAGCAGCAAACGAGTTTGTGTAAGACAACATCCGGGCAGTATTCCAAGTCTAACCGCCAATTCTCTTAGGTCACTATATGGAGTCAAATAAAGCTCACAGAAGTATTCTTAATCTTTCCAACCAAGAAGTGGATGTCGGCAATTTCAAACGAAGCGCCGGCCGCTGGAGACATGTGACGTCATTCGGGTGCGCGCGCGGCCCACAAGAAAGACACTTAATGTCGGAGCACGTGGCAGTGCAAGTATTACGAATGGCAGCAGCCGTCTTCGGCGGAAAGCGAGTAACTATTACACACTAGATTAGTAATTCTTGATTGCGCGTTTAAGTGCATATAAGCATCCGATAGCTCACGAGAAATTAAGGTCTTTAGTGGGTGCCTTTTATATTACATATTGATTTCCCTCGGGTCCCGCACGGACCGAGGGTTCGCCAAGTGTGGCGGAGAAGCCGACTAGTGTGACGTCACTAGTTCGTTGCAGTGCATGTAAATTTCGTTGGCCCCGGTAGCGCGGTGGGACGGAGCCGCTGGCTAATTTTCTTACTGAGAATGCGATGCTCTGGCCGTCTGTGGAACGTGGAGTCGCTCTCGTTACATCTATATAAGCAGAACATCATGCCAGTACGGTCAGTCAGTGGTTTTAACTCCTGATGACGATGGCGGAGACCGCTGTCGAAAGCTCGAGCGTTTTTATTCGAAATGACGCTGCTTGTAAACCGAGAACATTTTATTGAAGCATGCTACAGCGATAAACCCCGCGGACAAATGAAACAAAGATTGCTCCTTCTTAGTTCTCAATATGAGAAAATGCAGTCAAATTTAGTTTCACGTCTCGGGCGGTCCTGCGAGAGGTGAACACGCTGATTATTGCAATGAGAAAATAGGCCAACGATGAGAAGGAACTAAGCTGGTCTTTCTTGATTGATACATTTAATCATTCGAACCCAAATAGCAGTCCCCATAGTAGGCTTGTCAACCACACACTTCAAACATGATTGAATATGGTTTGCCCTACATCAAATAAAAGATAAATTACTGTCTTAAGTTTTAGTCAGTCTTTCATTATACCTTATTGAGACTGGTCACCATTTAAATTGCAACACTATGAACACAGCATGTAACAAATATCAAATTGGCTTGTAGAATACAATATGAGCTTGGATACAGGGTTAGGTAAGGGAATGATTACCATTTCACTGTAGCCGTACACAGTCGGTCGGCAGGTTCGAGGTGCTAGCCACTGCTGAAAGTGCTTCTGAGCCAGCAAGGGCGGCCTCGCCTGTTGCAGCAGTGGCCGGTCTTCCTGACAGTTCCGTAAAAGCGCAGAGGGTGGGATTACCTGTCATTGGGAGCTAAAATGTTAGGCGGCTGATGGAGCCCTTTACGGATATGGCAGCAAAGGACGGGAATAAAGCTAATGTGCACTCCGTGTGCATACCGGGGGGAGTCATCCAAGATGTGGGAAGGGTCCTTCCGGATGCCATGAAAGGCACAGGTTGCAGCCAACTGCAGGTGGTGGCACATGTCGGCAATAGCGCGATGTGTGTCGCTGTGGATAGTAAGAGATTCTCTCTGGTTTCCGGCAGCTATCTGAGTTGGTGAAGACTCCCAATCTTGCTAGCGAGATGATGGCAGAGCTCACCATTTGCAGCAACGTCGACAGGACCGATTGTGGACCTATGGTACATAGCCGAGGGGAGGGTCTGAATCAGAGGCTCAGACGGTTCTGCGACCGTGTAGGCTGCAGATTCCTAGACTTGAGGCGTAGGGTGGTGGGGTTTGGGGTTCCGCTAAATAGGTCAGGTGTCCACTACACACAGGAGGCGGCTACACGGGTAGCAGGGCTGTGTGGCGTGGACTGGGCGGTTTTTTAGGTTAGACAGTATTGGGAAAAATCAAAAAGTGCTCCGGTCTAAAAGGGTACAGGGCAAAGAAACGTCCAGAATCGACCATGCAACAGTCGATATCGTAATTGTAAATTGTCGTAGCTGTGTTGGAAAAGTACCAGAGTTTCAAGCCCTGATAGGAAGCACAGAAGCTGAAATCGTTATAGGAACACAAAGCTGGCTAAAGCCGGGGATAATTGTGCCGAAATTTTTACAGAGGCGCAAACGATGTTCAGAAAGGATAGATTAAATAAAGTAGGTGGTGGTGTGTTTGTGTCTGTTGGTAATAGTTTATCTTGTAGTGAAGTGGAAATAGATAGTTCCTGCGAATTACTATGGGTAGAGGTTATACTCAACAGCCGTACCAAAATAATTATTGGCTCCTTCTACCGTCTCCCCGACTCAGATGATACAATCGCTGAATGCTTCAAAGAAATACGTACCACACTCATATAGTTATAATTGGTGGACACTTCAATCTACCCTCGATTTATTGGCGAATATACATGTTCAAAGCCGGTAGTAGACAGAAAACGTCTTCCAAAATTGTACTGAAAGCTTTCTCTGAGTATTACTTTGAACAATTAGTTTATGAGCCAATACGAATTGTAAATGGTTTCATAACACACTTGATCTCATAGCCACCCGTCTGGTACCCACATCCAGTCTCAGAAAACTTAAAAAAAGAAAAATTTTCACATAATTCTATACGCATACTGATGGTGGGAAAAGGGGATGGGTTTATGGGAAGGGGGCAGTTTCGAGGGAGGGGGCGGTGGGGTAGGCATCGGGCCACGCTCTACCACTAAAATTACCCTATCCAAATTGACAAGTCGACCAGTGAATATATTGGACAAGGCCACGAAAAAGAAGTTCTAGAATATGGACATTATGTGCCGGTCAAAATATTTATCAGTAAAACATTTTCAGCAAGAATGTATACCATTGATAATACAGGAACGTTGAACTCATGTTACAGTTGGTACTCCATATTTAGTTACGACATAATTTGATTAGATCGACAGTAAAAGCATCATGTGGACAAACTGCCAGACGAATTCAAACGCATTGCGTGAACAATGTGTAGGAGGAACTGCCGAATACATTCCAGTTGCCTGAGACGTAAGGTTCACTAAAAATTACTGTTCGGACAACTAATGTGTGTATTAACAGCAGAAGCAGATTCGAGCACCTGGTATGTGCGTGTGTGTAACAGTCAAGTAAATAACTTTTGTGAGAATAAATGTTGTAGTACGTCGCTCTCACATCTGAACCCTACTCATACTAGATTAAATTAGGTTCTTCTTCTTGTTAAATAAAGAGAATTCCTTGGCTGAAGTTGAAACTGACGAAATGTGGACGGCTAACAGGAGCGATAACTCAGAACTTACGTTGTACCATACATTCTTTCATATTTTCCGCTCTGCTGCAGCCTTTCCACGTAAATCGACTTATTTATTGTTTCTGGCTCTTATTACTCAGGAAAAACTGTTAAAAAGTAAATTAATATCTGTATGCGTAAATTTAACAGTCTAAACTACAGATAGTAGTTTGTAAGTAGTGATTCTTACTTGTGTGGCGTGCCAAATACTAATCAGCTCTGCCGCTGCCCTTAGGGTACGGTTCACTTTCGTGTGTCCGGCGCAGGTCACCAGGATGCCCTATGCAAAGTCAGCGTGACGGGCAGCTTAACGAGTCTTCAGGTTGGGACGTAAAGGGACCTCAGCCACTCTGTATTCATGAAGGCTTGCATGCGCATGCGCTGACGGCGGCCTGCACTGTCTTGTCGGGCCTTTTGTGTCGCCAGCCATTCACATTGTGGAATGTTTGCTACATATTTTGTACTTCATTATACACCCTGTGATGTCCTTGTAGATATACGACTGTCGCAATTATGTTCTACTTCACTGTTTTGCCATCTATAAGTTACTCACTGAATTTCAAAGTGCAATCCACAACTCAAATCGTTCCATTTGCTGACCCATACATCATATGACTACCGCATCAGTAGTAAACAGTACTGTTTTGGTTCACATAAATTTTCAATGTATCTCAAAATTTCCAGTACCATATCAGCAGAGTCTCCATCTATCATGCCAATTCAGCATTTCAGACCATTTCTCTTACGATATCTGGAACTTACTTAAGATATTTTCACGTTACCATACGCAGAATCCGTCCACAATTTCTTAATTCTTCCCTCCTAATTGAGCTGGTATTTTGCTGTGTGTGTGTGGACCACACTGCTAAGGTCATCGGTCCCTAAGCTTAGGCATTACTTAATTTAAAAGTTACGGTAAGGACAACACACACACACACCCAAGCCCAAGGGAGGACTCGAACCTCCGACGGGGCGCCGTGCTTTCCACTACCTCTTTATTAGCGTGCGAGGCCGTCCGATAACGAGTTAAGATTCGTGGTAGTTGTTTTTAAACATGACAATAAAGGAAACATCATTAAGTGCCGAAATCCCACGCACAAAATATTCCTAACAGTTTTTGACGGGACGATTCTCCTCCAATCAGTGGTTTCCCACCACCCACATTTCCATCAGTGGATCAATTGTTAGCAGGTATCCCCCCCCCCCACCCTCCTTTCCCTCTCCATCATCGACGTCAGCGCCAAACTAAACCTTAGAATGAAAGATATATTAAAAAATAATTCTTTTTCATTCTATTTTTTATAACCATGAACTAAATAGTCAATATCTAATAACGGTTTTACACAGACTGATGTAACAATTATTCTGAGTGCATCATGATAGGCACCTAAAACTCTTTCCCGGAAGCGAAAGCTAACTACCTACCATTGAGGATAGACAAATGTTACAAAACACGCTTATCCTGCATCACTCCTAACCGTAGCGGCATTTCCTTCACCCACACACGGAATCGCATTTAAAATTAACTAAGTTAATATGTGTCCACCACCCTAACAGTTTGTAAATTACTTGATTGTTGGACTCCTCTCTCCTGATCTGGCAGAAATCACACTACCAATGCTTTGTATCGGATCACCGCCAATATTAGTAGAAAACAACAACAATCAGAATAAATCTGCTTAGTCCTACAGTTGTGTCGTAATTATTACCTAGCTACTGTCGTGTAGTGCTGTCAGTTAGTTCATTTCCTGTTGCAGACTTTTATAATGTGCCCTAAGGTAACAACAGTCTTGGGTTGTCTCCTGATATCGTGTCGGACCTACTTTAGGTTGGATGTACCCTGAAAAAGTATTAAGCTATGCTCCCTCTATATCCGAACGTAATTGCTAAGGTATTGCCGGTACAAGAAGTTGTGCATGAACTGACCTCTCGATTATGTCCCAAATTTGTTCGATGGGATTCATGTTGGGTGATGTGGGAGGTCAAATTACTCACTCTAATTGACCAGAGTGTTCTTCAAACCAATCGCAAACAATTGTGGCACGGTGAAATGGCGCATTTTCATCGATAAACATCCATTACTGTTTGGATACATGAAGTCCATGAATGCCAGTAAATGGTCTACAAGAAAACGAACACTACAATTGCCTGTGAATGATCACTTCAGCTTTACCAGAGGATCCAGTCCATTCCAAGTAAACTCAGCCCACACCATTATGAAGCCGCAGCTAGCTTTCAGCAGTGTATTGTTGACAACATGGATGTATGGCTTCGTGGGGTCTCTGCCACCCACCAACTCTACCATCAGCTCCTACCATCTGAAACTGGGACTCATGTGACCAGGCCAATTGTTTAGAGTCCACTCGAAATGGTCTCGAGCGCAGGAGAGGCGCTGCAGGCGATGTGGTAGTGCTAGGGAAAGCACTCACATTGGTCATCTGTTGCCATAACCCATTAACACCTGATTTCGTCCCATTGTCCTAACAGATATATTCATTGTCCCACAGGGGTTGATGGTGTTCTGCCGGCTGCGCTGGCTGAGCGGTTCTGGGAGCTTCAGTCCGGAACCGCACTGCTGCTACGGTCACATGTTCGAATCCTGCCTCGAGCATGGATCTGTGTGATGTCCTTAGGTTACTTAGGTTTAAGTAGTTCTAAGTTCTAGGGGACTGACGATCTCAGATGTTAAGTCCCAAAGTGCTCAGAGCCATTTGATTTTGGTTGATGGTGTTCTGGTCTGATAGCACTGACAACTCGTGGCAGATGGCACTGGCCTCGGTCGTTGAGTGAGGTTGTTAGCCACTGCGTTGTCCGTCGTGAGTGGTAATGACTGAAATTTGGTATTCTCGGTACACTCTTGACATTGTGGAGCTCGGAGTGATGAATTGACTAGCTATTTTCGAAATGCCACGCTCCATGAGTCTAGCTGCAACTACCACCCCGTTTTCTAAATCTGTTAATTACCTTCATACGGCCATAATCACATCGGAAATATTTTCACATGAATCACCTGAATACTAATGGCAGGTCAAAAAATTTGCTATCCTTTTATACCTCGCGTACGCTGTACTACTGTAATCTGTATACGTGCATGTCGTTATTTCATAACGCTTGTCACCTTAGTGTATTGGAGGAACTACCTATAGTACACAGAAGGCCCTTCGTGAGATATTTAACAATAAGCTACGTATGTCCTAGTTTTCTGTCGTAAAGTAAAGTCATCAAAGAATCGGACCAGCAAGAAGGGCAAGTGCAGAGCAAGTTGTTGGGTTGGGGGGTTGTTTTTGGGAAGGAGACCAGACAGCGAGGTCATCGGTCTCAACGGATTAGGGAAGGACGGGGAAGGAAGTCGGCCGTGCCCTTTGAAAAGAACCATCCCAGCATTTGCCTGGAGCGATTTAGGGAAATCACGGAAAACCTAAATCAGGATGGCCGGACGCGGGATTGAACCGTCGTCCTCCCGAATGCGAGTCCAGTGTCTAAGCACTGCGCCACCTCGCTCGGTCAGAGCAAGTCCTGACTACAGTATGTTGAGACCGTACAGGAAGTCTCGGAAGAATCGTTACGCGGTCACGCTCATCATTCTGTCGACAACACTAAGTGTCACAGCAATGTCCAGCTCGTCAGTTTTGGCTCCATTCTCCCCTCTCTTTCGCCTCCAGAGCGCTGAAATTATAATGTCAAGCTATTCTACTGGCTGATGACACATCACTGTCAGCCAGTAGTCGATTCCTCATGGCAGTCCTTCTGCTGATTCCTGGTTTGTTGGTGCCAACTATCTGTGTTGTGGACGGACTTCCATGCACTCTTCCAGTAAGCGTTTTCATGTCTCAGGTCACGGCTTGTCACAAACAAGCATACCCCCCCCCCCCTAGAACCCTGCAGGCGACTTGAGAATGGTCTGCCACTAGCAGGAACTTTAGCTCCCACGTTATGTTCTCACGGAGGCCCAGGTTTGAGGAAATATTGTGTTTTCCTGGCGCAGCAAGCCGGTTGGCTACGAGTCCCCTCTGTCAAACACAAGGTTTTAATACTATGATCTCTCCAGTGGGCAACGGAACTTCTCTCGCCACGTCTGCACTGGCTGTGTTTCGAGGAAGGCATTCCACAGACCACCAACAAGATGTCACTTCCGTGAGTAAAGCCGATGCATCCCAGTTCCAGCTGTCGGTTATTGGGGTATTCCACATTTTACCAGTAATCCTCATATACCGTTTAATTATCTCTAATAGAACTGCTTGTGCTACACTGCATTTTATCGGAAAATTGAGTGCAGCTTTTGTTCGTGCGTCAGTTGTTGTGAGAAGCTCGTATGGATGAATTGTTACAGATGTGGGGCTGTTTGCGTTAGAACATCGAAGTGATATTGTAGAGTGCTAGATAAAGACAGGCTCCATCAAGGCATGTGAAGAAATGTTCCAAGTGAAGTATCTTGGTATCAAACTCCCCGACCAGCACTATTCAGGATATTTATAAGAAATGGAGGGCTGTAGGATCCGATCAGAATGTGTAGAGAAGTAGGTGTTCGACGGTGAGTATCTCTGAAAGTATAGACAGAATTCGCGTGGTCATTACGAAAAGTCCCCGCAAGTCGGCAAGAACGTTATCACAGTACGTTGGTGTATCTCGCACATCGTGCCGTAGTGTACTAAAAGCTACGAAATTAAAAGCCCATCGTTTGAGTGTGATGCAAGCGGTGAAATCTGACGATCAGGAAAATGCAGCTCACTGGTCGTAACTGGCTGCTGTCATCTATTGGTAACCGTTACTTAGAGCCCTTGCTTTACTTCAAGTCAGATGACGACTAGTTTCATTTGCCAGGTTATGTAAACTCCCAGAATTGCAGACATTAGTCACAGTAAAATCCGGAAATTGTGCATGAAGAACTTCAGACTCATACAAGATAGGTGTTTGGTGCGGATTGTTCGGTATGTGCATTATTGGCACAGTATTTTTCAATTATGCCTCAAAAAGTCCTGGATATTTTGAGATCTTTGACTCTCTCTATGCTCAATAACAAATGGAGAGAAGCTGTACTCAGAACTCCAAAATGACGGAGCAACCGCTCACACGTGCAACGGAAGTATGGCCCACATCACCAACTTGTTCCTTGAAGGTAGGTCACTAGAGCCCTCTGGCCCCCAAGGTACCCAGAGCTTTTGCTTTTGTTCATGGAACACAGTTACAAGCAAAGTGTATGCTGACAGTCCTCGCACAATAGACGAGCTTATATGGGGCATTGCTAGAGAAATTAACTGCAACGACCGCAGAATTACAGCATATTGGTAGTAACGTTATCACACGAAGTCAACGGTGCCTGGATGCCCATGGCTACCAGTTCCAGCATCTCTTATAAACAGGTAACTACATGTTTTTAATGTTACTATTACACAGGGTGATTCAAAAAGAATGCCACAACTTTAGGAATTTAAAACTCTGCAACGGCAGACGGCAGAGCTAAGCACTATCTGTCGGCGAATTAAGGGAGCTATAAAGTTTCATTTAGTTGTACATTTGCTCGCTTGAGGCGCTGTTGACTAGGCGTCAGCGTCAGTTGATCCTAAGATGGCGACCGCTCAACAGAAAGCTTTTTGTGTTATTGAGTAAGGCAGAAGTGAATCGACGACAGTTGTTCAGCGTGCATTTCGAACGAAGTATGGTGTTAAACCTCCTGGTAGGTGGTGTATTAAACGTTGGTATAATCAGTTTACAGAGAATGGGTGTTTGTGCAAAGGGAAAAGTTCTGGACGGCCTCCAAGAAGCCCTGATCTTACCCCCTGCGATTTTTTCTTATGGGGTTATGTTAAGGATATGGTGTTTCGGCCACCTCTCCCAGCCACCATTGATGATTTGAAACGAGAAATAACAGCAGCTATCGAAACTGTTACGCCTGATATACTACAGAGAGTGTGGAACGAGTTGAAGTATCGGGTTGATATTGCTCGAGTGTCTGGAGGGGGCCATATTGAACATCTCTGAACTTGTTTTTGAGTTAAAAAAAACTTTTTAAATACTCTTTGTAATGATGTATAACAGAAGGTTATATTATGTTTCTTTCATTAAATACACATTTTTAAAGTTGTGGTATTCTCTTTGAATCATCCTGTAGATTCTGTTTCAGTTAGTTCACTGTTGCTCGAATCTGGGGAGTGAGGCCTACCGGTTATATGTGGGACACCCCGTACTTTGGCATTCGTTGTACTATAGTTTGAAAATGCTAATAACTGTTATTGAGAACCACCCTAGAGGCACTGACAACAGTTTATTGTGTCACAACCGTTTCGTGCTTCTAAGACATCATCTGTTTGCCTATTTTTGCCAATATCATGAGGAGAGGTCCAGCTGTCGTATGTAGAAATAACCTAGGAACGATGATTACTCACACATTCCGCCGTTCGCCTGGCGAAAGCATGGAGATCAGTGAGTACGTGCGACACGGCTTGCTGTGTATACTGGTGTCTACTTCTACTTGACCTAAGCTAGAACTGTACAAAGCGACGTAATCGCTTACGGATTTATGATTCGGCTCTGGGTTTGAGTCTTGATACTGTTCGATTTATTCATCAGCGGATTTTTTACTATTTCAATACTTAAAGAAGCATGTCACTGGAATTTTCACGTCTCAGCATCCTTGGTATATGTTCCTACATTCATACTCTGGTCGTGGGTTCCAGATTCAGTAATGGTCATTCTTCACCCCAGGCAAAAGAAACTAGTATTTCTACTTCAGAGTATTTCTGTACCCGCCATGTTCAAGGTGATGCACGTGCAGTCCACCTTAGTGTAGAAGATAGACTCAGTGGTATGGAACTGATTGTGGTGGAAATTACATCAGTTTTAATTTTCAAACCTCGATGACAAAGCAACATGCGTTCGTAAATGGTGTAAGTTATACGAAAAGTTGGTGGTAACCCAGGAATTATTTAATGTTGAAGGTCAGTTGTCCGATTTACAGAACAAAGGTACTAATTGGTCTTCTAGCTAAATGCTAGAGGAGGTGAAAATAGGCAACACGACGGTCATTAGCCTTTACAGAGCCTACACACATACAAGTGTCAAGAGTCAAGATCCTGATGCATGGAAAATAGGCAAATTGACGCGATCCTCAGACCGAGTACCAGTCTTGCCTGTACAGGTGCCAAGCAACTGTTTGTCAACATATTGTGGATACCGCTTCGCAGTGGTCTTAATGGGTGCTGTTCGCCTACTGAGCTAGTATCAGACTTCAGCATAAGGCTATGAACTACATAAATTAATTCATCTATCCTGTAGTAGTGAACCATAACGAGAGTAATATTGTTCTTTATGTCCTCCTGTTCCTTAATGTTGTCATGTGATCGTCGAAGTGATGATATGGTCAGAATAGTTCTAACGCTGGGACTATGTTGGAAGAGATCTTTCTTGCGGAGACACTAGCAATAGGAAATCGAAATGGCGAAATAATAACTGACTTAATACGGCGTCTCGTAATGACCACTAAGAGCCATTGTGGGGTTGCTGGTGTCGTCGTTGGAATACCTGCTGCTACTGGCTCGATCTGTCGTTTGATTTACCTGTGGTTTGAGGCCACTAAGATCTTTCCGCGAGATTGTTGATGGGGGACGGGGCGTGTTGTGGCGTGGCGAGCTGGCGAGTGATAATGGAACGAGGAGCACAGTGTGAGAGGTCCGCCCGGCGACTGAAGCGAGCACTTGCGCAAGCGTCTTGACTACAGCTCCTAAAAACACTTACAGGAGCCCTAGTCTTGGCCACGGAATCCTGCTAGTGGTTGCTGAGCATATGTTTGGGCTGATTTGAATCCGTGAACTGAAAAAGTGTGCCGTCTTCATTCTTATCCTGGCCAGCCAGCTCTGAAAAGTGACGCACCGATGAAGGAATAGAAGCGTTTCGCTGTGCTAAATTTGGGCCTCCTTTGGAACCGGCAAGTTTCAGCTTCGATTCGTGAACTTCAGTTAAGTTTGAGATTTTCAGACCCTACATTTTATTTTCTTATTGATACCTACCGATCTGTTGCTATCATTGCGATTTCTTAGCTAATCCATTTGGCCACCACTTGTATCCAAGAATTGAGGCTGCTGTTGCTTTTCCTGAGTCGGAACTGGCCTTGGTTGTTTAACGGGATATCTTAAACTGCGTGAGCCGATGATGTTCCCTGAGGCGGAGCGATAACGTGTTTCTTCTACGCTGTGCGGGGAAGCCCCCACCCCCCGCCGCCCCTTTCCCACTTCCGTCTTCACGCAGTATGTAGATGGTTGGGTTTTAGCCGACCTCCCTGCCAGACGTCTCCGAACATAAGGTAAGTACCGGCTGGGTGGCGGTTTCAAGATACCTTCGGGAATTGGAGACATCATCTCTCTGTTAAATATATTATCTTACGAGGTGCCTACGTCACACGTCTCAAAATTTTCAATTGCTGGCACTATGTAATTGCGTTCAGCTGCGTAGTTTTCTATCGGGCTTTTCGCCGTCGTTGCGAAGCGGGTATACCGTTTGGCTAGTTATTGCTTTCACGTAATTAAGTGTTAATATTTCTTTTAACGTTCTTTAACAGCTGAAAAGGGTCTTGGAAGAGGACAGTACACATCCACTTTGGAACGTTTTCAAAACATGACCCATTCTTTACAATGCTGTACCAGACCGATCTATTGTGTATATAATCAGAAAACTTTAATTAAAAAGCTCAGTAGTAATTACTAACTAGACTGACTCCTTTCGAAGCAAAAAATATATGCGAAACTAAATGCCGTGTACTTATATGTGTGTTCAAGGGAGTCTGCTAAACTATAAGAAACGAAAGGAAAGACTAATGTTATGGAGCACTGTCAACAGATCTATAAATCTACTAGACGTTCTAGGACTAGAGAATATCTTGTCTCTCTATTGACCATCTTAGATAACAACCTTGTAATGTACGTACTGGGTTTCAGCTAAAATAAGATATATGGTCGGAATTTACACAATGCTGGTAACAATATCAAGGAAGAACTCATAAAAATTGTACCTTGTTAGCACTACACGTAGAGAGTCATTACTACTGAACGCTGTTAAGCTTGCCTACAACGCAGCTTGCCTTCTCTGATATCTCTCTTTCAACCCTCCCCCCTCCCCCTTCTCACCCCCTCCACACACACACACACACACACACACATTGGAAACTATGTCCGCTTATGTTACCGAGTCGATAGCATTGTTACATGAAGCGCTACATTATTATATTTAAACGAAGAAGATTCCTGTCTTCTAATCCAGATGGAATATGGAAACAAGGATATCCTCTGTGAAGGAACGAAAATGCTGATGCAGTGGATTCCGTAAAATGGATAATGTTCAAACATTTCACTGTTCAATGTCGAAGCACTAATCGCTTATGGAAAGTTCTGTTGTATTAATTGTCTATGTATGTATGTATGTATGTATGTATGCAAACGGAAGACCCCCATAACACATCTGTCTGTATGTCAAAGTTAAACAGAGGAACTACCGTAGGGATCTTGACACGACTTTCGCTAACAGACAGAGTGATTTACGACGAGGTATGTGTATATAATTCATTTATATTTTGTACCAATCTCTGGTGAGTTAAATTCCCTAGTTATTTTGAAAACGGTGCCATTACCATCTGGAGGTGAATGACAGATCTCATTCGATTTGCTGTAGCTCATGTGGCCTGCCACTGAAGTCTGGTGGGGTTAATCGTATCTCTGTGCCACTACACTCTACAGACTACCTTGTCCGTACCTCACATGGCAGGGTGCCCCAACCTTGCATGGCAGAAGGAGCTTCAATCCAATGTCGTTTTTCGGAGGGCGATTTTTGCTAATTTTGCATGGCCAATTGTTATTCACATCAATGGTGCATGACAGAGAGTGCTTCATACCGATATTGCTATGTGACGAGTGTTCATAAAGACTGTGTTGAAAGAGGTGCTTTGTACCAGTGTTAAGTGACACCAGGAGCTTTGTACGAATGTTGTGTGGTAGAAGTTGTTTCGTATCAGTGTTTTGTGGCTGACGTTGCTTCTGTGTGGTGTTACACAGGAACTGAAAGAGTAGGTCACAAAAAAAGCACTCATATAGCTCGGCTAGACTGGCATTGGAGCTGTATCCCTGGCATATGGCTGTCGTATTTACCAAATCCAGTCGGTTGGACTGCTCTGTGCTGATAAAGCAGTCGGACGAGTGGGTGTAGCCAATTCTGACATCCATTTCAGTCAGGTGGAGCGCTCCGTACTGGCAATATTGTCGGGAACCTGGCAAATGGCTGTAGATTGCGGCGAGATCCATTGCATTTAGGTGCACTGCTCCATACTGACATTACTGTCTGGCACCTGATAAGTAGTTGAAATTCCTGCCAAACTCCATTGCAGTGAGGTCAACCTCTTCTTATTAACAATGCAGTTGGGCATGTGTTAAGTGGTCTAGCTTGAGCCAAAAACCATTGCGTTCTGGTGGACTACTCCATACTGATCCTGCAGTTAGGCATGCGGCAAGTGGGTGTAATTTGTGCTGAACTCCATTGCAGCTAGGTTCGCTGCTCCATATTGACACTGCAACCATAAATCCAGCAAGTACCTGTAGCTTATGCTGATTGCATTTTGGTGGGTCGCTTCATATTGAAACTGCAGTCAGTCATCTGGTTACCTTGTCTCTATCTCCGCTGATCACTCTATACCGACAATGCAGTCAGGTGTCTAGAAACTCTAATTCTTTCTGAGTAGATACTCTTGGTGGGTTCTGGCGTGTATTATGGATTTCTGACTTGCGTCATCGATGATGTCGCTGATGATGTCATTGATGACGTCATTGATGACTTCATGAATGGGACTTCATGAATGAGACTTCATGAATGAGACTTCATGAATGACACCCCCACATCACATGCTCAGCAGCATTCGGTGTCAGGGTTTGTCAGTAGTTTGAAGACAGCATTGGACTGTTATGGACGTGGAATCCATTCCTTGGTGGCAAGCAGTGTGACTCAGCACTAGCGATGCAGCGTCCGTCCCCTGCTGGATCTGCTCTTTATTACAGCGTCTGGCCGTGGCAGTTTCAGTGATGGACTGTAGATACACTTCAGGAGGTGAACTTGATGGAAGAGGCCCTCCTCAGTGTAGGGTTTGTTTAAATGAAGTCTCAATTGTTCCAGTTCTAGCTTGGCTCTTTGCAGGGGTATTGTGGACAGGATGGTGGCAGTCTTCTCGACCAGTCTGGTTATTATGAACTATGTGACCACGAAATAGGGAGCTCACCAACTCAAGAAAGTGACTTAAATAAAGATGGAAGTGTTCCTACTACACAGTAGACAGTTAGGACTTGGGGAATAAGTCAGGGATCAAGGGCAGACGATAGCTACTGCCTGACCAAGAAGAAGCACTGAGACTTACTGTCACCTGGCCAGCACGATGCATGCTGACTGTGGGGCGGCTGTGTCAAGGTGTGAACCTATCAGTGACTGCGAAGCAGTGGCAGAAACTGAAACCCTCTCCTCTTTTCTCACTGGTTTTGTTTAAGTAATTATAAATGAGGAAAAAACCAAACTTAGGAGAATCAGTGACCATAAATCTCTGAGTAAATAGTACCCCAGTCTGCACCAGTACACTGGAATTTTGTAAATAACAGCCCAACAGGTCTTACCTGGATTGTGACATTACAGAGCCAGAGGTAGTATTCCAGCTCTAGGCTAGTATGGCTCAGTATCTCAAGTCTACGCCAGTATTACCTCAAGTCTATGTCAGTATTCCAGAACTCTATAGAATTATAAACAGTGTGACAGGTCTGGGCTGGATTTCGATGTTACTGAACAGTATTGTCCCGGTTGCCATATTAAATCTCCATCTTCTATTCCAGGTCGGCCGCTTAGACTCTGACGACATAATTAGGCTGGTGCTCACATTCCAAGCGTGAGATTGTGACATCATAGAGCCTTGGCCAGTATTTCAAGTCAGCCAGCATGACAGTGTAATTTGGGTTTTCTCACCAGCTTATGCATAGGACGACAACCATCTTTCCATAGTAAACACACTAGTACAGTCGGGCCATTTCTTGAATTTCGTGGCAAAATCTGAAATTTCCCGCCATTCTATACACAGCGCAATAGACATTTCTAAGACGAGAGGAGGGGTGGATGCAGCGTAATCGCATGACTCTTGATGACATCATCAGCGACACACACTTCTCGCTACATTACTACTTTAAAGAACACCATTGCAGTCAGGTGTAATGGTCCATAATGACTTTACAGTTGGGCATCCAGATGTTGGGTGTAGCATGTGCCAAATTCGATTGTGATGAGATGGGCAGCTCCGCACTGTCCATGCAGTCGGCAGGTGTTCGTAGCTTGTCCTGAACTTAACTGCAATCAGGAGGTCCGATCTTTATTGGCACTGCAATCGGGATTGTAAGTGGCTGTAGCTCGTGAAAAACTGGCGCTGTATTTAAGCAGACATTGGTACAGAGTTCCTCACACGTACCATCATTGTCATGAGATATCACATGAAACGCTATGGACCAGATAACGATTGTTCCTTGTGAGTACTTTCCTGCTGTACACTGCGTAAGCCCTTTACGTTGTATGTAAGTAATGATACTCTTGTTACTGGAAATTGTTCTCAGAATTTGAATCATTACTGTTCCCAGTAGCCTTTCAAAAAAATTTCAGTTATTCCAGACAACTCGTCCGGCCATGAATATTTAGCGTTACCGTTGCAAAACAATGACGGATTGCTAGTCTCTATATAAAGCACTGTAGTTGTTACAATATTCTGTCAAAGATAATGGCTATCATTACACCTTTAATATACTTAGACGTGATCGAAAATCGTTAAAATATGTGTTTTTACTTAATTTCATACCTATTCTTCACATAGGTATAGCTTCCCGACTGAAGTTTTATATCTTTATTATACCTTGGATCATTGACAAATTTTGGTTGCACATAATTGTTCGTACCTACTAGATTTTGAAATTAATCACATAACCCTATCATTCACACTAGATTTACCACTGAGCTCAGCTCTCTTTGCAGACAAAGAACGTATCAATCAGTGTGACCTGTGACATTAATCAGCGTAAAGAGTACTACAGCCGGTAAAATGACGTTCTTGCCCCAGAAGCGTGGAACGACATACAGAGGTAGCTGCTTGTTACTCAGCTCCTGCAACCAGATTACTCAATCAGGTTCTTTGATCTGAACAAAGGGTGATTAATTCAGTACTCTCTCCCAAAACCTCTGAGCGTCAACAGACGCGATTAATTAGTTGAACAGCCAACACAGATCGCTTCATTACACACAGGCATGCAGTCTCACTTTGGGAAACTGCGTAAAAGCCGTCCTCACGTCAGAGAGATTCAGACAGCCAAACTAGGTAAATTTGTAGTTACAGAGTGGTACACTCAACGTCAGTAGCGATCAAACGGGCTTTGGGATAAAGAATGTGATGTGGATAGGAACTGAAGGAAGAGCTGTAATGGATTACTGGGTCAGCAGCTCATCCCTTTGCGGAGAGTGAAGTTATAATAGATGTCTGAATGAGTCTGTGCTGTTTCTTCTAACCAAAGACGGGGTAAACTGTAGATGAGGACAGTCATCTGTTCCAGTTATATAAACAGAAATAATTCCTTGCTTACATATGAGTTGAACATTTACTGAAGTGGAGACTGAGCACACTAAATGCTTTCCGTTAAGACCCATAGTCTGAAGCAGCGTCGATCATGTACGTCAGCATTTAGCAGCCAGCTAGCTTGTAGCTAGTTAACTTCAAACATTTGGAATTTCTGTTAATCTTCATTTCATCCTGGTTCGACAATGTCGTCTGCCTGTATTTTAGAGTATATCGCGTGGTTCTTAGTTTTTGTAGATAGTTTAAAATATTCTTCCCATTTACAGTTTTTCTTCAACATCTCTTTTAAATCTTGAGTTAAATATTTCTGAATGCCCAATAATCAATAAGGTTTGTACATAAAGTCTTTAGTTCACAATTTATTTCTCCTTTCTAACCATTCTGTGCACTATTGAATTTTAACTTACTTCTGTGTAAATATGCTCCAATCTCTTGCTGTGTTTCACATTTAGGATTTCTCATTATCCCCGATTCACATCTATTTCATGTTGAAATTAAGACGAATGATTTCAGCTACCTTTTGATACTTTTTGCGCATATTTAATATCTGTAAAGCTGTCTTGCTGAAGAAAGTTTTGTTTTAATGCGTCAAAGTGGTTATGTTCTGCGATATACTTCAGCCATTTTTTAGACATCTACTAAAATTTTTAGTCCACCTGCTGGTGATTATTCCTTAAATTTTACGTCTAGCGAAGACATTTGCTGCTTTGGGGTACTTGTCATCAGTTCAGAGTTTGCTTTTACATAACTCGGTCGTACTCTCCGCCAGATATGCTGTCTATTCCACCCCAGGTGCTTCCCTTCTCATCAACAAGACGGGTATTGTCATCAGGAAAGTTTGTATAATCAGTTATCATTGGTCCACTTCTCTTTCTAACTGGTCGTTACACGTAAACAATGATGAAGAGAGTGCGCAGCACAACCAGTAGCTCTCCTTTAAATGAAGTAAGTGCGTAAACATCTTCTCACTTCCTGATATTGTTGATTAGTCATGTACATGATGCTCATTTATTTCAGGATTTCGAATATTATTATCCATCATACGTTCACTAAAATTTCCTCAGTTGTTAAATAGTGACACTCTAATTGCAACAAAGATAAGTTGGCAATACTGACCCTAGTGGGAAAGATAAATTAGGTGAACATACTCAACGCTCTAAACTTCCAGTGGGTCCCCTCCTTTCCCCTCCCCTCCTTCCCTATCAAGTTTAAGTCATATTGTACTTAAGCTCGGGTTCGGGAGATCACGGCTTCGAGCGCCAAGGGCAGTATTTTCATAACGTCATATGTGTTAACGTTCCTTGAAAATTCGTGGTAAATTAAGACACGAATTATTTTATTCTGCAGGAGTTCAGTCATCTCTAACAGATTTTATCTTTCATTAAGGCAACTTGTGTAAGAGTTAAAATGTTCTTTATTTTACTTGAACTTGCTGGAATTCAGGTTTTATTCCCATAAAAAAGAACAATGGAATACATGCTACAACCCTGCCTTTTTCAGGAAAGTCGCTTAAATCATCGTTAACAGTGACATGATCTTCAAAGCAGTACCACTGCAGATCGGGGATACAAGGCACACAGCTTGTATGGACAGAAAATGAAACACATATAAGAACGTATTATTTTAAAAGTAACGTCTACTGGAAAAGTTCCACACTATCGATCCGTATACCACAGAGACTTTCACGGAAGTTTTATGCTGTACCCAACACGCACTCCCTGTATAATATGCACACCGATAAGGTACACAGCCGGACGTTGGGTGTAAAAGGTGGCAGTAAAACCTAATTTCACAAGCAACGGCATTATTTTATTTTGAGGCCTGGGCTGCTCTTACCGCAAAAACAAAAGCAGTCAATACAAGTTCAGTGCCGTCAAGGTTAGCAAAAATAGATGGATATTAACAGCATGGAAATGAACAGGAAAGAAAGAACAACATGCTTATTAAATATATGTATCACCTATGTAAGACACACTGCTCAAAATCAAACTAAGACGACCATATACAGAGCAGTGATGGTTCAAATGGCTCTGAGCACTATGGGACTCAACATCTGAGGTCATCAGTCCCCTAGAAATAAGAACTACTTAAACCCAATGAACCTAAGAACATCACACACATCCATGCCCGAGGCAGAATTCGAACCTGCGACCGTAGCGGTCGCGAGGTTCCAGACTGAAGCGCCTAGAAACGCACGGCCACACCGGCCGGGACAGAGCAGTGATATGCACAGCACTTATGCTCGGTTTACAAGCCTAAAAAGGCTAAACGAGGAAAGGACAGCTATTAATATTAGAAAGCAGCGTAATGAGGAAGAGGTTGGGGACCGACCACGGGTAAAGTGGAATGGAGAAGCAGGGACAATCAGGACATTTACTTCTTCAAGCAGCTGTCAACAATACCACAGAATCCGAAGAGTAAAAGAATCCAGTGGGCAGCATATGTAGCCCTTATGTCAGAAGAAAGGCAATAGAAGAAAGCATTTGAGTGGAAACCAAACACCCGACACCCCACAGGATGGTCAAGACCGCGCTGGATGGACGAACTGGTAAAGGATCTGGCATTCCTAGGGACTGAAGGCACCTTCAGGAGCCAACCACAAAACAGAAAGGAACAGAGGCATTAAAATTTTTTTGTAGTTACCGCTTTTCCTTAACGATACAGAATAGTTTCTTTCTCTTGGTTATGCAGAATTGATGTCATCACAAATTGAAGAATGATACACTGCTAGCCATTAAAATTGCTACACCAAGAAGAAATGTAGATGATAAACGGGTATTCATTGGACAAATATATTACAATTACTATTAAAAACAGTCTTGATCACGATTTATTTTATAAGGTGACCGGTTTCGACCACTACTGTGGTCATCTTCAGACCATTGAGTGGGAACCCCTTTCTGTTGTGATTCTCCAACAGAAAGGGGTTCCCACTCAATGGTCTGAAGATGACCACAGTAGTGGTCGAAACCGGTCACCTTATAAAATAAATCGTGATCAAGACTGTTTTTAATAGTAATTATTTACAAGACATTGATCACTGCTGATTCCCATAATGCATTCAAAAGTAATTCAAATATATTACACTTGAACTGACATGCGATTACATTTTCATGCAATTTGGGTGCATAGATCCTGAGAAATCAGTACCCAGAACAACCACCTCTGGCCGTAAAAACGGCCTTGATTCGCCTGGACATTGAGTCAAACACAGCTTGCATGGCGTGTACAGGAACAGCTGCCCATGCAGCTTCAACACGGTACCGCAGTTCATCAAGAGTACTGACACACGTATTGTGACGAGTCAGTTGCTCGGCAATCATTGACCAGACGTTTTCAATGGTGAGAGATTTGGAGAATGTGGTGGCCAGGGCAGCAGTCGAACATTTCCTGTATCCAGAAAGGCCCGTACAGGACCTGCAACATGCGGTCGTGCATTATCCTGCTGAAATGTAGGGTTTCGCTGGAATCGAATGAAGAGTCGTAACACATATGAAATGTAACGTCCACTGTTAAAAGTGCCCTCAATGCGAACAAGAGGTGACGGAGACGTGTAACTAATGGCACCCCATACCATCACGCCGGGTGATACGCCAGTATGGCAATTATGAATACACGCTTCCAATGTGCGTTCACCGCGATATCGCCAAACATGGTTGCGACCATCAAAATGCTGTAAACAGAACCTGGATTCATCCGAAAAAATGACATTTTGCCATTCGTGCTCCCAGGTTCGTTGTTGAGTACACCATCGCAGGCGATCCTGTCTGTGATGCTGCATCAAGGGTAACCGCAGCCATGGTCCCCGAGCTGATAGTCCATGCTGCTGCAAACGTCGTCGAACTGTTCGTACAGATGGTTGTCGTCTTGCAAACGTCCCCATATGTTGACTCAGGGATCTAGACGTGGCTGCACGATCCGTTACAGCCATAAGGGTAAGATGCCCGTCATCTCGACCGCTAGTGATACGAGGCTGTTGGAATCCAGCACGGCGTTCCGTATTACCCTCCTGAAACCCACCGATTCCATATTCTGCTAACAGTCATTGGAGCGCGACCAACGCGAGCAGCAATGTCGCGATACGATAAACCGCAATCGCGATAGGCTACAATCCGACCTTTATCAAATTCGGAAACGTGATGGTACGCATTTCCCCTCCTTACACGAGGTATCACAACAACGTTTCACCAGGCAATGCCGGTCAACTGCTGTTTGTGTATGAGAAATCAGTTGGAAACTATCCTCATGTCAACACGTTGTAGGTGTCGCCACCGGCGCCAACCTTGTGTGAATGCTCTAAAAAGCTAATCATTTGCATATCACTGCATCTTCTTCCTGTCGGTTAAATTTCGCATCTCTAGCACGTCGTCTTCGTGGTGTAGCGATTTTAATGCCAGTAGTGTAGATGACAGACATGTGCACACCGTCTGGTAAGATGACGGACCTTATCAATTTTTCGAGGGCGTCAAAATGGACGTTTTTTTGAGTCTTCAGTCATTTCATTGTTTTGATGCAGATCATCACAGCTTCGTATCCTGTGTCAAGCTCTTCATCTTAGAGTAACCTACGTCCTCAATTATTTGCTCGATGTATTCCAGCCTCTATCCTCCTATACAGTTTTCCCCCTCTACAACTCTTGCTAGGACCATGGGAGTTATTGCCTGATGTCTTAACAGGTATCCTATAATCCTGTCACATTTTCTTGTTAGTGTGTTACAAGTACTCATTTCCTGGCCAATTCCGCGCAAAGAACCCTCATTCCTTACCTTATCAGGCCACCTATGTTCGGTTTTCCCACAGTCCTTGTTTCACTGTCATAAACTGCTGTGTTCCGAACGTACAGTTCCGAACGTACAGTCGTGGCCCCGAAATGCCCTTTCTGCCTGTGCCAATCCATTTGACGACCTCATTGCTCCGTCGGTCGATGAGTTGCTGCCCGGGTAGAAAATTCATTATATTCGTCTACTTCGTGATCACCAATGCTGCTATTAAGTTCCTTGTGTTCTCATGTCTGTAACTTCTCATTACTTTCGTCTTTCTTCGATTTACTGTAAATCTGTATTCTATACTCGTTAGACTGTTCATTCCTTTCAGCAGATCCTATTATTCTCCTTCACTTCCACTGAGTATAGCAATGGCATACGCGAATCATATCATTTATGTCCTTTGACCATGAATTTTAATTCCACTTTCCAACCTTTCTTTTATTTCCATCATTCCTTGTTCGATGTGGAGACTGAAGAGCAGGGGCGAAAGACTACATCCCTGTCATACACCCTTTTTAATTCGAGCGCTTCGTTCTCAGTTTTCGACTCTTATTATTCCCTCTTGGCTCTTGTACATGTTGTATATGTCTGACCATTTGACACTGTCGAACGCTTCTTCCAGCTATACAAAGCTTATGAACGTGTCTTTATTTTTCTTTAGTCTTGCTTCCATTATCATTAGCAACATCAGAACTGCCTCTGTCGTGCCTTTACCTTTCTTTACGCCAAACTGATGGTCATCTGAGACATCTCCAATTTCATTTTCCCTCTTCTGTGTATTATTCATGTCAGCAACCTGGATGTATAAACTGTTAAGCTGTTTTTGCCATAATTATCGCACTTGTCAGTTCTTGTAGCCTTTGGAATTATGTGGGTTACGTTTTATTGAGAGTGAGATGGTATGTCGCCAGGCGCAAATATTCTACACGCCACTGCTGGTTGTCATTTTGTTGCCGCTACACCCAGTGTATTCAGAAATTCAGATTGGATGTAGCTATCCCTTCTGCCTTATTTAATCTTAAGTTTCCCAAAGCTTTTTTTTTTCAAACAGACTATGGAATAGATTATCTCTTCTAATTCAACTCCTTTTTCTTCTTGTATCACATGTCTACGCCTTCAAAGAGGCCTTCAACGTACTCCTTCCATCTACCAACTTTCTCCTCTGCGTTTAACAGTGGAATACCATCGCACCCTTACTGTTACAACCCTTGTTTTTAATTTCACGCAAAGTTGTTTTGAATTTCCTTTACGTTAGTCAGCCCTTCCGATGGCCTTTCACTTTGGATTTCTTCACATTTTTCATGCAGCCATGTCGCCTTCGCTTCCCTGCACATCCTATTTATGTCATCCTTAAGCGACTTATGTTTCTGTATTCCAGAATTTCCCTGAACAATTTTTTACTTCCATCTTTCGTCGATCAACTGAAGTGCTTCTCGTGTTGTCCATGGTTTCCTCACAGCCACCTTCTATGTACATATGTTTCTCTTTCGTCTTCAGGAATGGACATGTCTTAAAAGGACAGTCAGACAAATGACAACTGCTTACTGAGCTATTCGTTGTCGCCGTATCTATAGCCTTAGAGAACTTCAAGCATATCTCTTCATACCTTAGTACTTCCGTATCACACTTCTTAGCGTACTGATTCTTCCTGAGTAGTATCTTAAATTTCAGCCTATTCATCGTTACTAAATTGTGACCTGAGTCTATGTGTGCTCGATGGTACGCTTTACAATCCAGTATCTGATTTCCAAATATCTGCCTGAGCATGCTGTAATCGAACTAAAAGCCTCGCGTGTCTCCTGGCCTTTTCCAAGTATACCTCCTCTCCTTGTGATTCTTGAACTGAATATTCGCTGTTCTTAGCTGAAATTTATTAGAAATCAATTAGTTTTCCTCCTCTTTCATTCCTGGTACCAAGCCCATACTCTTCCGCGATCGTTTATTCTGCTCGTTCCCCTACAACCGCAATCCAGTCCCCCATGACTATTGTATCTCCCTTTACGTATTGAATTACTTGTTCAGTATCCTTGTACACATTTTGTACATCTCCATCTTCAGCTTGCGTTGTCGCCATGTATACATGAATTATCGTAGTCGATGTTGGCTTGCTGCCGATTCTGATGAGAACAACCCTATCATTGAACTGTCAGCAGTAACACACGTTCTGCTCTAATTTCCTATATTTCCTATTCGTAACGAATCCCACTTCAGTTGTAGCATCTTCTGCTATTGTTGATGTAACCCTAACTCATATGACCAGAAATCCTTGTTTTTCACTTCACTGACCTCCACCAGATCCAGACTGAGCCTTTACATGTACCTTTTCTGATTCTGTAGCTTCTGTAGCACGTTGAAACTTCTGACATTCAGAGCTATGACTCGTAGAGGTTTATCCTTTTGCAGGCTTCCAGTCTTTTTCTCATGGTCACCTTCCCGTAGTCAGTCCTCCCGGGGATCCGAATTGAGGGGAGATCATCATGAAACTTTTTCAGTTATGGGTCACATGTGCTTTTCATACACGTTATTTGTCTTTAAAACAGTAGTTTCCATTGGCTTCTGTATACTCACGACGATGATCATTGCTAACTCCTCCGCCTTTAAAGGCAGTTCCCCACTCAAAGTGCAAGAGATTGCCCTTCACATCTATCGATTCCCTCACCCTCTTTGAGAAGGTGTTGGCAGAATACGGGTGACTTTTTATGCCGGAATTGTTCGACCGACAGTGCTGATAACTTTTTTTAAAAAAAATTATCATTGGCGTTGCTAGAACCCGGGAGATAGGCTGTTTCGATTACTAACCAACGACGCTACCCTCCATTTTTTAAGCTCTTGGTTTCCACATATGTACTTAGCGCTAAATCACTCTTTCTGTGGTTGAGAGAAAAAAAAGGCAGACACGGTCGAAACCAGAGGCCTGGCCACGATTTCTCTCACCCCGCGCGTCATTATGCTGGGCCTACACGTGGCACTAGCTTTCGTCTTATTTTTTTATTTTCTTTTTCTAGTTGAAAACTTATATTTTACCACACAAGAAGGAAAGAAACAAAATCTGACTTACTTCTAACTTCTACATGGCCTCCGCCAATTAAAAAAAAACTATTCATTTCTAATCATGGCCTACTTCATTTTTTTTATTAATTAAAGAAAAGAGAGAAACATTAGAAACAGTGCCACAATAATGAAATAATCTTTGTAACAATACAACTGGAAACGACTGTGACGAAACTACCAAGAAGTCAACAATTCTTTTATTGTCAAGTTTACCGAAAAGTAGGTAACAAGAACGAAACATTCGAACAGGCAAATGATTCTACACTTCAGTCAACTCCTTAACGATTAAAGACCGGGTACAGCATATTAGCAAAAAGCTCTCGATAGCGTGGTATCCTTTGCAGTGTCCAATGGGTCACAGCAATATATCGGTGGAAGGCAAATGCGTACCGGTCATACCTGCTCTCCACCACGTAATGAACATAATGGTCGATGTGTCACATAACTGTATTGTTCTTCGTTCTGAGAAAGGAGGATTAATCGGGGCGCAAGAAATAAAAATGGCTCTAAGCACTATGGGACTTAACATCCGAGGTCATCAGGCCCCTAGACTTAGAACCACTTAAACCTAACTAACTTAAGGACATCACACACATCCATGTCCGAGGCAGGATTCGAACCTGCGACAGTAGCAGCGGCGCGGTTCCGGACTGAAGCGCCTAGAACCGCTCGGCCACAGCGGCCGGCGGAACGCAGGTGAATCTCACTTTCTATTGCGCTTCCGTCACCCTCGCAAGAAAGCCCAGTTGTCAGCGGAGCCAACTCTATGTTTCCGTCCACAGACTATCAACCGATAACGTGATGTGTCCGTTTCATGGCAACGACTGTATCGGTTTCCCTCATAATGGCGAATGCGAAAATGCCGAACTCTCTAGCGGAGATGGTTATGATTGACTTGGTACCGTAATGGTGCCACTTCCATTTGATTACACCTAACAACCTTCCAATCTATGGACCACAGTGACATACATAGCGATCAATACACTTAAAAGCTATTATAAAATATGGAACTGCCCAAAAATGCGTAATAACAAAAAAAATGAAAACAGACAACTTCAGGAATGACGTACAGCCGGCCGCAGTGGACGAGGGGTTCTAGCCTCTACAGTCTGGAACCACGCCACCGCTACGGTCGCAGGTTCGAATCTTGCCTCGGGCATGGATGTGTGTGATGTCCTTAGAATAGTTAGGTTTAAGTAGTTCTAAGTTCTAGGGGACTGATGACTTCAGAAGTTAAATCCCATAGTGCTCAGAGCGATTTGAACCATGTTTGAATGACGTACAGCGTTAGAAAACATGAGATTTGTAAGATTTCTGAAGAGATACTAATGGAAATCTGATAATAATAATTAAAATTACTATTAGCCTTTGGTAACCATAGAACACGCAATATTTAATGCCGATAAGAAAAGACAGTTAGAGTAATACATAACCTAGTGTGTATATACATCACTACAGATAGGTTTAGCGGTTACAAACTTTCATGAGTCATTCCGTTCATCTACACTGTGAAAGCTCAAACTGTAGTACTTGGTAGGTAATCCTTGAAGTCTGAATGTATGTTTCTTGACTTTGAAGGATATCACTAGGCAAATATTCACTGACTGCCGAAGACAGTTAATACGCCTATAGCTTAACCTATTTCACCGCATTGTAGCTCACAGGCCTTATGGGCCACTGTACGTTCATAAAACTCGTATAATGGGCATTACCTGGAGCGTTGGTGAGCGTTTTTAATGGCGTATTAGACATAAAATGATGTATTAGGTATAACGAATCTGCAAGAATTCGAAATGAAGCGAAGTACCTAACTTTGTTGCTTGTTCAGGGATCACATTTGATCTGACTGTAGAATTCGCTCATTCATTAAGGCTTCAACGGCTTAATCGGCTGCTTTAAGGATTCTAACCGGTTTCATGTGTCATGTGTTCCCCATGAACTCCTCTCTAGTTCCAAGATCATCATCTCAGAGTGTCTATTGCACCCTCTGTCATCCATCATAAGTTGGATGCAGTCCGCCTGCTTACCTGGGTGGTAACGTGCACGCCGCCCTTGCAAGCGGGCCCGGGTTCGATTACCGGCTGGGTTGGAGATTTTCTACGCTAGGTTACTAGGTGTTGTGCTGCCGTCATCATCATTTCATCTTTATCACCGGCGAGCAAGTCGCCCAGTGTGGCGTCGAAAGGAATAAGACTTGCACTTGGCGGCCGAACTTGCCCGAATAGGGGCCCCCGGCCAACAGTGCGATACGTTCGTTTTCATTTCAATTGGATGCATTCCAATCGTTGTCAGCCCCTACAGTACATACTCTGTACAACTCGATCTTATACCATGAGAACTATTCTCTGCTGTCTTACAATGTGTCGTGCCATCTTGTTCCTTCTTCTGACCAGTATTTTCCAAATGTGCCTTTTTTCGACTGTTCTGCATACATTCTTCTCACTCCTTATCCAATAACCGAATGTTCGACATCTTTCTATACGACCATATCTCAGACGCTTCGATTCTTTTCTCACAGTCGGGAACTTGCAGTCCCCCAGGAGCACATGCAAGGGAAAGTTGACTTAAACCAGGGCAAGGAAAGGAGAAGTTGAAGGAGAGAGGACGTCGTAGCCTGGTTATTAGTGGCCTTATTCACCATGGCTACTTTCACTTGTGTCATTGGGCCTAAAACAACCCTATTACCTTGCCTGGAACTCTAAAAATTCCACTACCCTCATTGGGTTGGCATAACCTGTCGTAAGATATTCATTGTTCTCCATACTCCCACAAATTATAAACCATAATGTCAGAAATGTTTCTCTGCCACCGACAGACAGAATGTATTCTCTTTGTGCTAGAGGCATTCTCCATCACGTCATCTAGTCACATTAGTTTCACCACCTGTCTAAAGCCTGAATAACCACATCTTGCAGCGTGAACCTCTGCCGGACGCGCGGGAAGACAGCCAGTGAGGTTCTGAATGGTACCTAAAGGGATGTGGAGCTATGTCAACTCCAGTGCCCTGGCCACCTGAGCGAGGTATCTCGGTTGAGGCTCCATGGCGCGAACAACCCTATTGATGTGGTCTCACAGATTCTCTATCGGGTTTTAATGCGGGGCGTTTCGCGACCATGGAGTACGGTAATCTCATTCCGGTGTTCGTCGAACCACGCACATACACTGCAACCTATGTGACACGTTGCATTATCCTTCTAATCACGCCCAGGAAAACAAACTGCATGTAAGGGGGACACGGTCCTCGAGGAAAGATGCTTACTTGTGTTGGTCCATTGCACCTTCCTGAATCATGCGATCAACAAGAGAATGCCAATAAAACATTCCCCCGACCATACAGCTCCCTCCCCCAGCTTGGACCTTCACAACGATTGTTGCAGGGCTGAACTTTTAGTGATCATTTGTCTGATGGAGCATAGAACGTGATTCATCAGAGAAGGCCACCCGTCGTCACTCAGTGGACGTCCACTGGCGGTACTGGCGTGCACATGCCATTTTTTTGTCGCCGATGAACAGCAGTAAGCATGGGCGGATGAGTCACGAGCGTGCTGCCTAGACCAAAAAGCAGCAATTTTCAGTGAATGATCGCTGAAGAGAAGCTGTTGATAGCCACGTGTTCAGTCACGGCGATCACATGCACAACAGTTGCACGTCTATTTGCCATACACATCACCGCACCCATCCTTCAACCCTGACGTCTGTGGCCCGTGGTGGACCACAGTTTCCTAGGCGCTAGTTTTGGACCGGCCGCTTTACCACGCACGGTATCCTTTCAGCCCCTTTCTTATAAGGTCTGCTGCTTATTAAATGCTTCCACCCTTGGCATTAAAACGAATCGTCATACACTTTTTGATGTCAGCACCATCTCTCGGTTTCAGCTTTCGCTAACGACTGCACTGTTTGCCTAAATCCAGATGACACGCTTTATACATTGAAGGGCCAGAGACACTGTTACACCTACCTAATATCGTGTATGGGCCCGCGAGCACTCATAAGTGGCGCAACATGGAGTGACACTGATCCGACTAATGTCTGAATTAATAATGGAGGGAACTGACAACATGAATCTTGCAGGGCTGTCCGTAAGTCAGTAAGAGTACGAGGGTGTGGAGATTTCTTCTGAACAGCACGTTGCAAAACATCCCAAATATGCTCAATGTTGTTCGCGTCTAGAGAGTTTGATGGCCAGCGGAGGCGTATAAACTTAGAAGAGTGTTCCTGGAGCCACTCTGTAGCAATTCTGGACATTTTCCTTTCTAATTGCCCAAGTCCATCGGAATGCACAATGGACAAGAATGGATGGAGGTGATGTGACAAGATACATACGAACGTGTCACCTGTCAGAGTCGTATCTAAATGTATCAGGGGTCCCATATCACTCAGACTGCACGCGCCCCAAACAATTACAGATCCCTAACCAGCTTGAATGGTCCCATACTGACATGCAGGGTCCATGGGCTCATGAGGTTTTATCCATACTTATACACGTCCTTCCGCTCGATACAGTTTCAAACAAGACTTTTCCGACCTGTCAACATATTTCCAGTCGTCAACAGTCCGATGTCGTTATTGACGGGCCCAGGCGAGGCGTAAATCTTTGTGTCATGCAGTCAAGGGTACCTGAGGGGTCTTCAGCTCTGAAAGCCCATATAGATGATGTTTAGTTGAATGGTTCGCTCGCTGACACTTGTTGATGGCCAAGCATTGGAATCTGCAGCAATTTGCGGAAGGGTTCACTTCTGTCACTATGAATGATTCTCTTCAGTCATTGTTGGTCCTGTTCTTGCGGGAACTTTTTCCGGCCGCAGGGATGTGAACGTGGCTCTCCCCCTATGGCTTCATTGGCGATCCTATTTAGTGTACTTCCCACCTTGTTTTGAAGCAGTTACTGTGAAACGTAACTAAACTCTGTCGTTATGCGCAGTTCATGAATGAGACTACTGAATAAGTTTACATTTAGGGGTTTAAATTACTGGTATAGGCCACTGGTAGTGGCAAAACATGTGTATGAGGACGGTATATGAGTAGAGCATGCATAACGTAATCTATAAGAACATGTCCATTTAGACCCCTCAAGAAATTTCACCCGTGTAGAATTTATAACGGCTGTGGCTTATTTTTATAATTTAGATTTACAATCATATTTTCATCAAGAGAAAATTAATGTGAGTCAGTTTTCTTTTTCATCGACGTAAAAACACAATCTTTAAGTTTACGGAATGCTAAACGGTTTGTTTGCAAGGATCCGATACATGCGTGTTGCTAACATTACTGAACCATTGTCCTGTTTGTAATATAAAGTTACAATTTCTGCTTAGAACAGATTTGTTTTTGCATGTGGTATTTTGCCCAAACAACGTAGTGCTGTTTACGTTGTACGCTAGTTCAGCCGAGGTACCTAAACTTTGGAATGGAACAGAATGCTTGCACTCATCCGAACGAAAAGCAATAATTCTGTAATTTCCTGTATCCACCCTCCACCAATGGCCAAGGAAATTAAACACGTCACAGCAACAGGCTGTAGCGCCATCAAGAACAAAGAATGGAGCCATATATCTTCCATCATGTCAGCTGTAATTAAAGCTTTTGAAACCGAAAGAGCGAGAATAACATATTAGTTCAGTATATGAGATTACTTTCATTCCTCTCTGAGTGCATTGATATGATGTCGCTGTAAAATTATCGAAACCTGGAATGTGGCGATCATTGTACAGTCTCTGGAACTATATCATTGTGGTAAGGTTATGTTTCAGTAGAAATTGGGACAAAATGACATAGGGCTACTCTCGTACACAGGTATATTATTGGCTGTCTTGAAACATCAGTTATGTTTTCGTAAGCCAATAACGAATACTTCCTACATTGCGCAACGGTCAAAATACACAAGTTCCAAAGCTGATAATACAGAGTGTATCGCAGCATAACATGAATGTACTATATCTGCAGCGAAAAACGTAACTAAAGGTAGTTAATTTGCTCTCTTGACAACAAATACACTGAGGTGAAAAAAAGTCAAGGGACACTTCCTAACATCGTGTTGCACATCCTTTTGCCAGCGTAGAGCATCAACGTGAAGTGGAATGGACTCAAAAAGTCTTTATAAGTCCCCTGCAGAAATACCGAGCCGTGATGCCTCTATAAGCATCCATAATAGCGAAAGTGTTGCCGGTGCAAAATTTTGTGCACGAACTGACTTTTAGATTATAGCCCATAAATGTTCTATGGGCCAAATCATTCACTCAAATTGTCCAGAATGTTCTTCCAGCAGCTGACATGGCGCATTCTCATCCATCAAAATTCCATCTTCGCTTTGCAACATGAAGTTCGTGAATGGCTGCAATTGGTCTCCAAGTAGCCGAACGTAACCATTTCCTGTTAATGACCCAGTCCATTCCACGTGAAAATAACTCACACCATTATGGAGCCACAACCAGCTTGCACAGTGCCTGGTTGACAACCAGGGTCCACGGCTGCATGGAGTCTACACCACACTCTTGCCAAATGAAAGCTTGACTCCCCTGACCAGGCCAAGGTTTGGCAGTCGCCTAGAGGGCAACCGGTATGGTTACGAGCCCAAGAGAGCAGTTGCAGGCGATGTCGTGCTGTTAGTGAAGGCACTCGCGTCGGTTATCTGCTGCCATAGCCCATTAATGCCAAGTTTCGCTGCACTGACTTAACAAATACGCGCGTCTCACGTCCCACATTGATTTCTGTAGCGATTTCACGCAGTTTTATTGTCTGTTAGCTTTGACAATTCTACGCAAACGCCGCTGCTCTCGGTCGTTAAGCGAAGTCCGTCGGCCACTGTGTTTTCCATGGTAAGAGGCAATGCCTGAAATGTGGTATTCTCGGCAATCTCTTGACACTAATGATCTGGTAATACAGAATTGCCTAACGTTTTCTGACATGGAATGTGCCATTCATATAGACCTAACTACTACTTCCCTTTCATAGTTTAATACCCTTCAAGTGGCCATAACCACCGGCCGGAGTGGCCAAGCGGTTCTAGACGCTACAGTCTGGAACCGCGCGACCGCTACGGTCGCAGGTTCGAATTCTGCCTCGAGCATGGATCTGTGTGATGTACTTAGGTTAGTTAGGTTTAAGTAGTTCTACTTTCTAGGGGACTGATGACCTCAGCAGTTAAGTCCCATAGTGCTCAGAGCCATTTGAACCATTTGTGGCCACAATCGCGTCTAAAACCCTTTCACGAATCACTTGAGTACTAGTGACAGCTCCGCCAATGCACTGCCATTTTATACCTTATGTCCGCGATTACCGCCATCTGTATATGTGTATGTTTCTCTCCCATAACTTCTGTCACCTTAGTGTAATATCAATATATGTTTAGAATGCGTAATTTAACAATTACTCTATGTCAGACTGGATTTCTATTGAAAACTTTAAAAAATTTGGGAAATTGCTTGTTTTATACAGGGTGGACATTACGAAAACTCATAAACTTCAGGGAGTAATTCCTGACCGGAAACCAACGAAAAAAGATCCTGGGAATACGTGTCCCGAAGCGGATGTTGTGCGCGCAACGACAGCAAATGTATGCGGAACTCAGTAGACGGCTTCATCGCATCCACGTGACAGAGATGTTCAAAGTGGCATCCATGTGTGGGACTGATGACCCAGTTATTTGGCCCCTTTAGTCTCCAAACCAACCAACCTACCTCCATGCGACTGCAGGAGATACAATTTAAAGGGAATGTAGGAGTTATCATGCAGGATACACATTACTGCACTTTGGCTTACACCATATTGGCGGGACACGTGTCTGGTGCTTGTCTCAATATCCAGTAGAACCCGGTCCTCTAAATGTGATGTATGCACAGTACGCTGCCTCCCTGCACTTCCGTCTGTCTGAAAGGACTCATGGTCAGATAAACGCCCAGAAAGGGCTTGAAATGTTGTGTCATGTGGCTGGTATCTGTGAGGGTACTTGCTTTGCTGTAGCCGTGCTGCCTTTCGACCGTTTCCATCTGTTTGGCCGTACACAATTATTATCTCGGCTTAAGTCCGACATTAATAACGGACCAGCTTCCTACTTACAGAACGCTGCGTCAATGGCACAGCCTGCAACACACAAGGAACATGCGGCACGTGTTCAGAGGAACTTTAGTGAACGCCATCTACCGTGGCAACGGTGCATTTCCGGAGACACGGTCATACGACTTCTTTTCTTCCATTTCTGGTCAGTAATCAATCCCTACGGTTTGTCGGTTTTATTAATGAGTGAGACTCTTTAGTAATATGCATACAATGATTTCGCAAAACTATTGTAAAGCTACAAAGTCCCTTATAACTACTACATGAATGGCAGAAAATGCGTACATTTAATAGTAGCGCAACGCTTACTTCGGGTGGTTACGCAGGAAACGAAGTCGTGTTCAAAGTCATTAAAGACGCTCAGTGGAGCAAAAAATGCAGTGAACGTTTTAAGAAACGAAAGAGATGGTCTGTATTGGGAAAATCAGTAAAGAATAGAATCGTAGCCTTACGGATGTGGATTTAGAGAAGCACGTTGAAAATTAAGTGTGCTGATAAGGTAAGAAATGAGGTTTCCGCACAATCGGCGAACAACGAAACATAGATAATCACTAAAAGAATAGACAGAGCAAGAGACGCATTACGGGATTACTTACTTAGTACTGGAGTGAGCAGCAGAGGGGACAAACTGTGAGGTAAGACATAGATATCCAACAATTAATTCGGGACGTTCTGTGTAAGCGCTAGTCTGGGATGATGAAATTGTCATGCGTGGGGTGGGGGGTGGAGGGTGAGGGGGACGGGAGTATCCAGAAGTGAGTTTACCTGAAGAGGCAGACACTCGTTTCCAGAATACACATCAAAGGCACTAATGCTGTGGAATTAAACTGGGTGACTTTCTGTTGTCGTTAACCTGCTGAATCGTTATATAGCGTTTATACTAAATGCAACTTTTTTTGTTTTGGTGAATAAACTGAACTCTTTGGGCTTCGTTGTAGCATGTACTGTACACCATGTGCGTCTCGTGCATCACTTGATTTAGTTTTTGCATGTTCTTAGGATGACAGCTTCTACTTGAAGAAAGATATTTATTGCACCATCAACATGTCGTCGAATTTCTAGTAATTTTGGAACGCGATGCTTTCAGAATATGCCGTAACGTGCTAATATACCGTAGGCTTTGGAATACCCAATGGTTTATGGCATATCGATATATTATTTTCGATGTAGCATTCCGTCTACATTCGCAACGTCCTACATCTTCACATTCCTGTGGTACTGTTTCCATAATTTCTATTATTAAATAGTGGATTTTTTCTGAGTACTCCACATACTTCAATTATTGTCCGACATTCGATGGATATACAATTCATCTTTCTTGAGGATAAATTTAACAACACCACATCCATAAAATGTTTCCAGAGCTTATAAATATACCATTATTTTTATAGCAACACAGAATCGACTTTAGGGAGATGGAACGGAAGTAATAACGAAATTACAATCTGCTATACGTCGTTCTCTAAATATTTTATGACTGTCATCGTGTTTAGTTTATCCAACAGAAAGATAAAATGCGAATCCATTTAATGTACAGCTTTTCTTCTTACAGCGAATATGGCATCTATGATTGAAACCAGGACAAAATTGTATGTCTGTAGGGCTGACGGCGAGGATATAATTCTTCAAACTGCTGACAGCTGTATAAAGTCACCTTATTTAGCTTTCAGTTCTCTAAAATAATTACGGAACATAACGGCACAGTTCCCTAAAGAAGGTCAGCACCGGTTACCTTTCGCATCTTGTTCTAATCTGAGATTATGACATCGTCTGTAAAAACCTCGTCATAGGCATAATGGAAACAACCATTTCATTCGTTACTCCCTTTCCCTATTATCATTGTAATCGGATACGCGTGGGAATTCGTCACGGTAGCTTGGTGTGTACGGTCGGGGTTCTGGCCAGCCTCTGCAGTAAAAAAATCAGTAAAATTTAGAACAGTAAACTTCAACAGGCGTTAAGCGACATACGCACAGACCTAATGGAAACTATGAAGAAACAGAAAGAACGAAGAAACGAAAGGGGTATCGTCATCGACTGGTAATAAAACTCAACCAATACTTAAATTTTGAATAAAAATCAAAAACAATGCCGGAGACTCCCTGCATAATTCACCTTAGTTCTGCCAAAAGCCTTGTCAAAGAGGGCGGAGGTGCTGAAAGCGGTAAAGGGCACTTTCTTACCATTGGTATTCGAAACTAACCCTAATAGGCTGAAGAAACAGCAGTGTTCGACGGCATAAGGATGCAGGATGCAATGGGAACCACCTAGTGTGTGTCCCAAGGAGAGTTGGGCTGTAACTGAAATATGGCAATCATCTCTCCATTGGCAAAAGATTCCGGACTAGACACTCATTCGGATCTACGGGAGGGAAATACTAAGGGTGAGATGACCTTCAGAAAAAGATGGAATAGCCAGCGAAAGCGTAATACGCGGTGCGTTCAAGTTCTAAGGCCTCCGATTTTTTTTCTAATTAACTACTCACCCGAAATCGATGAAACTGGCGTTACTTCTCGACGTAATCGCCCTGCAGACGCACACATTTTTCACAACGCTGACGCCATGATTCCATGGCAGCGGCGAAGGCTTCTTTAGGAGTCTGTTTTGACCACCGGAAAATCGCTGAGGCAACAGCAGCACGGCTGGTGAATGTACGGCCACGGAGAGTGTCTTTCATTGTTGGAAAAAGCCAAAAGTCACTAGGAGCCAGGTCAGGTGTGTAGGGAGCATGAGGAATCACTTCAAGGTTGTTATCACGAAGAAACTGTTGCGTAACGTTAGCTCGATGTGCGGGTGCGTTGTCTTGGTGAAACAGCACACGCGCAGCCCTTCCTGGACGTTTTTGATGCAGTGCAGGAAGGAATTTTTTCTTCAAAACATTTTCGTAGGATGCACCTGTTACCGTAGTGCCCTTTGGAATGCAATGGGTAAGGATTACGCCCTCGCTGTCCCAGAACATGGACACCACCATTTTTTCAGCACTGACGGTTACCCGAAATTTTTTTTGGTGGCGGTGAATCTGTGTGCTTCCATTGAGCTGACTGGCGCTTTGTTTCTGGATTGAAAAATGGCATCCACGTCTCTTTCATTGTCACAACCGACGAAAAGAAAGTCCCATTCATGCTGTCGTTGCGCTTCAACATTGCTTGGCAACATGCCACACAGGCAGCCATGTGGTCGTCCAGCAGCATTTGTGGCACCCACCTGGATGACACTTTTCGCCTTTTCAGGTCGTCATGCAGGATTGTGTGCACAGAACCCACAGAAATGCCAACTCTGGAGGCGATCTGTTCAACAGTCATTTGGCGATCCCCCAAAACAATTCTCTCCACTTTCTCGATCATGTCGTCAGACTGGCTTGTGCGAGCCCGAGGTTGTTTCGATTTGTTGTCACACAATGATCTGCCTTCATTAAACTGTCGCACCCACGAACACACTTTCGACACATCCATAACTCCATCACCACAGGTCTCCTTCAACTGTCGATGAATTTAAATAGGTTTCACACCACGCAAATTCAGAAAACGAATGATTGCACGCTGTTCAGGTAAGGAAAACGTCGCCATTTTAAGCATTTAAAACAGTTCTCATTCTCGCCACTGGCGGTAAAATTCCATCTGCCATACGGTGCTGCAATCTCTGGGACGTATTGACAACAAACGCGGCCTTTTTTTTAAAACAATGCGCATGTTTCTATCTCTTTCCAGTCCGGAGAAAAAAATCGGAGGCCTTAGAACTTGAATGCACCTCGTACTCTACGAGTCGGGGCCTGGAATGTCAGATGTCCGACTTGCCAAGGAAGCTAGACAATCTGAAAAGAAAGCCGCAGTAGCTCAATACAGATATAGTAGGTGTCAGTGAAGTGGAATGGAAAAAAGATAACGATTTATAGTCAGAAGATCATAGAGCACTGTCAACAGCAGCAGAAAACGGTTAATGTAGGTAACGTTCACTGTGAATAAGAAGGTAGGGCAGTGAGTGAGCTGCTGAGAGCAATTCACTGATAGTGTTGTTCGTTTGACGCTCAACAGCAAAGCAAGGCCAAAAATATCAGTTCAGGTCTACATCCCGACGAGACAAGAAGAAAAGGTAGAGAAAACTTACGAGGATATCAAATAGGTGAGTCACTATGTGAAAGAAGATGAAAATCTAATAATAAAGGGAACTGGATTGCGGCTGAAGGGGAAGGAATAGGAGAAAAATTTGCGGAACAATATGGATTTGGCAGCAAGAATGAGAGAGGAGAAAGATTAATTATGCAGTAAATTTCATTTTAATAGCAAACCCATTTTTCCAAAATCTCAAGAGGAGGAATTATACTTGGAAAAGGCTGGTATATGCGGGAAAATTCATGTTGGATTACACCTGTCACATGGAGATTGCGAAAGCAGGTACTGGATTGTAAGGTGTGTCCAAAGCAAATATAGGCCCAGATTACAATTTACTGATGCTGAAGAGTAGACTGAAGTTTAAGAGAATCGTACGGAAGAGTAAGTGTAGAAGGAAGTGGGATACTGTAATTATGAGGAATGACGAGATGTGTTTGGACTTCCCTAAGCATGTCAATAGTGGGACAAGGAATACCACATTAAGAAGTTTAGATGAAGAGGAATAGACATCTGCAAAAAGAGAAATCACAGGTAGTGGAAAGGCAAACATAGGTACTAGGAACATAACTGCAAAGAAACCTTGTGTGACTGAAGAAATTGTTCATTCGATCGATGGAGGAAGAAAGTACTAAAAGTTTCCTGGAAATACAGGAATAGGGTAGTATAAATCACTTAGACATGAGGTAATACGAAGTGCAGGGAGGGCAAGGGGAAATGGGTGCAGGACAGATTGGAAGAAATCGAAAAAGAAATGAGCGCCGAAGGACTAACTCAGCACATGGAAGCGGCAGAACAACCTACGCTGAAACGAACGGCAACGGAGGTAACATTAAGAGAGAAATGACAATTACTCTATTAACTGCACACTAAAGAGAGCGCATAGGTGGAAAGGTACACTGACGGCCTCTATGACGGAAAGGGATTGTCTTATGACTTGAAGAATGAAGCAGTTGGAGTAAGACATAGTAGACCCACTACTAGCTTTGGGAAACGAGAGATTTTAAGTCAGAAGGGACAGATAACAAGCTGCGACATTGTCACGAAAAAACAGTGACTCGTTTATGTAATAAGTTTCCTTTAATTTACGTCTATGATCACCAACTTTTTGTTAACAGGTTACTGGTTTCGGTCTTTAATGACCATCATCAGATCTGTTTCATTTTTCTTTTTGTTCCATTTTCTGTTTGATATCAGACTACTGAAACAGGTCTGATGATGGTCATTAAAGACCAAAACCGGTCACATGTTAGAAAAACGTTTGTGAGCATAGACGTAATCATTGTGGTAAGTGACAACCAAACAACTATTCAAATCTATGAGACTGACGACTTCTCGTCAGATTTTCGGAAATATATCATCTATTCAAATCCGAAGATCTCAGGAGCAGATACGAGCGAGAACTACTGTATAATTCTACAGCACAAGCACCCAAGTTGCTAACAAGAATAATATACTGATGACTGGAAGTGAAAATTGAGTGTCTGTTAGATGTCTCTGTGCTTGATAAAACGGGAGAAAGGCTGAAGAAGAGTTAAAACACGCTCATTGAATTCGTCGAAATGAAAAAATCGTTCAAGACTGTAAAAACGGCGAAATAAGTATGAGACTGTCAGAAAAATTGAAGTAAGCTATAGGCAAACAGTAGTAAACATTTTTTTTAAGTCATCCTTCTTCTGACTGGTCTGATGCTGTCCGCCACGAATTTCTCTCCTGTGTCAACATCTTCACTACAGAGTAGCACTTGCACCCTCCGTCCTCAATTATTCGCTAGATGTATTCCAATCTCTGTGTTCCTTTGAAGCATTATCTTTCAGCACTAATGCATGGCTTATTCAAATTCCAGGCAATGTGCTGCTACTGCTGATTTAGTGGCTTGTCGTTGCCCCGTACGTCTTTGGTGTCCTTTACATCTGGTTTCAACTGTTCTGGTGGTCTGATTTATGTAAGACATGCGACATTCGCAAAGTATATGGTCGATACCGGGTTTCCTTAAATCCTGATCATATTCGACCGTTCCAAGGAGCGCCCTTCTCTTCAGAGGTGGGCAGAACACACTTTTGTTTTATTCAGGATCCTGCTGATCTTAGCAGATAAAGGCCCTGCGTATTGTAGAAATACCATCATCCTGTTCACTACTTCTTGTTCTGCTAACGTTATAGTGGGTCGTCTGGTAGTTTGTAGCGCTTTGTGGATGTCGCTGTTTGAGTATTCGTTGTCTGTAAACACTTGCTGTAGACGCTTCAGCTCTGCTGCCAAACTGTCTGAGTCGGGCAGTGTCTTGGCTAGGTGTACAAGTGTTCTCGGTACCCCGTTCCTCTGCGTCGGATGATGGCAGCTGTCAGCCTGTAGATATAAGTCAGTGTGTGTTGATTTCCAATACACAGATGGCTTAATGTGCCTTTTTTAAAATTTTTATTTACACGTCAAGCTCCGTAGGACCAAACTGAGGAGAAAATCTCCAAGGTATGTAACGTGTCAGTACAAGAAATCACAATGTAAAAGTAATAACAGAGAAAAATAAAATGCTTATGGACCCGAAACAAGTCGACACGTAAGTTTAAGTAAACGCAATCAACAGTACAACAGGAATCAGCTAAGGAACTTGGATTACTGCTAAGATTTTTGAATTCGAGTGGTATATTATTGAAAATGGATGCAGCAGTATACTGCATACCTTTCTGCGTAAGAGTTAAGGAAGTCCGATCCAAATGCAGGTTTGATTTCTGCCGAATGTTAACCGAGTGAAAGCTGCTTATTCTTGGAAATAAGGTAATCTTGATAACAAGAAATGACAGTAAGGAATAGATACATATTTTGAGAGGGCAATGTCAACACCTGGACTCGTGAACAGGGATCGACAAAAGGTTCGTGAACTTACACTACTTATTGCCCGAACCGCTCGTCTCTGAGCCAAAAATACCCTTTTAAAATGGGAAGAGTTACCCCAAAATATAATACCATACGACATAAGGGAATGGAAATAAGGAGTGTAGACTAATTTTCGTGTCGACCAACCACTCACTTCTGATACCGTTGAATAGTAAAAGTGGCAGCTCAAGTCTTTGAATAAGATCCTGAACGTGGGCTTTCAACGACAGTTTACTATCTGAGCTACTAGAAAACTGAACTATTCAGTTTGACTAATCATATGCCCATTCTGTGAAATTAAAACGTCACGTTTTGTTGAACTGTGTATTAGAAACTGTAAAAACTGAGTCTTAGTGTGGTTTATCGTTAGTTTATTTTCTACAAACCACGAACTTAGGTCATGAACTGCACTATTTGAAACCGAGCCAATGTTGCTCACAACATTCTTTACTACCAAGCGAGTGTCATCAGAAAACAGAAATATTTTAGAGTTACCTGTAATGCTAGAGGGCATATCATTTATATAATTAAGCAACAGGAGTGCCCCAACACTGGTCCCTGGGTCACCGCCCACTTAACTATACCCCACTCAGACCTTACGTCGTAAACATTCTCAACATTGTGAATAATGACCTGTTCATGTCTGTTGCTAAAGTAAGAGGTGAACCAGTTGTGAGCTACTCCCCGTATTTCGTAATCCTCCTACTTCTGGAGCAATATTTTGTGTTCAACACAATCAAACGCCTACGTTAAACCAATGAATATGCCTATCCATCGAAACCTTTTGTTCAGCCCATCCACACCTCACAGAGGAAAGAGAATATAGCATTTTCAGTTGATAAACGACTTCTAGAGCCGAACTGTACATTTGACAGCATATCGTGTGTTATAAAATGATTAATTACCTTACATACACAGCCTTTTCAATAACTGTGGCAAACACTGATGCCATAGAAATAGGTATAAAATTGTCTAAATTATCCCTTTCTTCCTTTTTATAAAGCGGCTTCACTACTGAGTACTATAATCTTTCAGGGAACTGACCATTCCTAAAGGAAAAATTGCAAACTTAGCTACGAACAGGGCTAACATGTGCAACACAGTACTTTAATGTTATGCTCGGCACTCCCTCATATCCATGTTAGCCTTCAATGATTTAGTTATTGACTCAATCTCCCCGATATCAGTATCTTAGAGGAGTATTTCAGCCATCAAACTCCGAAAGGCATTTTCCAAGAAAGTTTTATGATACCCTGTAGAAACTAAGTCTTTATTTAATTCACCACAAATGCTCAGAAAGTGATTGTTAAATACTGAACATAAAGCTGACTTAGCAGTAACCGATATGTTTTTGCTACCAACGGACTTTATATCGTCGAGCTTATGCTGCTGAGCAGACACTCCCGTCAAAACTGACCATATTGTTTTGATTATATCCTGAGAATTAGCTATTGTATTTGCGTACCACATGCTCTTTGCCTTCCTAATAATATATGTAAGAACCTTACATACTGTTTGTATTGGGATACTGTAGCTTGACTGTAACTACTTCTAACATTTTGATATAATTCCCGCTTGTTCTACATGATTTCCTTATGCCACTAGTCAGCCACCTGGGCTGCCTTTTACTGCTAGTACTCCGTTTAGAACGTTGTAATTTGAAAGCAACTCTCAAAGAGCAAGAGAAATGTGTTAAGGAAAGCAAAATATTTATCATCTATGTTATCGGCACTATAAACATCCTGCCACGCTTGTTCATTGACAAGGTTTAAAATACTCTCTATTGCTGTTGGATTAACTTTCCTACATATTTTGTAATTATAAATGACATTTGTTTGAATAGAAAAGCCTTTTAGTGTTAAAATTTGTGAAACATGGTCTGAAAGGCCATTCACCCTTTTACTTTCTTTTCACCAGGACATCCAGAAATGGAACTTGCCATCATTCTCTAATTCCACTGTGAACTTAATGTTTGGGTGCCTCGGGTTCAGATGGTCAAGGAACTCGTCCAGATTTTTCCGACCTTGTGGCCAAGTGACAAATGTGTCATAAACATACCTGAAGAACCAGACTGGCTGGTAGGCAGCAGTCATAAATGCCTCTTCCTCGAGTACCTCTATAAACAGAGTTACCACTACTGGAGATAAGGGGCTACCCATCTCCACTTCCTCAGTCTGTTCATAAAATTTGCCTTCATATAGTACGTCGATTTTAAAATATGCTTGAAAAGGTCCAGCAGAGCCCCAGCTAATCTCTCACAGATTAAATTTAGTGTGTCCTGAAGTGGTACCCTCGTGAACAGAGACACAACATCAAAGCTGACCGTGATGCCCGCGTTGGTGGAGATTCGTAGCTTTTTGAGACTTTCCACAGAGCCGGTGAGTTGAGCTGTGGTGGACGTACTTTCCCACATATCGCACTAACATCATCTTGTGGTGGGTGGCCGTAGTGTACGTGGCTCCACCAATATTGCTTACGACTGGACTAAGCGGTATATCCGCTTTTTGGGCCTTGGGTAATCCATATAGTCTGGGTGGCATTAGTGACTTTGCTTCCAGTTCCTTGACTACCTTCACAGGTCAAGCCGTTTCTTCAAGAAGAGCTCTGGTTTTCCGCTCCACTCCATCGGTGGAGTCTTAGTTGATCGTAAGCAGGGACCTCTAAAAGTTGACGAATCTTCTGGTCATAGTCGGTCTTCAGCAGTACTACAGCAGAGTCCCCCTTGCCCGCCTGTAACACCACTAAGTTTTCATCTTCCCACGAACTCCTGAGGGCCATCCTCTCGTCTCTTGATACGTTCTTTTGGATGGCCTGACTCTGGTGAGTACCCTGCGCGTCTTTTGCAACACATGATGGTAGAGTCCCCACCATCTGCTCCACAGAAGTGATGAATCTGGTAACCGGTAGGTCTCTAGGAGTTATTGAAAAGTTGAGGCTCCTTCCGATTACTTTTAAGGAAGCATCATCCAGTGTGAGGTCACTCAGATTTACCATCTTGCGGATATCACTTGTTTGTTGCACTCTTTTATTCACGCCCTCAAATTTCACCAGTTGTTAAGCTGTAGCATTGTGTTAGATGCATGCTGCCAGCGACCATGAGGTACCGTCCATCCTATCCCAGCCCTCTGGTGGTAAGTTGTTTGCCAAGTGCAGATGGAGGCGTAACAGCTCCCTTGAGTTGACGTCCAGTGTATGCCACATAGCAGGGATCCTTTCACTTTCCAGGGACGAACTGGCACGATACTTGCTCCTATTAGCCGTCTCAGATGTTATATGGTGCTTAATTTTGGCAAATACAGGCACCACGTCTCCTTCTGTGCATCTAAGTAGGAAATTGAGCGAGCTCACTATCCCCTCTTTGCCCTGTCGTAGCTTGTCCAATAGCTTCATGTTCTTGCACGTTTACTTCCAGTAGAGTCCTGCATAGTAACTTCTTAGAGTTTCCCGGCGATTCGGTGTAATCTCGTGGAATCAGGTGAACTGACGGTGGTCTTCCCAGCACCACAGGTGTTTCCCACTCCGTCAGCGCACGCTACGGCAGTTTCTGGCGGTGCTATTTATTTCTAATTGTTCCGTCTTCCATCTGCACCCGTTTCCGCTGTTTTGCCCGGTTGCGGCCGTCCCAAGGCCTTCCCTACTAGATCCACCCCTTCCAGACGCTTTCCCAGTATTTTCGACACCCTGGAAACGTTTCTTGGGCTGTTGGTAACCTCTCCGGCTGTCTATCCTGTCTCTGTCATATATCCCCTGATGTCTTAACGGTGAGATGATCTATGGCCGATCTCTCACTAATATATAACAATCTTGACTGTTCCAGGAATGCAGCGGCTGCAGCAGACTGGAATACATCGCCATCGCCTGCCATGATATTGATGCATGATACCCACACTAACAAACCCAACCTTGCATGAACTATCGCACCTAATAAGCCACTACGCCTCTTACTACCCATTCCACTTTCGCAGAGGTTTTTTTCCCTCAGCACAAGCCTTGGCACTTTTTCCCCCTGCTCTTCAAATCGCTACCTTCATTCGCGTTTCGTCCACAATCTAACACCTGATGGACCGCGTTAATTCGTAATCTTACCTAGACTCACGGATAACATCACCGCCCATCATCCTGTGATTCACTGATTAGACAACTAACATTGACGTAGGTGACAGGAGACCTTTGGTTTGGTCACCACGTTGGTGCGGGAGTGGAGGGGTCCCATCACTAATTTAAAAAAATCTCAGATGCTTTAATTCTCACCTCCTTCGTTTTTCCCACCGTCCACATTTCACTGCCATAGAATGCTGTGCTCCAAAAGTACATTATCTGAAATTTCTTCCTCTAGTTCAGTCCTAATTTGATACCAGTACACTCCTACTGGCTAGAAATGCCGTTTCTGTCAGTGCAAAACTGCCTTTGACGTCCTCCTTGCTCCGTTTGTGCTGTGTTTTTCTGCCAAGATTGCAGAGTTCCTTAACTTCATCTGCTTCATAATCAGCAACCAAAATGTTAAGTATCTCGCTGTTTTTATTTCTGCTGCTTCTAGGTACATTCGTCTTTCTTCGAGCTCTTCTCAAACCATATTCTATACTCATTAGACTGTTCATTCTGTTTAGCAGATCTTGCAATAGTTCTTCACTTTCACTGAGGATAGCAATGTAAACAGCAAATTTTATCATTAATATCCTTTCACTTTGAAGTTTAATTCCACGCCAGAACCTTTGTTTTATTTCCGTCATTGCTTCTTCGACGCATAGACTGAAAAGGAAGGGCCAAGGATTACATCGCTGTCCTACACCCTTTTCAATCCGAGAACTATGTTCTTGATCTTCCAGTCTTACTGTTCCGTCTTGGTTCTTCTACGTCTTGTATATTATCCGTCTTTCCCTGTAGCTTACGTTTATTTTTCTCAGAACTTCGAACGTCTTGCACCATTTCACATTATCGAACGCTTCTTGCAGGTCCACAAATTCTATGGATGTGTCTTTATTTTTCTTTAGTCTTGCTTTCATTATCGACTACAGCGTCGGAACTACCTCTCTCGTGCTTTTACCTTTCCTAAAACCAAACGTATCGTCATCTAACACATTCTCAAATTTCCTTTCTATTCTTATGTCATTATTCTTGTCAAGATGTGGATGCATGTGCTGTTAAGCTGATTGTGTCATAATTGTTGCACTTTTCAGCTCTTGCAATCTTCGAAACTGTGTGGCTGATGTTTTATCGAAAGTTACAAGGTATATTGCCAGACTAGTATGTTCTACACGCCAGCGTGTATAATCGGTTTATTGTCACTTTCCCTCGTTTCATCAGATTGATGGAATCTTATGCATTCCTTCTGCCCTATTTTTTCTAGGTCTTTCAAGGCTCTTTTAAATCCTAATACTCGATTATCTACCTCTTCGATATCGACTCCTCTTTTTTCTTCTATCACTCTGTCAGGCAAGTGTTCCTCCTCACAGAAACCTTCAATGTACTGTTCTATCTATCAGCTCTGTCTTCTGCATTTAACAGTGGATTTCCCATTCACTCTTAATGTTACCACCCTTGCTTTCGATGTCACAGAAGGTTGTTTTGGCTTTTCTACGTAAACGCTGAGTCAGTCGTTCGAATAATCATTTCATTTTCAATTTCTTCAAGTTTCATGCAAATATTTCGTTTTCGCTTCCTTGCTCTTCCTTTTTATTTCATTCCTCAGCGACTTTTATTTCTATATTCGTTAATTTGATTGGACTTTTTGTATTTCTTTCTTCATCGATCAATTGAAGTTGATCTATGGTACATAGCCCAAAGTTCAGAATATGATATTAAAATATGTCACAGTAGTGTGAATCCTTTCATAAAACGACGGCATATGGCTACTTTTTACTTGTAATTATGTGATTTGAAAATGGCATGTAGTACAGTTGTTACAAATGTGCTTGACAATAACGCGTAGTCGAAATCAGATAATCGCACGATTAAATAAAAATCGCAAAACAGCCCACTACGGACAATGTTTACGTTCATTAAACAATCCTGAGATTGGAAACATACCTAGGTGGAACCACAATTCGGAATGTTTCTTGGCACCATCTCTGAATTCATGCGAATGGGAGTGGAGAGCGTGAGGGAAAATTTAACTACGCACCATACTCATTGACGCCGCGGTAACTGCCACCCACAATTAACGAAGGGCACTCGCGTTGGCGTTGGCGCTGCGTCATGCCGTTTCCCCGGGCGATTTCGCCGCCGTCACACGATGTAGCCACGTCACTGCTGTAGCTTGCACAGCGCTACACGAAACAAACGTACAGACCTGCGCCCCTCAAATAGCTATACCTATACGCTGCAGTATAACTCTCTCCCTCTCGTTAGTGACAACTCTACAGTCTCTGCAAAATAGACTCGATGTGAACTGATCTGAAACCTGAAATATTAAATAATTTGTGAGGGTGATACCACACAGATCGTAACTAGGTTGCTGTGTTGAAAGTAATACCTCCGAATTTTTTATTTAAAAACTCTTAATACTTTTTAAATAAAACAAAGGTTTTGAAAAGATAAGGCCTTCTTACCTTGTAAGTCCATATTTATAAGCACGACCACACTCGCACCTTTTTAGCTGCGTTTTCGGATGCGTCCTTTCCAGTTGATAGGTACAAATAGAAAACTTAATTACACTGAAAAAGAATATACAGGAGCCTTCTAGGTGACTTGATTGCCAGCCGGAGTGGCCGAGCGGCTCTAGGCGCTACAGTCTGGAACCCCGCGATCACTACGGTCGCAGGGTCGAATCCTACCTCGGGTATGGATGTGTGTGATGTCCTTACGTTAGTTAGGTTTGAGTAGTTCTAAGTTCTAGGGGACTGATGACCTCAGAAGTTAAGTCCCATAGTGCTCAGAGCCATTTGAACCATTTTTTGACTTTATTTTTATACCCGGCACTCAGAAAAATTTGCTGATTATGACTGCTTGGTTACTCCATTCTCTTTTTTCGATTTGAAGATGACTTGATTTTGTGAGTACGCTCATGCCGCACATACCTGTTCAATATTGTTGCGTACTCTTACTGCCTTACGTGAGTCTTTGTCATTCGTACGGGATGCAACTGGTGATGCAGCTAAAATTCTCCTAACGGGTCGTGCGTATGAAGGAATGACTTACAGCTAAACCGATGTTATTTTTTCAGAATGATATACCCAGGCTATGGTTGTCCTGACTTAAAAATCTTCGTTAGTATTCTATAGCTTTATTTTGGATGTATACATATGTATTTCTCGACATTGTCACCCTATCGACGAACTTATTTATCCCCTACGAGAAACCAGTTTCTTGACACCGTCACTGCAGAAAGTTTGAATTTTTCGACGGAGCCGCAACGTCACCTCTGCTTGCATCACGTCATCACTATCAAGGAGAAATCATCGAAGGTGTCGTTTAAGTTAGATGAAAATCGGGTGAGGCCAGGTCGAGACTATATGGAGGATGATGCTTGACAGTGAAACGAGGGGTCGGGTTGTTTTAGGTGTCGCAGCGGTCGTGTGTGGTCTGTCAGTGTCATACTGAAGCTGATGGTGCCCCCTGAGTGGAACAACTCTTCGAATTGGAAACCCGATTACAGCGCGTAGTTTCTCACGTACCTACATAGCTATGGTAGGCCACTCGTTACCATGTTACATGCTACAATTCGGAGCTCTCTTGCGGCAGACAGCTGCAAACGTATAGACATGAAGAATAAAAATGTAGAATGTTAACAAAGTCTATTATATTTAAAAGGCTTTAAGAGATTTCGCATAAATGTAACATTTCTGACACTAAATGTAACACTTCTGCTACTAAATGTAACTCAGTTTTCTATTTTGATGCTAGTCAATTGTCAGGATTAGTATTACTGCAAAGGGCATTTGATTCTAAAGCATTACGTGATGGTGAATATACTAAATAAATTAACTTTTCTCTCTTAACAGTGTGTGGGCAGGTCAATTGTCAGGATGAGTATTACTGCAAAGGGCATTTGATTCTAAAGCATTACGTGGTGGTGAAAATACTAAATAAATTTACTTTTCTCTCTTAACAACGTGTGGGCAGGGTGGGTTCTTCCTTGGCTCGGTTATGAGGTAGAATGAAACAGCATTTTTACATAAGATAGCATTTATTGAAAGTCTTGTACAACTGTTCCTTACTGGATGTTCTGGCTCGTAAAGCGGCAGCTGTGTCGTTTGCGAAGCCTTCTGCTGCGGCAGCGGCGGCGGCGGCGGCGTCTGATTACGCGTAGCGGTGTGTATCTCGTGTCGCCGTCTCGCCCAGCTGATTGGAGACGCGCAGCGCGAGGTGGCCCGTTTAATTATTGCGAGCGAAATCGTGCATCGGATGGTGATACATTGGATGTGGCGTCCCAGTGTTTCTCTTCTCTAAGCGGCCGCGTGTTTTGTGCGTCGGCCAGCGGAGCGGCCCTGCGGGGGAAGGCCAGTGTCCCGGACTCGAACAACGGACTCCCGCTTGCCAGTCTTCCGCTGTCAGATCTTCATCCCAGCTCACAGGTGACTGCTGATGTGAGGCCGTCTCCTTCCCGTCCTCACGAGTCACCCGGGTACGTAAAAATCAGACTTCAAATACCTTTTAACTTCTGTCTTCTGGCGCCGAGGCTGCTGCGTGCTATTCCATTACAGCGGCGGACTTGGTGCGTCTGTGCATGATGTAGTCTCTTCTTGCATGACGGTCTTCAGCACCGAAACAGACTGAAAACTACTGCTACTCTTCTCTTCTTCCTTCGTCTTCTACGTCTCTCGTCTTTGTCTCTCGGGCCTACTGCGTCTCGCGTGTTTATTCACTTCAGTTTACTGGAGGTGAACGACTTCACGGTCATTGCCTCTTCTGTCACGTTGAGAAGCTTCTGGAAGAATCTTGTTAACGTCGGTCATTGGCTCTTGGAATGTAGGCGAGGGCCTTTGATCACATGCGACAACTGAGAAACACGTGAGCCGGTCGGGTGATGCCCTGACGGCAGAATCGACAGTGCCCGCTTATGTGGAACTTGCTGACTTCACGGTCATTGTCTCTTCTGTTCAGCTGTTCTGCTCACTGTTTGCCAGTATGTAACTCTCTAAACTAAATCAACTTTTTCATTTATATTCTAATTTCTAATTCACTTTGATTTCACTAATTTATTTACTTAAATACCACTCGACATAAAAGATTAGGAGACGTTACTGTTCAGCATGTCCTATTTTAAATATGTCACATTTTAACCGGCAGGTGATACGAATAAATACTTTTTCATTTACAGTCGCTTTTAACCTTCAGATCATCGTCAGGTGTCTTACAGTTACTTGCAACAGTTCATATGACAATATTATAGCTCTGGTGTCAGACGGAGGGAACGGTGAGATGTAACGTGGTCCAGGAACGTAGTCTGTTCCTTCCGAAATTCATCAAGTTTAACGGTGTCATTAGTAGCTCGGATGTAATTCTGTTGTATTCTTCGGTTTTTTTCATCAACGTATGATCGTTCTCAAGTATTCGATCAAAATCTAATCGACTGCTCCAGGTGGGTGGCTATTTGTTAATCACAACACAAATCTTCAAATGATAAAACTCGATTGTGATGTAAAACGTTTTCGGTTACAGCGTTTAATTGCAAGAAATTATCCGTCCCCTTTGATACCCGTCATTTCATTTATTTTGCTAGATCAGCATTCACACTAGGTTGCTTTTCACCAGTTATGCCAAACGTCACTAACACTTACTGAAATTCAGTACCGTCCCTTATTCGGAGTGACGTGCAGGTTTTGTGCGGACATTGTTTTGCTGCAGTAATCCCACCAAGCCAGGTACGGGAGTGGTGTTGAACTTTTTTTTTCACACTGTGAAGAAATAAATCCAGCGGAGCAGCTGTATCTCAGTTGAGCACAAGGCCAAAATACCTCGAGCAAAATAAGTAGTTTCTTATGAAAGAGGGTGTTTTAATTTATTAAATCATTGTTACAATGATTTGAAAACTTTCGAAATAATTTGCTCCCATAAAACCCAATTTTATGCTAGTGCGTCTGTAGCGAAATTCAGTCATTTGCTACATGTAGTGAAACGTGTCCGTCGATTCTTGCGCTGTTGTCGAGTCTGTCACATTAAATTACTACGTTGGCAAGACTGTAATAAAACTTCTGGAGAGAACGTGAACCACACTATGTCTTGTATTTCATTTGCTCCTATGTATACTACCTTAATTTCCGTCATCCTGTGCAGAACCGATGATCGTACTTGTATTTTAAAATTTACGTAGCATGGAGGCAGGAAGGGATTCGAGAGACTTGGTCGCGTGTTTCAAAACTACCGAATGTCTCCCCTCATTACTTTTTAAACGGAGGGACCATTTCTTTAGTCAACGTAGTTTCAGACACGACATCAATACTCCGAAAGCCACCGGACGGTCTGTGAGGGAGGATACTTCTGGCACCACAAACGTTTCTCCCCATCCATCACGAATCGCCTTTGGGAACAATAATTGTCGCTGGCCTCTGTATTAGCTCCAGTTTGGCTCAATTGGCTCTGAGCACTATCGGACTTAACTTCAGAGGTCATCAGTCCCCTCGAACTTAGAACTACTTAAGCCTAACTAAACTAAGGACATCACACACATCCGTGTGTAACGTTCCCTGGCAAACTCCCACATTAACAAACTAAAATTTATTTGTACCATATACGCCGCTCTGAGCATTTGTATATAATGTAATTATTTAACAAAAAAATATTATTGAATTTTGCGTAAAAGACATTTGTTATTATTGTAATATTTTTTGTAGTAATATTCTCTCTGTATTTAGGATGGTAATATTTCTATATTAATAATGTAATTGCGAAATGTGTCAATATCTGTGATAACAGAGACGTGAAATTCAGCCAGAGGGCAATAATGTCGTGAAATTACAAAGAAATGTTAATAGTCAGCAATACTATAAAAGCACAATGCACTATGTATTCTTTGGTCTTCCTCGTTTAGAGCTGAAAGCGGTAGGAAGCTGTGTCGATGTATTTGGTGATTGGGTAGACGTCATTTGTCTGTATCTAGATTTAGCCGCCATTGAAGGAGAAATTACGAACTAATGTGAGTTGAATATTTGTTGTGGTAAAAATATGTTGAAATTTATAAAAAGTGTGTATTATTAATGTAAATTAGCTTGCCCATGTCATCTATAATATTTCTTTAAAGAGTTTTCAGCATTTCTTTAGCGGTGTTGCTGGGCTGTGCCGCGACCGATCGATTTGCAGCGGCGGCACATTTAAAAAATTGTTCCGCTAAAGGAAAAATCAACCAAACCCGTAAATCGGGAACAGATAGATAAAAATTAACAGTGAATTAAGAGAATGTTCTTCTTTTACAGCGATCCAGAGACTGACTGAGATTTTAAAAATAGTTACACATTTGTGCATTCTTAGACGGATAGTTAACATTGAAATTTAACAATTTTGGTTCTTTCAAATAACTTAAATGTATAGTGAAGTAGGTTTGATCAGTGATAATTAAATGTCGGCTTGGTAATAATTAACCATTTTCTGCTAATAGTGATAATCTTGTGTTCAAAAACTAACGCCGGGAAAGAATTCAGTAAATATTTTAACAAAAAAAAAAAAAAAAAAATCCACTGCATTTAGAAAATGTGTGCCAAGGCCGAATGATGTAAAGAATTTAATTTTCAACTAAATATTCTTAATCAGTTAATATGAGTTCACGTAATTTTTAAATGTACGAAATTCTTTTGAAAGTGAAAAATTTTTATTACCACACGTAAATAAGAGAGAGGTTCTACAACAAAGTTCGTACCTACAGAAAAGAAAAATTAATTAACTTAAAAGCAAATTTTATTCTTTAACGAAATCTAAACAGCAATTTCGTTAAACGTGCAAGAGGCAGGTTTCGAACCTGTGACCGTACCGGCTCGCGGTTCAACACTGTAGCGCCTAGAACCGCTCGGCCACTTCGGCCGGCGAGCTCAACTTTCTCGAATTATTTAACAACGACCGTTCCGTTAGACGTATGTGGGAGAACGTAGTGTGTTATCCGACTCTTTCCGAAAAGAGGTCTCTCGAAATTTCGGTAGTAAACCTCTCCGTGATGCGCAAGCCATCTCTCGCAGCATCTGCCACTGGAGAGTGTTGGGCTCTCTGTAATTCTATTGTGTCGACTAAGCGATCACGTGGTGAAACGCACCGCTATTTATCGGGTCTTCTCTATCTTTTCTATGAATCCTACCAGTTAAGGGTCGCATATTGATGAACAGGACTCAGGAATCGATCGAACAAGCACCTTGTAAGCTATTTCTTTCGTGGATGGTTTACATTTCCTTAACATTCTTTCTATGAATTTTTTCTGATATCTGCCTTTCCCGTAAACTGTTTCTATTAATTTGTCATCAGTAGTGACGTTGGAGAGCACTGGATTTTTTTTTCCTATGTAGTGCGATGCAGTAAGTTTATTAACGTTTGGGGTCAACTGCCAGAGAGAGCACGATTCATCAGCCTTCTGTAACTCATTTTGAAAATCGATACTATCTTCTGGCGTTGCTACTTTGTTATAGACAACCATCATCTACGAACATTCTGAAAGTTTCCGACACATTCTACTAGTTCATTCTAATACACTGTGAACAGTAAAGATGCTAGAAACCTTCCTTGGGGTACTCCGTAAATTAGTTTTACATCTGCAGATTTTGTGCTCTTGAGAGCGACTTGTTGAATTCTGTCAGCAAAGAAGTCTTAAATCCAGTTGCAAATCTGATCCGATGCACGATAAACCCTTATTGTCTTCATTAGACATCAGTGCGAGATCTGTCAAATACCCTGATGAAATGAAGCAACACTGCTTCGAACTGAGCGCCGTTGTGTACAGCGGTGTGGATCTCATCACGGAACACAGCGAGCTGAGTTTCCGCGGGATCTCTGTTTGCGGAATACAAGCTGATTTTTATAGGGGCGATTTTCGTTCTACAACAACGAAATGATTCTTTTGCACAAAACACGTTCCGTAATTCTACAAGGAATTTACGTCAACGACATATGCCTAAATTTATATGCATTTGTCCTACGACCATTCTTAGAAAAGGGAGTATCCTACGGTTTCTTCCAGTGGCTAGACTTTCCGTTGCTCCCACGAACTACGATAAGCTGCCGTTAAAAAGGGAACAACTTTTTCCGCATTGTCTTTGTAGAATCTTACTGGTATGTCATCTGGTCATGATGCCCTTCCACTACTGAGCAGCTGTCATTGCTTTTCTATTCTGCGATATGTTACCTGAGCATTCTACATTTCGACGGTCGTATCATGATTGAAAGGAGGTAATATATTACGGTAATTCGCTGTGAAACAGGGCGTGAGAAGGACGGAAGAAAGTGAAACCTCGAGCGAGACAGAGGATAAACATAGCAAATCCAGCGAATCTCTTCCCGTCTGTTTTTGAACAGAGGAATCTTCTCTGTACGATAGAGAAGTAGACAGGATAGGACAAGGTTAAAAAATTGGGACTGGCTGAGAGATTTTGTTTGGTCACTCTAAACATAAAAAATTCATCCCTCCCTCCTCCCCCTCGGTCCCCCCCTCCCCCCCCCCAGACACACACATACTTAAGGTCAGAGGAATAGTTTGCTAGTGATTGTGTTTTCTAACTATCTCTTACGTAAGTGATTTCTCGTTGTCGATTACATTTACTTTAGCTCCGTTGTGTAAGGGAAGCGTTTCGTGATTGTTCCATTTTATGGAGATTCAGGACTAAATCGTAGGATTTTTAGTTTTTCTTATCCAGTGCTTCTTCCTTACTCTATCACCACCACTCTATCGCAGTGAACTGTAATTAGTAGGAAGGCATGTTTTTCGTGTGTATCTTCGATGGGTGCGAGATACTTTATCCTTCATCACAAAACTGTTGTTGTTGATGTGGTCTTCAGTCCTGAGACTAGTTTGATGCAGCTCTCCATGCTACCCTATCCTGTGCAAGCTTCTTCATCTCCCAGTACCTACTGAAACCTATATCCTTCTGAATCTGCTTGGTGTATTCATCTCTTGCTCTACCTCTACGATTTTTACTCTCTACGCTGCCCTCCAATACTAAATTGGCGATCCCTTGACGCCTCAGAACCTGTCCTACCAACCGATCCCTTCTTCTAGTCAAGTTGTGCCACAAACTTCTCTTCTCCCCAATCCTATTCAACACCTCCTCATTATTTATGTGATCTACCCATCTAATCTTCAGCATTCTTCTGTAGCACCACATTTCGAAAGCTTCCCTTTAATGCCCCTCAACTCTTATGACTGCCATTTGGTTTCTATACAAATTGTAAATAGCCCTTCGCTCCCTATATTTTACCCCTGCCACGTTCAGAATTTGAAATTCTGCATTCCAGTCAACATTGTCAAAAGCTTTCTCTAAGTCTACAAATGCTAGAAGCGTAGGTTTGCCTATCCTTAATCTAGCTAATAAGATAAATCGTAGGGTCAGTATTGCCTCACGTGTTCCAATATTTCTACGGAATCCAAACTGATCTTCCCCTAGGTAGGCTTCTACTAGTTTTTCCATTCGTCTGTAAAGAAATCGCGTTAGTATTTTGCAGCCGTGACTTATTAAACTGATAGTTCGGTAATTTTCGCATCTGTCAACACCTGCTTTCCTTCGGATTGGAATTATTATTTCTTCTAGAAGTCTGAGGGTATTTCGCCTGTCTCATACATCTTGCTCACCAGATGGTAGAGTTTTGTCAGGACTGGCTCTCCCAAGGCCGTCAGTAGTTCTAATGGAATGTTGTCTACTCCCGGGGCCTTGTTTCGACTTAGGTCTTTCAGTGCTCTGTCAAACTCTTCAAGCAGTATCATATCTCCCATATCATCTTCATCTACATCCTCTTCAATTTCCATAATATTGTCCTCAAGTACATTGCCCTTGTATAGACCTTCTATATACTCCTTCCACCGTTCTGCTTTCCCTTCTTTGCTTAGAACTGGGTTTCCATCTGAGCTCTTAATATTCATATAAGTGGTTCGCTTTTCTCCAAAGGCCTCTTTATTTTCCTGTAGGCAGTATCTATCTTACCCCTAGTGAGACAAGCCTCTACATCCTTATATTTATCCTCTAGCCATCCCTGCTTAGCCATTTTGCACTTCCTGTCGATCTCATTTTTGAGACGTCTGTATTCCTTTTTGCCTGCTTCATTTACTGCATTTTTATATTTTCTCTTTTCATCAATTAAATTCAATATTTCTTCTGTTACCCAATGTTTTCTAGTAGCCCTCGTCTTTTTACCTTCTTAATCCTTTGCTGCCTTCACTATTTCATCCCTCAAAGCTACCCATTCTTCTTCTACTGTATTTCTTTCCCCCATTCGTGTCAATTGTTCCCTTATGCTCTCCCTGAAACTCTGTACAACCTCTGGTTCTGTCAGTTTATCCGGGTCCCATCTCCTTAAATTCCCACCTATTAGCAGTTTCTTCAGTTTTAATCTACAGCTCATTACCAATAGATTGTGGTCAGAGTCCACATCTGCCCCTGGAAATGTCTTACAATTTAAAACCTGGTTCCTAAATCTCTGTCTTACCATTATATAATCTATCTGAAATCTGTCAGTATCTCCAGGCTTCTACCACGTATACGACCTTCTTTATGATTCTTGAACCAAGTGTTAGCTATGATGAAGTTGTGCTCTGCGCAAAATTCTACCAGGCGGCTTCCTCTTTCATTTCTTAGCACCAGTCCATATTCACCTACTACGTTTCCTTCTCTCCCTTTTCCTACTACTGAATTCCAGTCACCCATGACTATTAAATTTTCGGCTCCCTTCACTATCTGAATAATTTCTTTTATTTCGTGATATATTTCTTCAATTTTTTCGTCATCTGAAGAGCTACTTGGCATATAAACTTGTACTGCTGTAGTAGGCGTGGGCTTCGTGTCTATCTTGGCCACAATAATGCGTTCACTATGCTGTTGGTAGTAGCTTACTTGCATTCCTATTTTATATTCATTATTAAACCTACTCCTGCATTACCCCTATTTGACTTTGTATTTATAACCCTGTATTCACCTGACCAAAAGTCTTGTTCCTCCTGCCACCGAACTTCACTAATAACCACAAACTATATTACCGTAATTCCTGTCCGCCTCGATAGCTGCGCCCGGCCAATGACGCCAAACGCTCATTTCCATTTACCGTAATTCCTCCCCAATGACTACATTTTCGACTTATTAACTGAATGAGCGGCACTATTCGTTGTTATAGTAAATGTTCCGACCATAATTATAAAGTGTCTGTTGAACCACTTGACTTTCTCTTAATCATCAAAAGACTAATCTGTGGGAGACTACGCTGTGGGAGTGTTTCACTGCTTATGCGAAAAGATCCTGAACACTCCCGAGACTTTTCCCACACTATAACTAGCGTTTAGAGCACCCAGTTTCAGAAATTAATCGTTTGGAAATGGAATCCTGTGTTCGATTGCTATATACGTGCTACTCAGAACCTTCCAACAAAAGTCTGCTTGTAGGTCTTTGTAATGTGGCGCGAAATTAGACTACCGTTTATATGGGTCATGATTTAGCTGTTTCACCCTAATCATTAAGGCAACAGACAACGAAGCCGTTATGAGAGAGTAAAGCAAATGCAAAGAATTAGCAAAAACGTTTAATTTAGCGACTTGCACGGTAATAGATCTACCAGCGGATTTTCAGTAACAACATCCTGTACAGTTTCTATATCTACAATTTTATAGTCACTCTAACTTTTGCATTATTCAGCCCTTCTGTGGCCAAATAAACCTGGTTCAATCAACAAAATACTGAAAATATGATTCATACGCGGCAATTTGTCATGTACTCCAGTTTTTATGTTGATGCAATGAATCTTAAAAGTGACTTCAGCGTAATGTAACATTACCGAAAAGGTAATGTGACCTAAGTGTAATCTAGACTCATGACTTAAGTCACGCCTTAACTATGACGTCTCAAAATAACATTAAAAAAGGTGCCATAGATGCTTCTGTAGAATATCGGCAGAATATTGGCAGAGACGCGCAGCATTGAAAAAGAACCGAGGATATTTCTGACTTAACGTTCGGTCAACGAAGACAAGCAGCTCATATTCGGGAAGCAGGGAGAATTAATTCGACAGTACTCTTTCAAATGAATCTCCCTGGAACTACAGTCAAACGATCAAAGGGAATCACGGCGGCCTAATTCCAGACTGGCAAAGGAGGATTTTTAACGCTTCCCCTCGAAAACGAAGTTAGGGACTTACAGTAGCGGTTATATCTGGCAGCAGCTGTGTCCCTCCAGGTGGCACTGAATTTATGGTTTGAATAATGGTATGACGAAAATAGAGACGGCAGCCTTAAAGGAGCAATTAGGGATTCTGGTTTTTGTTTCTCATGGAAATTAAGAATGAGAAACATTACTGAAATTCTTGTTATGATCAAAACGGCAATGTCAACTCAGACATAAAATGCAGACGTGCATTTGTGAACCTGGAAGAAACGACATCAACTAAGGTAAATATCCGAGTGGATTGTGGATTTGTCTGTCTCTTAAAGGGGAGAGCAGGCTGCTCCATTATTTTCCAGAAAAGAAACACAGATAGGCTGATGAGATCAAGCACACTGACTTTACAAAATACTACAGAGAGGTTACGAATCTTCAAGCGGACCTCGGCACAATAATTTGAAACGACCACTTTTTCTCATCTTCCTACCAACATGATTCGAACAGGCTAGCTCCGAATTAATCACCACCGCATAGATGTGCATTATTACTAAATATGCCATACTGACAAAGATAAGGATGTAAATAGAACTAAGAAAGTTCGATCCGCTGTTTCCCTTAACTAATCGAAGAGAGGGGCAGGGATGGATTATTATGATTAAATAAAACCGTGTGCTGATTATGGAGACAGGAGAACGAGCTAACAGGTCCACACCTGGCTTACATAACACAGGGGAAAAGCAGTTAATAGTAAACAAAGACATTATTTATGAAATAATTTTAAACGTTGAGAAGGCATTTTATGGGAAGCTTCTATATGTACAACACGAGAAGCAATTTAACATATAATAATGCAATGGGTAAATCTGTTTGCTACAACACCAGAAAAAAATAACATTTTTAAAGCTTAAAAACCTGTAGACCTTGGGTACTTGATTCAGTCGGTTAGTAAACTACTCACCCAATCAAGTCAGATGTTTATTGATATTAGTTTCCTGGAGGGTTAATCAATACAATAAGAGAAAAAAGGTTTCGTGACAAACGTGTTTAGAAGCCACTATCAACAGCAGTGCTGATTCAACAAGGTTTTGGGCTTGCAGCCGGTCGTCGTAAACTTCACTTGCTCGATATTTCGGCTGGACCGCTGCCAGCCATCTTCAGGTGAGCCGAACGAGGATTGACGAAGACGTTCTCCGCTCCGTCTTATATAATGCGCTGATAGTACTGCCGCGCATGCGTTGCAGTCGCGGAGGCGGGAGGACCACACCGCCCAGCGACAGCGCCCTCGCTGGTGTACTGAAAGACTTAGCTGCCGTCGGTATTGTCTCTGGCCGCAGCTATCGAAGTCTCCTGGCGTCTTCGTCTCGAGCAAATTTCGGAGATGGCAGGAATCCATGCGTTTTTCAATTGGTGACCGCTGTCACGGTTCATCAGATTTCCCGCGATGCGTATTTCATCGGATTCTTTGATAATGGAGTACCAAAAGGTTTTTGCTGTGGCCATCACACACATCCATGCCCGAGGCAGAATTCGAACCTGCGACCGTATCGGTAGCGCGCTTCCGGACTGAAGCGCCTAGAACCGCTCGACCACCGCGCCCGGCATCGAAGTTTTGTCGTACTCCATTGAATGTCCGTTAGAAATACAATGTTCCGAAACTGCAGATTTACTGGGTTGCAGAAGGCGAGTGCAACGGTGATGTTCCGTACAACGCTGTTCCACTGAACGCGTTTTCTGTCCTATATAGGCAATAGCACGTTCACACGGTATTTTGTAAATACCGGCCTTCCGCAGTAACAAATCATCATTCACCGATCCCACCAAATCCAAAATCTTAGACGGTGGAAGAAAAACCACTTTCACATGAAAATTATTAAGAATCCTCGCTATTCTGAAGGAGATATTTCCAACGAAGGGTAGCTAGGGACTTGGCTGGCGCGTTCTCCTCTTTATCCACTTTCCGATTCCTGGCTCTAGTTGAGAAGGTATGTTAATTTACCGGGTCGAGTATCCATTATCTCTGAACACCGTTCTTAAATGTTCAAGTTACTTAGGCAAATTCTCTGCATCCGACACCGTATGTGTCCTGTGCACAAGGGTTTTAAGTACACTCATGGTTTGGGATGGGTGATGGCAAGTACAAATCAGTGCGAGTGGGCTTACGACAAACAGAATGTCCCCACCGAGTCGTCACTCTTTCGTTTAACCAAAACATCCAGCAATGGAAGGCAACCATCTTTCTCTAGTTCCATAGTAAATCGAATATTCTCATGGATGGAGTTAAGTTGGTGAAAAAACTCCATTAACTTTTCTTCTTCTTGGGGCCATACTATGAAAGTATCATCGACATCTTTCCAAAAAACGGTTGTTTTACAAACCGCTGAATCAAGAGCTCTCTCCTCAATGGTATACGCATCACGGGAAATCTGATGGACCGTGACAGTGGTTACCAATTGAATAACGCGTCGATTTCCGTCATCTCCGAAATTTGTTCGAGACGAAGACGCCAGAAGACTTCGATAGCTGGGGCCAGCGACAATACCGTCGGCAGCTGAGTTTTGCAGTTCCACCAGCGAGGGTGCTGCCGCTGGGCGGTGTGGTCCTCCTGTCTCCGCGACTGCAACGCATGCGCGGCAGGACGATCAGCGCACTATATAAGACGGAGCGGAGAACGTATTCGTCATCCTTTGAAAACCCAGGCAATCATAGTAGGCAAAACCATCCCTTCCTTCCGCCTCCTCGATTTCTAGGTCACCGTCTATGGCCGTCCTATCGCCCTCACCCCCACCCTCAAGTACCTTGGCGTCACCCTTGACCATCGCCTCTCCTGGACTCCCCACCTCCGGAGAATCCAAGCCAAGCCACGCTCCCGACTCCATCTCCTCAAGCTCCTTTCTGGCCGTACATGGAGTCTGGACCCCTCCACCATCCTCCATACCTGTAAATCCCTAATCCTCCCTATCCTCTGCTACACCCACCCTGCCTGGATCTCCGCTACCCCTCGCTTTTACAAATCCCTTCAGATCCAAGAACGCCATGCTCTTTGCCTTGCCTATCACATCCTCTCCCCTCCCTGTACGACCTTATTCCGTTCCCCCACCTCCTCCTTTTCCTTGAATGGATACGGATCCTTTACACCTCCCGTAAACTCGATCCTCCTCACCCACTTGTCTTGCCCATCCTCTCCCGCCCCCATCCGCTGCCATGCCTGTATTTCCATGTCCCACCTGCTCTCCACTCTCCGTACCCTCTCCCAACGTAGCTTCCGCCAGCTCCCCCTCCCTGATGATGCCCTCCTCCCCTCCATCTACCGCTCCTACCAACTTTGATACTCCCTCCCTCTTCCTGTGTCTGTTCCTATGGGCACCCTCTCGCCCTTCTCTCGCCCTTCCCTCCCTCCTCCCTTTCTCCCCCTCCTCCCCCGGGCTTCCCCTAGCCCCTTACCTCCATTCCTTCTACCATCTCTTTTGCCATTGGCTTCTTTGCTCTCCCCTCTCCCTCCCCCACCACCTTCTTCCACTCTTTGCAGGTCCCCGGACTCGCACATGCTCAGTGGGCATTCGCGCGCAGGAGATCATCGCCATCAGTTTCTCGTGTGTGTGCCACCGTGTAGTGTTTTAGTGTTTTTCACCGCCACGCTCCTTCGTTCACTTGTTCTATCACAGTCATCAGTGTTTGGGCGCAGTGCCGACAGTTTTTCGTGTTTTTCGTCGAGTGTGAACGGCTTCGTGTTTTTAATTTTGTGTGTCTACTGTGTTTTTAACCACCAATCTGTTCCTTTCTGTCTTCCTTGTCTCATTTATTGTACGCTTGTGGCGGAATAGATTTGTCCGCTGCCAGCCCACCGTTGTATGAGGTGAAAAATAACAATAAAGTAAAAAAAAAACTTTTCGTCAGTCCCCGTTTGGCTCGACTGAAGATGGCTGGCAGTTTTCCAGCCGAAATATCGTGGAGTGAAGTCTACAACGACTGGCTGCAAGCCGAAATCATTTTGAACAGTTGATTTGTCGGCAAAATTTGAATTTTTACAGCAGTGCTAATTCACTTATGGATGTAAGTGAAGTACTGCCATTTACTAATTGGTGGACACATTCAGGATCTTCATTGTGTTGTCCTTAGCGTAAGTTAGTTTAATTAGTGTGAAAGCCTAGGGACCGATGACTCAGCAGTTTGGTCCCATAGAACCTTACAAAGAAATGTTGAGTAGCAGCTCAGTAAGGGACATGGTGATAGGATCTACATCTACATCTACATCCATACTCCGCAAGCCACCTGACGGTGTGTGGCGGAGGGTACTTGAGTACCTCTATCGGTTCTCCCTTCTATTCCAATCTCGTATTGTTCGTGGAAAGAAAGATAATCGGTATGCCTCTGTGTGGGCTCTAATCTCTCTGATTTTATCCTCATGGTCTCTTCGCAAGATATACGTAGGACTGAGCAATATACTGCTTGACTCCTCGGTGAAGGGATGTTCTCGAAACTTCAACAAAAGCCCGTACCGAGCTACTGAGCGTCTCTCCTGCAGAGTCTTCCGTTGGAGTTTATCTGTCATCTCCGTAACGCTTTCGCGATTACTAAATGATCCTTTAACGAAGCGCGCTGCTCTCCGTTTGATCTTCTCTATCTCTTCCATCAGCCCCATCTGGTACGGATCCCACACAGGTGAGCAATATTCAATCAGTGGCCCAACAAGTTTACTGTAACCTACTTCCTTTGTTTTCGGATTGCGTTTCCTTAGGATTCTTCCAATGACTCTCAGTCTGGCATCTGCTTTACCGACGATCAACTTTATGTAATCATTCCATTTTAAATCACTCCTAATGCCTACTCCCAGATAATTTATGGAATTAACTGCATCCAGTTGCTGACCTGCTATATTGTAGCTAAAAGATGAAGGATCTTTATTTCTATGTATTCTCAGCACCTTGCACTTGTCTACATTGAGATTCAATTGCCATTCCCTGCGCCATGCGTCAATTCGTTGCAGATCCTCCTGCATTTCGGTACAATTTCCCATTGTTACAACCTCTCGATATACAACAGCATCATCCGCAAAAAGCCTCAGTGAACTTCCGATGTTATCCACAAGGTCATTTATGTATATTGTGAATAGCAACGGTCCTACGACACTCTGAAATCACTCTTACTTCGGAAGCTTTCTCTCCGTGCTGCGTTCTGTTATCTAGGAACTCTTCAATCACACAATTGGTCTCATAGTCCATATGCTCTTACTTTGTTCATTAAACGAGTGTGGGGAACCGTATCGAACGCCTTGCGGAAGTCAAAAAACACGGCATCCACCTGGGAACCCGTGTCTATGGCCCTCTGAGTCTCGTGGACGAAGAGCGCGAGCTGGCTTTCACGCGATCGTCTTTTTCGAAACCCATGCTGGTTCCTACAGAGTAGATTTCTAGTCCCCAGAAAAGTCATTATACTCGAACTTAATACATGTTCCAAAATTCTACAACTGATCGATGTTAGACATATAGGTCTATAGTTCTGCACATCTGTTCGACGTCCCTTCTTGAAAAAGGCGATGACCTGTGCCCTTTTCCAATCCTTTGGAACGCTACTCTCTTCTAGAGACCTACGTTACACCGCTGCAAGAAGGAGGGCAAGTTCCTTAGCGTACTCTGTGTGAAATCGAACTGGTATCCCATCAGGTCCAGCGGCCTTTCCTCTTTTGAGCGATGTGAAAAACGCCAAGTTGGGCAGTCCAAATTAAACAGTAGGTCCCCCTATAACTCTTTGGGCAAGTCAGTTCGCATCTGGCAAAAAGCCCACTGGATACCACCTCCGTCAAGACCATGTATAGAAAAAAAAAAAAATGTGGTGTTTAATCGTATCTTCAGATGGATGGCAGATTTACTATCAAGGTGAAACATAGGGAATGTGCAGTTTTACTGTGCGTGTGTAGCCCTTTGGTTTTCGTGCCGGCTGATATCGTCAGAGATGGAACGGGCAAGTGCACGCCACGGTTGACTTATACTCAGAGGAGCAAATAAGCCAAAACTGCACAGGAAAACAAAGACTGGAATTTATCCAGTAAATAAGAGGGACCTTTGTGTGTACATGGTACGATGGGATACCAACACCCGCACGTAAGTGGTGACAGGTCGCATATCACCAACCAGAAAACTAGGAAATACATGACAAACTCCCCCCCCCCTCCCCCCCCCCCTCCGCTAGAAAAAAGTCGACCGCGAAACGCAGCAGGCCTAACTTAAATTCAGTGTTTCGAAACGTCTCTGTAAAATTTGGCCATTTTCAGAAAATGGGTATCACTTGTAGCCATGTCATTAGGATTCCTAGTCCTTTATTACTTGTCATACGCAGGATCTGCGTGATTATAAACGAATGTGATATAGTTCATTTTAGAGGTGGCCAGGTGCCTTCCTGTCGTCCCTAGAGATGGAAAAATTTGTTTATCTTTGGGAACCAGTTCACTGGTGATACTTCTTTTTCGGGAACCGTTAATTTTTACTCGTTCACTGCACCGTTTTTATCCAGTTATCTGTTACATAGATTTGAGACAGATTTCTCTAAAAAATATCAAGTACTCACAAGTATTACTTTGCGTGCTAAATTAATTGAATACAGGCCGTTTACTTCGATTTCTATAGTTGAATATGGTCTCAGAACTCACCACAATAGTCGACTGACGTGACGGTCGAGTGACTGCAAGCCAGGCAATGAGCAACCAGGACTAGGTGAACAGAAGTACGGATTAAGGGAATTGTTTATGACCAAGCGTGAAGAACTCCAACCGGCATTCAGTAACGAACAATGTTCGTAGTCGTATTAATTACAATGCCTCGGTTTTCAGTTAGTTTACAGAAAATTATGTATATTTATTTCGGCATTACTAGCATTACTAACCGAAAGCAAACTATCATCTTTCAAATAAATGTTAATAGTTGTCTCGTATCGTTTGCTGATGTCGACATTAACTATGCATCAAAGTATCCTACTGTGTGCGATACAGGAGTTGAGAAGCTACATATCAAAATTAGTTGGGTTGCATGAGCAACGGCAGAAAATAAATAAATATTTTTGGAGATCGCCCAACTTAACAAATTGAAAGAAATAAGACTTTTTTGTCAAAACCTCCACATCATAGCACACGTAACTGCTTTGAAAACTTTTTCAATACAAAAAGGTATTCAGTTTTTTGTAATACAGCATTTGAAAGGCGTAGCAAGGTACATGCATGGAATCTGTCATCAGTTATTGGAGAAGGGAAATTCTGAGGGCGCATAGGCAGCCATTAACAGACGGCAGTGAAACTAATGTGAAAATCAACAAATCAATAAAGTGCGAATTAATGTACTTAAAAAATATATTTTACACACAGATATATTTCCAAATAAAAGAAAAGAAGAATTCACAACTAGTTCAGTGTTGATAATTTTGCATATATTTCTGACGTTTAACTTACTATGCAGAAGTACAGGAAAATATAGTCCATGAAACTCACACTGAACGACATTAGTTTCTGTCACAACGGGATGAACTACGAGCACTTTCAGAACTGTATGTGATCTGATTGAAAATGTTTTGGTAAAAATATCTCTTGTACTTACATGGCAGGCATGAGATATATGAGAGGATTATATTGATAGTTCTTGAATCTCGAAGAACCATCACATGAACTATCTATCCATGATCCAAAGCGATTCATCATGCAAGGTGGATGGCGAAAACCATTCGTGTATTGAATAAGCTTATGTTATATTGCTTGATGTAGTTGGACTGCCATCGCAAAAAGAGTCATCGACGTGTTGTTTGTATTTTCCCTACAGCCATGAAACTATGCCGCTTCAGAAGGCAAGACAACTGTATTTGTGAAAATGTTTGGATTTCAAAATTCGTTCAAAACTTCGTATGTATATATTACTTTGTGGATACTGGTACTAGGCTAATATACCACTTTCTTCGGCTCTTCAGTGTATGAATACTGAAATGGAGAGGCAGCCCTCCCTCTTTACCCACTGAGTGCCAATCACGAACAAACCAGGGGGTAGCACAAGGAAACAAAAAACTTGAAAAATTACAGTCTCACTGTCACTTTATATTTTTAGAAGAAGTACTAAGTATTATGTAATCCTCCACACACTATAATCAAAAAATGAGCAAAGGTGCCCAGCATGTTAAAAAATGTATGCTAAATCACGAGGATGAAACGTAAAACGTCTACAAATAAGAAGAAAAGAAGCACTTGCCTTGGAATAACTAAGTGTTGTACAGCTGATCAAAACGACAAAGAGATAACTAAATGCCTGTGTTTCCGTAATTTTAGATAACATCCTTGGCAATCAGAGATCTATAAGCTGACTAAAATTAGTAAAAAACGTTTCGTCAGCCAGATGCAGGATCATCTGAGGATGACCGACTACTAGAGCCCAAAGCACTCACATTTTTAATAAATGACTGCTTGATCGAGACTGATTTTTACTGATTTTTCTATGTTTTCGCCTGAAAAAATGTGTATATTACATACAACAATTTTTTATGTAGTTTATGTATTTCTAGAGAAGCCGAAATGGAATGTGGAACGAATGTCTACTCGAACGAGACCGAGGTGGCAACGAAGCTGACCGTGACCGAAGTGATTAGTGAAGGACCATGCCGGGAACGATATGGGACGCGACTGTTCCGACCTTTCTGGGAACGAGAAATGGCCACGACCGCTCCGAGCGATCTGGGAACGAGACCAGCCGCGATCGTTCCAGGAACTAGACCGGCCATGGCAGTTCTGACTATTCTGGAACAAGACCGGACTCGGTCTGCCAGGAAGGAGACATGCGTTGACCTAAGTGAAGAGTGTACGACCGTTTTTGGAAGCCTTTTTTCTGTCCTTCCTTTCACTTTTGCGGACCGTTCATTCGGACCTGTTCATTCGAAACCGACCCACCTCTATTCGCCACTTCGTTATCCCCTCAGGATGAATTACGTGTTCCCCAACTACCGGCCGATAGTGTTATGCATGTTAAAGTGAGTGAAAGTTTTCTTATTGTTTGCGAGTCGTGTGACTGATGTGCGAATTGAGTACCAGCCCGGTATTCACGTTCGTAGAACTCCACCTAAAAACTACACCCAGGCTGGCTGGCACACTGACTGTCGTCATTAATCAGCTGGGCGTATTCGCTCTGGAAATAGCGGTTATCGCTGAAACAACCGGTTTCTGGTAATGTCGGATTTTCACAAGGCACTTTAACCTGACTCATAAAACCACTCAAAATAACCGCTTTCTGAAATAACCGATTTTCGTTTATTTTGTTCCTGCTATACCCTGTAATAAACCCAGAAATCGAACAAAGATTGAAAAATTGTGACTGTCTCAGTTTAAATATATATTTTCATTTTATGAGTCATCTTCATTCTCATTGGCTGAATGTGGTGACCACGAATTTCTCTCCTGTGTCAGCCTCTGCATCTGAGATTAGCAATTGCACCCCCACGTCTACAATTCTTTGCTGGATGGTTCCTATGAAAGGGTACGGCCGACTTTCTTCCCCTTTTTTCCCTAATCCGATAAGGCCGATGACCTCGCTGTTTGATTCCCCTCCCCCCCCCCCCCCCGAATCGATCAATCATTGATCAGCCTTCCTCTACTATTTTTTCCATCTGCAGCTTCATTAGTGCTATGAGATTCAATATTGTCTTAACGGATGTCCTATAATACCGTTATTTTCTCTTATCTGTGTTTTCCATATATACACTCCGAAGAACCTCCTCATTCATTACCTCACTAGCACACCTAATTTTCAACATTGTTCTGGAGCACAACATCTCAAATGCTTCGATTCTCTTATGTTCCGGTTTTCCGCAGTTTATGTTTCACTGGCACACACTGCTGTGTTTGAAACGAACTTTCGCAGGGTGATCGAGAATTAACAAGATCAGGAAAACGACATCGAAGGACGAGGCCCCTTGACTAACACCATTAATCCTTTTCGCAAGAAACATTTATTTTTAAAAGAAATAACAGGCTGCCTTTGAGCAAACCAGGTGGGAAAATTCCAAGTTAATTTCCCATGTTGGCTGTACACACTTGAAAATCATTCAAAACGGGCAACAACACAGTTACTGAATTATAGTAACATCCTTTTTAATGGGCTTAAAAAAGGCAACAAGATAAGACTTTAACAATACAGGACATTAAAAAAATTAAATTGAACGAAAGTAAATGAGCCATGGTGCGGCTGGCGCCAGTGTTCTTGCACTTAGAATGGCATCGCTGCAATCTATTATAGGGTCACCATCTTTGCATTCCGCTAGTCAGGCCGGTGGTCGGGTCTTAAAGGAGAGAGAAAAGAGAAAGCGGAGTGGATATTCGCAGGGTTTGAGGTGGCTTGTTGACGTTTACCGTGAGGCCTGTGATACGACGACTGTGCGCTATGGTCAGGGTCAGCGAGAGATCCCGGCAGTGACTTGATGGGACCTCGGATTTGGTATCGCGGTGGTGCACTGTTGTGTTTTGGGGCTTTTCTGTTGCGAGAGCATGTATAGGTTCTTGTTACTGGCCATTGAAATGGAGATGTGTCTGTGGCGTGAAGCAGGAAATGTGTGAAGCTCGCCGCTGTTGTATGTGAAAACGCTTCCTCTGCCTTGTGTCTGTGCAGGAAATTATATGAAGTAAATAGTTGATACTACGGCAACGTCTTGATCTCACGCGTTGATGATTATATTTCGGAATTAGTGAATGGTGAACGTATCCCACGTGTAAAGCAAATGAAGCCATTTGCGCCATACTGAGGTACTGTTTCATTCTGCTTAAATCTGTGTCAGTTATATGTGCATTTATATGCCCTTCTTTAGTTGCAGAAGTTATAGAAGTGTGTATACAGAGAGCTATGTGGAAAGGGATGTAAAGTTGAAACCCTTCCAATAACTGAATACACTAGAACTCTCACTCGCATTCGGGAGGACGACGGTTCAATCCCGTCTCCGGTCATCCTGATTTAGGTTTTCCGTGATTTCCCTAAATCGCTTCAGGCAAATGCCGGGATGGTTCCTTTAAAAGGGCACGGCCGATTTCCTTCCCCATCCTTCCCTCACCCGAGCTTGCGCTCCGTCTCTAATGACCTCGTTGTCGACGGGACGTTCAACACTAATCTCTTCCTCCTCCTCCTCTAGAACTCTGTATCACTAAAGGTGCCTTTCGATACCACCACCTACCTTGGGTAATAAGTGTTATTCGGAGGTTGTCATGGTACTGTAAGTAAGTATTATACACAAAATTGTTTATTCTGATTAGACTAAACTGGAGATGTAAGGTCGGTTGTATACCGCTGTAAATTACTATTGTCTCCTCTGTGTGGCAACCTAGCATTGTCAGTGGCTTCAATCATTATTCCTTATCATATTTGGAGTTTTGTATTCGCGGGTTTGCTTAAGCTGACACTGTTGAATTGTAAGACCTATAAACAGGCAAGTCAAACTGAGTATTTATGAGCACAAGACGATATTCTGTTACGTGGTAGCTTAGTTTGTTGTAGGTTAGAAGTATTTTACGTGTTATTAATATTCTGTTGTTTGCTTTGTCTAAAGAGGAGCTAGTTCTATGAAGTAGTCGTTTATATTTTATTAGTGTGTTACGCGTTGTGTCTTTTCATGTTAATTTTTTTAAGAAGCTACTCATGTAGCTGAAACTGACGTGTTCACGGGGGTCGCGTCCTCACGGGGTTGGCAGTGGCCCTTTTTCTACGGCACGTCCGGCTATCCTACTCCAGTACATTTGTCTCGCTTGTATCGTTAGTACGTTGGTCGAGTAGAATTAGGGGTTACTGTAATCACCTTATATGTTGAAGTTAAATATCTCCCTTGCCAGAGCGGGGAACTTCGTGGATATAGTCGTATTCTCATCTGTAAAGATTGATAGTGTTATTCATTTGTTCTCGTCACCTGTATGATTATTTATCTTGTTATATTTAATTTCAGTAAAATGTAAGCGTTAGCGAGGTTCGAATTGGGTCGTTGTATTCTTCTCTTCTGGAAACAAATTAAAGTGATTTTATTCCTTTTCTAAGTAACCTTTAGATGCGTAAATTTGGCCTTCGTGGTTGGTGTTTTTATGGCTTCCACGTTAATTAAAATTACAATAAAGGTAAATTTGGGAACAACGGGTTTCGTGTATTTATTAATTGATAAGTTAAGTGCAAGAACCCTACTAGTAAATAAACTAGAAAAACAATTTAAAACCGAGCTCTAGATAAATTTCTGCCAGTGAGCTCAAAACCAAGGCACTTCACAGAGATAACTATTAAGTAGTTAACAACACATATCAGCTCACCTTTTCACCAAATAATTTAAAATAAAATTTAGAACAAAGATACAATATAAATTAAACAGAACAAAAATATTAAAGTTATGCGAAGCCAGTTACTCAGATAAAGATATCTTTACCGGCGGTGAAATTTCATTTACAGTGCGCGTCAGATAAGTTGAGGGCAGACAGTCAGGACAAGTGACTGCAAACAAATAGGAAGCCGCGCTAGGAAATTCTTGAGAGACGTCAACACGGACGCAACCAAGCCAGGTCCACGTGACAAGAAGCCGCTGACACGGAATGCTCTCCCAGCAGCTTAGTTGGTGCGTTAACTGGAGTCATTACACACATAACTTAAAGAGCTGGATAGTAATAACACCAGAGAGCACACCAGCTTCTTTTGCCTTCTGCCCAGTCCTGCCAAAGAAGAGTGAATGACGGCTCAGAAAAGACGTTATGCTGATCCGCACTGCGTGTCCATAGCTCGAAGCCACTGGCCGCGGGTCGACACTGTGCCAAGACTGTACACAAACCGCCTGCGTTGCGACGTTCTAATCTTACAATACCAACCCAGACAGGAGAAACCTACCCCCAGTGTAACAGCTGGTATCGTAACACCAGTAAAACCACACAAAAAGAGTCTTCCACAAACGGCACAAAGTATTTTTAGAATTTTGCGTGTGACAAAGGAGATGATTAATGTGTGTGACGTAGTGAACTAGTGCAACACTAAGATACCCAGCACAAGCCACAAAACATCAACCCCAGCACACCACCCGACGACACACCTACGTCTCACATTGCCAACATGAGGACCAATGCACCCACCAGCAACAGCGGCGTTGCAAAAACAACCACCTCTGTCCCAGAAATGTTTTCACCCGGCACCAGCCGGATGGCATCTAATACCACAAAAGCAGCGCCCATCGCAGCCAAAATTATCTTCAGTTACAGAGACACAGCACTTAATATTAAGCTAAGTAGATTAGAAGGAAAGAAAATTTTACAGGCAGCTCAAAGATTGATGCGTCGGCAACTGCATCCAAACAGCGACTCTGTCTGTTTCCCAACTACGGAGCAAACAGATAGAATCACCCTTAAGACGGAAGGTATACCAACCGATCCCGACAAGCTGTTGGACTTAATGATGTAAGTAAGTTTATGAAGAGAAGAACCATTTTACATGGATAAGATTTACGCCGACCATGTCAGGGCTCACGGACGGACGTACGTTAACTATGTTCAAAATGGTATCAAATGCTAAGTACACGTTAAACACCCATTGCATCACTAATGAACATTTTTCAACTGAATGCAATGAGCACAAAGCAACTTAGTGCTGAACTCCCCAAAATCGTTATAGACCTAAACATAGGCATTCTGACATCCTTTCCGACAAATGTGATAACCATAAGCGGGGGTCAGGACAGAAAGGCAGCAGTTTCCATATCAAATGAACATATAAATACTGTCAAAAAAATCTAATTATGTAATGAATACTTGGTAACAACTGAACTTTCATACTAAGGCGTTATATGGATTCCCTGTGCGCCCAATCAGTCATTCCACAGAGCCCTATGCAAATTATATAGAGCTAATAGCCAAATACGAACAGGGTAGGAATGTTCTCATATGCTCTGACATAAACGTCAGGTCCTCCTTTAGCAATTCCAACACAACAGACCAAAGAGACGCATAATAAACGACGTCATACAGGAAACGCGATTGCACGTAGTTAACGTAGAAGGGAACGTACCGACATACATTGGACATGACGAATCGAGACGTAACACAGACCTCACGCTCGTAGATAATGCTGCCAGAGAACTCTTAACGTACTGGAACGTACTAGACCGCATTACTGACAATGTCCACACCGCGATGACTTTCGGACTAACAAGACAAAACAACACAATCAACACAGTACACATCGGACAGTTACTATTTCATAAAACTGGCTAGCAGAGGCTAAGAGGAATTGTGTAAGTCGGAAACCTTGAAATCATCGACGGAAGCATTGACTTCAAGGCACACATGCTTACCGATCTGATCATAGATGCGCAAAATATATCCATACCAAAAACACAGAACACAAAATGCACCAAATACCATGGACAAGAATGAGGTTTTCACACTGCAGCGGAGTGTGCGCTGATATGAAACTTCCTGGCAGAGTAAAATTGTGTGCCGGACCGAGACTCGAACTCGGGACCTTTGCCTTTCGCGGGCAAGTGCTCTACCAATTGAGCTACCCAAGCACGACTCACGCCCCGTCCTCACAGCCTTACTTCTGCCAGTACTCGTCTCCTACCTTCCAAACTTTACAGAAGCCCTCCAGCGAAACTTACAGGACTAGCACTCCTGAAGGAAAGGATATTGCGGAGACATGGCTTAGCCACAGCCTGGGGAATGTTTCCAGAACGAGATTTTCGCTCTGCAGCGGAGTGTGCGCTGATATGAAACTTCCTGGCAGATTAAAACTGTGTGCCGGACCGAAACTCGAACTCGGAACCTTTGCCTTTCGCGGGCAAGTGCTCTACCAGGCTGTGGCTAAGCCATGTCTCCGCAATATCCTTTCTTTCAGGAGTGATAGTCCTGCAAGGTTCCCAGGTGAGCTTCTGTAAGGTTTGGAAGGTAGGAGACGAGGTACTGGCGGAAGTAAAGTTGTGAGGATGGGGCGTGGGTCGTGCTTGGGTAGCTCAGTTGTTAGAGCACTTGCCCCCTAAAGGCAAAGGTCCCGAGTTCGATTCTCGGTCCGGCACACAGTTTTAGTCTGCCAGGAAGTTTCATACCACGGACAAATAAACTTACTAGACTAAAAGAATAAAACCGAACAGAGAGACGATTATACCAAAGGTCAATAGCTGACAGTGTAAGTAGGCTGTTTAGGTTTTTATATTGGTAACGCCACGTAGCGCTCTGTATGAAAATCACTGGCTGTGCTGGTGCAGTCTGTGGCTGGTTTTCATTGTTGTTGGCTATTGTAGTGTTGGGCTGTTGGCTGTTAACAGCGCGTAGCGTTGCGCAGTTGGAGGTGAGCCGCCAGCAGTGGTGGATGTGGGGAAGTGAGATGGCGCATTTTTGAGAGCGGATGATCTGGACGTGTGTCCATCAGAAACAGTACGTTTGTAAGAATGTATGTCATGAACTGCTATATATATTATGACTTTTGAACACTATTAAGGTAAATACATTGTTTTTTCTCTATCAAAATCTTTCATTTGCTACCTATGCCTATCAGTAGCTAGTGCCTTTAGTAGTTTGAATCTTTTATTTAGCTGGCAGTAGTGGCGCTCGCTGTATTGCAGTAGTTTGAGTAACGAAGATTTTTGTGAGGTAAGTGATTTGTGAAAGCTATAGGTTAATGTTAGTCAGGGCCATTCTTTTGTTGGGATTTTCGAAAGTCAGATTGCGTTGCGCTACTAGTTATGGGAACGCTAGGACAGGATGACGGCGCCAAGCCAAAGGGATGGAGACAAACAGCACAAATCCTGCTGCACAAGCTCCTAGGTGATGACATCGTCGATACTGACCCACACCAACAAGCAGCACTGCGAGAGGAACTGAACGCACCATACAACACTTCACGGTCACCTGTCCTTTTACGAAAGCAGGAGGTAGCGATCTCAGAGCTCACTACCCAGAAAGCACCTGAACCCGACGGAATTGATTCAGAAGTATTGCAACAGATAATACCAAAAATCACCACTTTCCGTACAACTCTGCTAAACGACGCTCTACGACTGGTTCGTAAGCCTACAGTTTGTAAGATCTCCAAGGCAGTCGTAATAAAGAAGGCAGGTGACAGAAATCCATCAGATCTCAAGTCATATAGGCCAATATGTTTCATAAATACACTTGCCAGCTCTTGTGCTGGCGATTAGAGGCACACAGAGCTCTCCATGGCCTAAACCAACACCAGTTCGACTTCAGAGATGGAAAATCGATTAATGATGCCATCAAACAAGCGTAACAATTTGCTAACAACACCAGGGCTAAGTAGGCAATGACTATCATGATCGACAATGCGGGTGCCCGCAGTGTTCAAGAGGCTCAGACAGCTCGAGGTAACTAGACTACCATGAGAACAGAGTAACCGAATGGCAGATGGGCGGCCGAAAAATCATCAAACTAATTATAAAAGTCTGCCGCCAAGGGTCGATATGTGGCCCCATCCTCTGGGACATCACTTCTGAACCCCTTCTGCAACTACAGGAGGGAACAATGACGACAAATGGAGGTGTCGCATACGCAGACGATCTTTTAACTGTAGTGTCTGCTAACAATATGTCCCACATAGATGAAAGAGCAAATGGAACACTCAGAACAATAACACAACGACGTCATAACAACAAACTTAAGGTAGCCGATATCAACACAACATAAACTTCACTGAAACTCTCTCCAGAGAAACCTTAGTGTTAAAATAGGGGACGTAGAGATTAAACGAGCAATTACCACACCCTATCTTGCGGTACACATAGACTAAAAGCGAAATCTCCATGAACACATGCGCATTGTCACAAACAAAGCAGAAAAAATATCACACAAACTGCAAGACTGAATTCAGAACAATTTAAACTCCCATTGTTAGTCACGCAGACATACCATTGTGCTCTCTTCGAGTCAGTACTTAGCTTCGCCACCAGCAAAAAGGTTCACAGGTTGAGCCTATCAACAAACGGACCCTCGTCAGACGAAGACAAAGGAGTGGCTTACTAAGACTATTGGGAGCTTGCGGGGTCACCTCAGTGGAATCACTTTGTGTGGTGCGCGGAATCTACCTAACAGACACTGGTTTCTTGCAGCTCTCCATGCTACTCTATCCTGTGCAAGCCTCTTCATCGCCGAATAACTGCTAAAACTTATATACTTCTAAATCTGATTAATGTATTAATCTTTTGGCCTCCCTCTACGATTTTGACCCTCTGCGCTTCTCTGCTCTACTAACTTCGTGATCCCTTCATGCCTCAGAACGTGTATTACCAGTCGATTCCTTCTTCTAGTCAAATTGTCTCTTAAATTCCTTTCCTCCTCAATTCTATTCCGTACCTCCTCATTGGTTACATGATCTACCCATCTAATCTTCAACTTTCATCTGTAGCATCACATTTCGAAAGCTTCCATTCTCCTTTGTCTCTGACAGAATTACAATGTTTTACAAATTTTTTATGTCTTCTCCATGGATTTTAATTCTTATTTCAAATTTTTCTTTGGTTTCCTTTACTACTTGCTCAATATACAGATTGAATAACGACGTGGATAGGCTACAACCCTGTCTTACTCTCTTTTAAACCACTGCTTTCCTTTCGCGACCCTCAACTCTTATAACTGCCATCTGATTGCTGTACAAATTGTAAATAGCCTTTTGCTCCCTGTAGTGTACCCGTGGCACCTTCATAATTGGAAAGAGAGTATTCTTGTCAAATCCGTCAAAAGCTTTCTCTAATGTTAGGAATGTAGGTTTATCTTTCCTTAACCTGCCTTCTAAGTCGTAGGGTTAAACTTTATGGCAGATCATAACTGTGTGCCGGACCGAGACTCGAACTGGAGACCTTTACCTTCCGCGGGGAATTGCTCTCATTCTGGAAGTCGTAGGGTCAGTATTGCCTTGCGTGTTCCAACATTTGTACGGAACCGAAACTCATCTTCTCCGAGGTCGGCTTCTACCAGTTTTTCCATTCGTCTGTAAAGAATTCTTGTTAGTATCTTACAACCGTGACTTATTAAAACAATAAGTTGAGCACTTTTTACACCTGTCAACACCTGCTTTTTCTGGATTGGGAATTATTACATTCTTCTTGCAGTCTGAGGGTATTTCGCCTGTCTCATACATCTTGCTCAACAGATGAAAGAGTTTTGCCATGTCCGGGTCTTCCAAGGCTGTCAGTAGTTCTAATGGAATGTTGTCTACTCCCGGGGCCTTGGTTCGACTTCGTTCTTTCAGTGCTTTGTCAAATTCTTCACGTAATATCATATCTCCCATTTCATCTTCATCTACGTCCTCTTCCATTTACATAATATTGCCCTCAAGTACATCGCACCTGTATAGACCCTGTACATACTCCTTCCACGTTTCTGCTTTCCCTTCTTTGATTTTGACGCGTTTCCAATTTGTGCTCTTGATATTCATACAAGCGATTCTCTTTGCTCCAAATGTCTCTTTAAAAGATCCTGTAGGCAGTATATGTCTCACCCCTAGTGATACACACTTCTACATCATCTCTGAGACGCTTGTATTTCTTTTCGCCTGCTTCATTTATTACTTTTTTATATTTTCTCCTTTCATGAGTTAAATTCAATATCTCTTCTGTTTCCTAAGGCCTTCTACTAGGTCTCGTCTTTTTACCGACTTGACTCTCTGTTGCCTTCTCTATTTCATCTCTCAAAGCTACCCATTCGTCTTCTACTGTATTTCTTTCCCCTGTTCTTGTCAATCGTTCCCGAATACTCTCTCTTAAACTCTCTATGGCCTCTGGTTCTTTCAGTTTATCCAGATCCCATTTTCATAAATTATCTTTTTGCAATTTCTTCATTTTTAATCTACAGTTCATAACCAACAAATTGTGGTCAGAGTCCACATTTGCCCCTGGAAGTGTCTCACAATTTAAAACCGTGTTCCTAAATCTCTGTCTTACTATTATATAATCTATCTGAAACATCCAAGTGTCTCCAGGCCTCTTCCATGCACAAAACCTTCGTTCTTTAATCTTAAGCCAAGTGTTAGCTATGAATAAGTCATTCTCCGAGCAAAATTTTACCAGGCGGCTCCCGCTTTCAATCCTTACCCCCAGTCCATATTCACCTACCATTTTTCCTTCTCTTCCTTTTCCTACAAATGCATTCCAGTCCCCCATGAATACTAAATTTTCGTCTCCCTTAACTTGCTGAATAGTTTCTTTTATCGCATGATACATTTCTTCAATCTCTTCATCTTCGGAGTTGGTTGGCACCTAAACTTGTACTACTGTGGTAGGCGTAAGCTTCATATCTACATCGGATACAATAATGAGGTTCAGTATGCTGTTCGTAGTTGCTTATCGGCGTTCCTACTTTCTTATTCATTATTAAACCCGTTCATGCATTACGGTTATTTGAGGTTCTATATATAACCCTGTATTCAACTGACCAGAAAATTTTGTCCTCCTGCCACCGAACATCACTAATTCCCATTATATGTAACATTAACTTATCCATTTCCCTTTTTAAATTTTCTAACCGACATCTCCGATTACGGGATCTGATATTCCACGCTCCAACCCGTAGAAGGCCAGTATTCTTTCCCATGATAACGACGTCCTGAGTAGTCCCATCCTGGAGATCTGAAAGGGGAGTACTTTACCTCGGTAATATATTACACAAGTGGACGACATCATCATTTAACCATACAGTGAAGCTCCATTCCCTCGGGAAAAATTACGGCTGTAGTGTCCCCTTGCTTTCAGCCGCTCGCACTACCTGCACAGCAAGGCCGTTTTCGTTGATGATAGAAGGCCGGATCAGTCAATCATCGACACTGTTGACACTGCCACTGCTGAAAAGGCTCCTACCCCTCTTTACGAAACACACGTTTGCCTTGCCTCACAACAGATACCCCTCCGTTGTGGTTTCACCTACGGTACGGCTATCTATATGGCTGAGGCACGCAACCCTCCTCACCAACAGCAATGCCCAAAGGTCCATGGTTAATGGAGGGAGGGGGGCGGGGGGTACGATAAGTTATAGACTGGCTATGTACTGGCTTAAGGTGGAAGGCACTACCAGTTCGAAAGATCACTGGACCACCAACTGACACGAGATGCCAATTAAAAAATTGGAAAACGGATACCTGGTAAGATGAGTGGGACACAAGTGATGGGCCGCAGGCTACATCAGTTCTTTCCCGATGTAACGGGGAGACTGAAACTCAAACATATAGATCGCGACAGCGGTTCTTAATAGGACACGGCCCTAGTCCCACGCACATAAACCGCGCGAGTCTGAGGCGGACACCAATATGCGCATGTGGGTAAGAAGGTTTTTCGTAATACATCGTCTTCTTCTGCGGACGATATAGCAATATCATACGTACAATACATTTAAACCTCAAGAATATTCAAGATTCCACATACGCAACGCTCAGAGACGAAGACGAATGGAGCATGGTAAACACACTGACGATATACCCAAAGCGACCTATAGAAAGCATGTCCGAGCCCGGCAAAGAGCCAATTTGCTAAGACAGGAAGGAATCGACAGGGTGGAAAACAGGATTGTTTCCGACACGGAATCAGGTGATGATCGTAAATGAAAATACCCTAAATAAACAACACAATAGTCTTAAAAAATTAGAGCTTAATTTTTAGCTATTAGCAAATCTAGTGTAGTTGTTAGACTTAGATGAAGAGCTGTGATTGGCGATCGGCGGCTTGATGGACAATTCCAAGACGCTCGGCGACATACACACTTGGTGAAGGGACGTTCTGCCAATACCATCTATCGTATCTTCTGTTTTTATTCTTCCTAACAATACAGTTGTGGTTTATAATTCGATTTTCCAGTATTTTATCGATTTCCTAAAGGTCTATTATCTTTTCTCTATCCATCTTAAATGCAAGAATCTTATTTATTTTATAAAAAAAAATTCCAAATTTATATGTGTTAAGGTTATAATATGTCATAACCTCTCCTTTGTATTTATAAATTCCTATCTTAAGTTCATAAATCGCTAATTTTATGATATTCGTTTCCCAATTGCTTATAAGTTTATAAGTATTTAAAGCTGCAATACTATTAATCCTTATTAAAAATAAGGAAAAGCAAAGAATTATAACATTCTGTACATTTACAATTTCGTATTGTGAAAGTAGGACATGTCTTAGTAACAGGATGGTAGGTCATTTGTAAATTGTAGCAAATAAATAAATAAATAATACATAAATGTCCGAAGGCCTTCCTGATGCTCTTCCACAGGCCGCTTTTGAAGCCTAGCCGGGGCAGCGATAAACGCACCATGGAATAATGCGCACCACCTGATAAGGCGCCGACTATAATTCATCGGCAGTGGAAAGGGGAAATAAGCCGCCATGGCTCACTAAGTAATTTCCTCCTCAAATTCAAATGGCTCTGAGCACTATGGGTAGAGGTCTGCGCGGATAAGAAAAGTGCAATCCGCATCCGCACCGCATCCGCAAGGTCCTAATCCGCAACGGCATCCGCATCCGCAGCAATTACTCCGCATCATCAAGTTCCTCATCCGCATATATTTCAGTTTTGAATGAGTAATTAATAGTAATAGACAGTAGTACTTAGAATTAAGGTATGTAATGACACAGTTATTGTTAGGGTGCCATTTCTGCGACAACTTAACTACTTTTGACTTCTTAAATCACAGGAAATGCTCTATACCTACTCTAAAGCAGACCATTCCAAACAGGAATGCATTGGCGCTCCGGAGCACACACAGTAGCGGCTCGGATCTCATGAGATTGGAAACGCTATTTAAAAAAATAAAATTCTATGTAATAGTATTAAATGATGAAAATACGTGTATAGAAACAATTATATTTCGCTGCTCTTCTGCCAAGGCAGCTGGAAATGACGATGGTTTTAAACTGATACTAGCACATTGCATCATTTACCGACAATTCTTTTATACTCATTGCTTGGATGTGTCAAATTTTGAAGCCATTCATGTGAGCTGATGATTATATTATAACTTACGCGTTCAGTCCTCGTCATTTCCAGGTGAAAATACATAGAGTATGAGGCCTACACTGCAAAACGCTAGCGCAACTGTGAAAAAGTTAAACTGTTAGCAATAACTAACGTTGTCTGGAAGAAATAACTCGTCTTCTGAAGAGTGACAACAAAATCAGTGGTTATAGAAATTAGGAGTCCATTTAGCTTTAGCTAAAAATACGATTGAAATCTCGAACCTCACCTTTTGGCTGATTTATCGAATGGAGACCTAGCGATAAATGAAATGTCTGTTTCATTCTCAACTAAACAAAGTTTTTCAAACTTTAAAACATCCTCAACATTGGTCTAAATTACTAAGACAAAATTTGCAGTAGATTTCGCAGTTAATACTTTCAATGTTAAAAAATAATTTTTTTCAGAGTTTAATGGAAGTGCAAACGATTTCAAGATGTCAATATAAAAACCACTGCCCCATAACTTCAAATGTTAGGCACTGTTCCCTGTTAAGTAATACCGAGTTACAGTTAAAATGATCAATTGTGTTACGAATTTTAGCCCTTATCCTTACTAATTGGCTGGTAAATTAAAAGACACATAATTATTTTGGATCATTTGAATATTTTGTAAGTTTTCAATGTGATCAGAATAATCTTTCACGGGCTATTGCAGTAACAGCTTGTTGGTGGTCGTGAGCCGTAGTTTGAAGTTCCACTTGTAATTAATTACAAGGCCCGCCGTGCCACCGCTCCGGCCGGGCTGTTTCACTGTTCTCAAAGAGCGACAATGCTCGGCGGCTGCAAATGTTACTGTAGTGCACGCTAAAATTTAGGTAGGTACTTATGAGGTCATCATTACCTAGTTTAACAATATTGACGTGTTAGCTGTTGAATGATCTTGCTGCGAAGAGTAAAAACTTAAAATTGAGCTCTTTAATATGAAAATTACAACAATACAAATTGCTTGTTAAATATTTCCCTCCCTTACCTAATGCTACTTAAATGTTCTTGTTGGGAATAGTAAAAATACTAACAATATGTCGAGGTAATTCTTTACTGTAAATATTGCAATAAAAACTCACAGGCTTCAGATTAAATATTTTCATCTTCTGCTTGCTTCTGATTCAAATTCTGTAAAAGAAAGAATCAGATGAAAAAAAATTGTAACTAATTCAGATAAGACAAAAAATACAGTGAAGTAAGAGAAGCTGTACAAGAACCTTTTTACTTTGGAAGATTACTGTGCTGGAACATGATGTCATCAATCATCTGTGGCTTCAAAGACGTGCGTCGGTCCTGCATTATTTGTCCCGCAGTAGAGAAGCTTCTCTCAGATGGCGCGCTGGACGCTGGAATGCAGTGCACGAAGTATGCCAGTTTGGGAAGACGCGGATAGACGTTTTCACGTCCATGCCACCAAGCTATCACGTCGATGCCTTCCGAAAATTGGACTTTATCATTCGTATATCTGAGAATTTCTTCTGACACAAAGTCAAGATCTCTCTTCGATTCATCTTCTGTGGAATCTTCAAATTCATTAAAAAGTACGTCAGACTTCTGTTTTTTGGAAGGAATTCCAGATATTGTTTCCTCCTTATCTTTTAACTGTGGACAATTTCTCGCAATATAATTTTTCGCTTCCTTTACAACTTCATCTTTTTCGGCACTGCTAAGAAATTTTAGGTTTTTATATTTTGGATTCAAAAACATTGCAAGTTTATGGGTTACTGTTATGTCCCATTTGCTGATCAAAATAGATTTGGCTATACTCTCTAAATCCATCAGAAATGGGCAGTCGCCATCATTTTTTTCTAGGAAGGAGAGAAGTTTTAACTTCCACAACACACATAAATAAAGCGTAGATGTTTTGGAGGCTTCGAGATCACAAGAAGCTATTTTAAATGGTGTCAGAAAGGTTATTATATCTTACAACATCCTCTTGTCTATAGAATCAATCAAATTATCTTGACTTTTCTCTGACAAAATTGACAGAACTTCAAACCATTGTGTATTGATAGACTCAAACATATCCAATTTACTGTTCCATCGTGTGTCTACATCTCCTTTCAATGACTTCTGAAGGCGATTCTGAAGACCAGATCTTTTAAAGAAAGTTGTGATAGCTCGACCGGAATTTATTAGTCGCTGCACGTCACTCTTCTCATCATTCGGGTCTCCTCGAGTCTTGCGCTCCAGCACAGTATTAAGAATGTTTGCTGGGCACGAAAGCCTCTTGTATCGGCGAAGTGCTGCCACAATATTTGGACCTCTATCCGTAACGAGGACGATGTTATTCACAGCACTGAATAAATCGAACGACCGTAGTATCTTAGTTAATTCAAGTTTAATGTTTTCTCCTGTTTTTTTAATCTCACTCTCAAAATTTCTGGTGCACAACACTCGATCCTCAAGTTTCACTTCTTCATAATTAACATAATATGCAGTCACTCCCATATAGTTTATTTTACGGTACGAATCAGTCCATAAATCGACAGTTAGTGCTCCACCTTTATCTCTGAATATATTCTTCACTTCTGCGGAGACAGTTTCCCGCAGACGATCGGCCGTTTCCTTCAAATTTCTGGATATGGTGGTTGGATGAGGTAGCAGTTCCTTAGCACTCACTGCACCGTACTCGGCCCCCACATCAATAAGAAACTGTGCCGTCTCGAGGAACCCAGATCCACACGCAACTTCGAATGGTAAAATGTCTTTGCTGACAAGATTGATAAGTTTTTCTGTCGCGGCTGTCTTCAAATTTGGCGGAACTTCAGAAACTTTCACATCTCTCTTGGTATTTAAATAAGTAATTATGCTACTTTGTCCAGCCTCACACGAATGTTATAGCAAATTTGAAGTCCCACTTTTGTGTCCAGTGTAGGAATATACTTTTTTACATGCAAAACATGCCACTATATCTTTTATCTTTTCGTTGCCATCAAATGCATATCCGAATTTTTTCCAAATTGGCGATTTCAATTTGTTTTCCTTCACTAATGTAAAATCTCCTTTTTTCACCATACACGAAATTGTATCCATCGATATGGTGTTCATTTGAAGAAAGAACTCTCACTGGTATTTGCTACGATGCATATTGTCACTCGATCACTAAAAAGCGCTAACTGAAGGCAGCAGAAAATTGCAACGGGCACCTGTCTGGTAGACAGTGGGCAGGTTTGCCTCCCAGAGAGCACTTCACAGGCCACACAAAAGGCACGGTCGCGGAAACGGATTAGGCGCAGGTCTCTTGGGTACAGCTACGTCGGTCGTAGCCAGGGGCTGAGGACAACAGACATCCGCTCTGCCCGGGCCCTGCAAGATTCCATGAATGTCAACAGACTTTAAGTTTTCAACTAACATTGCAACATACATACAGGGCAGATGCCTTGCTCATTATCCGCAGATGACCCACGGATATCCACGCCGGTCGCGATTTTATCCGCCAAGTAACAAATACCGCGGATATCCGCGGATATATCCGCGGATATCCGCATCCGCGCAGACCTCTAACTATGAGACTTAACATCAGTCCCCTAGAACTTAAACCTACTTAAACCTAAATAACCTAAGGACATCACACACAGCCATGCACGAGGCAGGATTCAAAATTTCGGCCGTAGCGGTCGCACGGTTCCAGACTGAAGCGCCTAGAACCGCTCGGTCAGAACGGCTGGGCCTCCTCAAATTAAGGTCTATATTTAATACTAGTAGATTTCTCTTGGCCATTAACAGAAAAAATCGTTTTCTAATCGAGAATCATACCATTTTCTTGCCATTACGAATAGTCAGTACTGAAGAGTGAAAACTGCGGTTCACGAACTCTGTTTTTCATGTCAATATATCCGTTTTGAAGGACTACAAGGAGATAAAGGCGTATTATCTAGACAAAGGCAGCAGATCGGATATTTTCTGTTTCTGCTGCAATATTCTGATTGAAGTGTTGTAAAATTTTTAATTTATTACTGCTACCATAATTTTCTTCCTCTTTTTTATTTCATAGAAATGGCAGACGAATCTCTAATCTCTTAAAGCAAATGAAGCATTGTGCCTCATGGCTACGAGGATTCTTAAAAATATATCCAGACCAGAGTTTGCGCCGTCCTGAGACATAACTAACGTCGACAATGACAGTGAGCAACTACCGTAGAGACTAGGCCTTGCATACTGCAGTTACAAGCGTACCTCAAGCTACGACACACGCCAAAGCGACATTACTACCTAAGCAGTGCTGTAGCGGTTCTTACTCGAGGTTTTTGTTGCTCCTTTCTGTCGATATTGTTATTTACATAGCACTGGTCGATTTTCCCATTTTCTATAACAACACAGTATTTAGAAACAACGTAAATTTTAAGAATAAAAATTAATGCTTTTTAAAAAAGGCTTATTTACAAACGAAAAAGCTTAACAGTGCTGCTGTGGGTATTTGATAATCAGTTATTGAACTTGTCAATTAGAAAAAAATAGTAACACCGGTCATAACCGAGACCAAAGAAATACGGAAAAATACCGTTTATTCAAAGCTAAAATAGCGGTATCGGTTTTGACCAATCGGTTCTTCCAATCCCTACTGCGACTTGTAGCCAGCGCACGTTCCCCATTCCAGCAGCGGGCTTTAACATGCATGGAGATGCGGGTTAGGTAATTCGGAGTCCTATAATGAGATCTTCGCCAATCTGTGAGGGCTCAAGGGATGTCGACCATCCGCCGTTCATCATCTGCCGTCTGCGGTGGTTCGGATGGCCACGTGGCGATATGGAGAGTCTCGTGGTCAGCACATAGCTCTCCCGGCAATTTTTCAGAGTTTCTATACAGTTCCGAGTCTTATATTTTACGCAATATGCATGGTCGGCACTGACAATCACACACTTAGCGTTTATTCCCACATTTCTCTTTTTTTTTTTTTTTTTTTTTTTTTTGGTCATCAGTCTACTGACTGGTTTGATGCGGCCCGCCACGAATTCCTTTCCTGTGCTAACCTCTTCATCTCAGAGTAGCACTGGCAACCTACGTCCTCAGTTATTTGCTTGACGTATTCCAATCTCTGTCTTCCTCTACAGTTTTTGCCCTCTACAGCTCCCTCTAGTACCATGGAAGTCATTCCCTCATGTCTTCGCAGATGTCCCATCAACCTGTCCCTTCTCCTTACCAATGTTTTCCACATATTCCTTTCCTCTTCGATTCTGCGTAGAACCTCCTCATTCCTTACCTTATCAGTCCACCTAATTTTCAACATTCGTCTATAGCACCACATCTCAAATGCTTCGATTCTCTTCTGTTCCGGTTTTCCCACAGTCCATGTTTCACTACCATACAATGCTGTACTCGAGACGTACATCCTCAGAAATTTCTTCCTCAAATTAAGGCCGGTATTTGATATTCGTAGACTTCTCTTGGCCAGAAATGCCTTTTTTGCCATAGCGAGTCTGCTTTTGATGTCCTCCTTGCTCCGTCCGTCATTGGTTATTTTACTGCCTAGGTAGCAGAATTCCTTGACTTCACTGACTTCGTGACCATCAATCCTGATGTTAAGTTTCTCGCTGTTCTCATTTCTACTTCTTCTCATTACCTTCGTCTTTCTCCGATTTACTCTCAAACCATACTGTGCACTCATTAGACTGTTCATTCCGTTCAGCAGATCATTTAATTCTTCTTCACTTTCACTCAGGATAGCAATGTCATCAGCGAATCGTATCATTGATATCCTTTCACCTTGTATTTTAATTCCACTCCTGAACCTTTCTTTTATTTCCATCATTGCTTCCTCGATGTACAGGTTGAAGAGTAGGGGCGAAAGGCTACAGCCTTGTCTTATACCCTTCTTAATACGAGCACTTCGTTCTTGATCGTCCACTCTTATTATTCCCTCTTGGTTGTTGTAAACATTGTATATGACCCGTCTCTCCCTATAGCTTACCCCTACTTTTTTCAGAATCTCGAACAGCTTGCACCATTTTATATTGTCGAACGCTTTTTCCAGGTCGGCAAATCCTATGAAAGTGTCTTGATTTTTCTTTAGCCTTGCTTCCATTATTAGCCGTAACGTCAGAATTGCCTCTCTCGTCCCTTTACTTTTCCTAAAGCCAAACTGATCGTCACCTTGCGCATTCTCAATTTTCTTTTCCATTCTTGTGTGTATTATTCTTGTAAGCAGCTTCGATGCATGAGCTGTTAAGCTGATTGTGTGATAATTCTCGCACTTGTCAGCTCTTGCCGTCTTCGGAATTGTGTTGATGATGCTTTTCCGAAAGTCAGATGGTATATCGCCAGACTCATATATTCTACACACCAACGTTAATAGTCGTTTTGTTGCCACTTCCCCCAATGATTTTAGAAATTCTGATGGAATGTTATCCATCCCCTCTGCCTTATTTGACCGTAAGTCCTCCAAAGCTCTTTTAAATTCCGATTCTAATACTGGATCCCCTATCTCTTCTAAATCGACTCCTGTTTCTTCTTCTATCACATCAGACGAATCTTCACCCTCATAGAGGCTTTCAATGTATCCTTTCCACCTATCTGCTCTCTCTTCTGCATTTAACAGTGGAATTCCCGTTGCACTCTTAATGTAACCACCGTTGCTTTTAATGATACCAAAGGTTGTTTTGACTTTCCTGTATGCTGAGTCTGTCCTTCCGACAGTCATATCTTTTTCGATGTCTTCACATTTTTCCTGCAGCCATTTCGTCTTAGCTTCCCTGCACTTCCTATTTATTTCATCCCTCAGTCACTTGTATTTCTGTATTCCTGATTTTCCCGGAACATGTTTGTACTTCCTCCTTTCATCAATCTACTGAAGTATTTCTTCTGTTACCCATGGTTTCTTCGCAGCTACCTTCTTTGTACCTACGTTTTCCTTCCCAACTTCTGTGATGGCCCTTTTTGGAGATGTCCATTTTTCTTCAACTGTACTGTCTACTGCGCTATTCCTTATTGCTGTATCTATAGCGTAAGAGAACTTCAAACGTATCTCGTCATTCCTTAGTACTTCCGTATCCCTCTACTTTGCGTATTGATTCTTCCTGACTAATGTCTAGAACTTCAGTCTACTCTTCGTCACTATTATATTGTGATCTGAGTCTATACCTGCTCCTGGGTACGCCTTTTTCTCTTTATGAAACAGTAAATGGTCAGAATGTATTTGGTATCCTGTCATAATACTGACATCTACAGCGGTGAAGGGAACAAGTCGTCTACAAAAAAATCTAGGCTATAGTGTAATTTGCTCAGCTGTTAATTCCACTGCAGACTCTTGTGCACTGTGTGGTAGAAGTCGCTAACCATTTTCTAATATTCGATGTTGGCAATGAGACACTAGTTGACAAACTGTTGTAACTCATCCAATAAAAAAGAGAAAGAAGCTAAAATTCTTTTTGAATTTTTTAGGAATTGATATAATTGCTTGTGTAGCATTTCTTCGAAATCTAATTATTCAGAAGTTGGGATTCGTCACAATGACCACCTTTTCATATTCTTCGTTCCTGTGGTGGTCACCGTGACGCATCCCAACTGAACAGAGTGATAACAATATATTACAACTTCTCTACAAACGGTCTGCTATAATTAATGGTATTATCTGCTCATACGGTTCTCAGCCTCCGAATCTTTGTTAGCGATCAGATAGCTTGGTGACGGCGGAGCGCATCTGTATTAAATAAAATGCAAGAAGTAATTTTCATTACGTTGCATAACATGAATCGGCCTTCTTACGACAAATTTAGACTGCAAAGGTTCGACTTTTGTGTGGTCTGTAAATCTTTACCATAATGGTCTATGGCTGGCGCGAAAATCGACACGCACCAAACGGATCTCCTTCCTGCAATATTTACACTGAAACAGAGTAACGTTTTCATATCATTAGTGCTAAGTCTTCGAATACAATATTCAGAACTTATTTCAGAAATAGCGTTGTAGTTTGCAAAAATTAGACATTCAGTATTCACAATATTATTTCCGATGGTATACAGGAGTCAAATTATGAGTCGTCACTAACGGTTGGCAAAGTCTTACGATGAGTAAGGACATCAGTCGGGTTATGATGCGTCCCTAGCAAACTTATAAAAGCACGAAGTCTTGTGATGGGTACGTAGTGACTGCTTGGCAAGCAAATGATGACTATTGAAGACAGCTCTCTTATTTTACTGGGTCGGAATGGCCATCACGGAAAACACAACTTCCACCGATACGAACAAATTATTGTGCCTGTCGGTCTCTAGTCTGCTAATGCACTATCTAGTCTTACCGTGAGTTGCGCTGGTTGGCGTTAAGCTGTTGTAAGTCGAGGTGGCCCTCTGCCACAGCTGGTCGAATGTATGCTTCGCTGCCACTGTCCGACTCTGGAACCCTAATGTTTGTTAGTTCCCGTCAGATTCTGAAAATCTTACTTGTTCGACCACCCAATTCAGAATGCTTAAAAAGTGTACTCCTCGATGCCTCGGTCCACATTATTGCGCTTCTCATTTCCTAATCAATCTTCCACTTTGACAGCAACATTGATCAATTTACAGTCTTACACTTCATTGGTTTTAGACAGACTCCTCTCTCAGTCGACATCTTGCACGCTTTCAAAAAAAGAAAATAAGTGACCCTCAGCTACCTACCCTCAGCCTCAGAATTCAAATATTAAAAGTTTCGGCTGGTTTCGATGTCTATGGGCTGGGATACGTAGTTGCCGCATTACAAGCCCAATACTGTGTAGTCTACAGTATACAATATGACTGTACACATGAATCGAATGTTCGAAGTTTGCTATCACTCGGCAATTTCGAATTTTAATTGTAACATAGAAATTTATAAATGAAAGATTGCGATTAAATAAAATATACATTACTATTTTTAACGCTTTTAAATGATGAGTACGATAGCAGAAGTACCTTTAAGAATGCCGTTTATTACTGCAAAACACTTATTGGAGTTGATGATCCAGCAATTAAATAAAATATAAGTTGAATAACAGGAAAACAGTGGATTCCTATTTCACATAATTAGTTATGAACAATAACATTTCTTGCACGATATTCAATTATAAACTCATACTACGTCTTCACTGCAGACGCCACAGAAATCTCACTAGTGCACAAATCCCAGGACCACGCAGAAACTGCCGAACACTTTCCAAGTATTTCCTGCGACCATCTGTTGCGCCTTCCCGTCCAGCACTCTCGCGTGTCCTCTGCCCCACGATGCTCCGCCCCCACACCCCTACAGTCTCTCCATTGGCTTAGGTAGTCGCCCGCTGTAGTAACGAGCTCTGTGATTCGCTAGAGCGCTCCCGCCATATCTCCAAGCAAAAACCTCACTCACAAACATATTCAAACTCATGAAATACTGGATTTACATTTAAATATCTTGAAATGAAATAAATATTTCTACAGCTGGGCCATAGACACGCTCTAACACACATTATTAAATACGTAAACAAATTAAATAAATACGTATCAAAGGAATAGAAGCAAAAGTAGGCTAGTAGCCTAATGTCTCTGTGCTTTCTAAAACAAAATTGGCTCTGAGCACTATGGGACTTAACTTCTGAGGTCATCAGTACCTTAGAACTTAGAACTACTTAAACCTAACCAACCTAAGGACATCACACACATCCATGCCACGAACCTGCGACCGTAGCGGTCGCGCGGTTCCTGACTGTAGCGCCTAGAACCACTCGGCCACTCCAGCCGGCTTTCTAAAACACACTAAATATTTGTTCAATTTCTTCATGAATATTATAAATCGGATATAAACAAAGAAATAGACAAATAAATATATTTATAAGCATGCTGCTACCGTTTTATCGTGTAAGTGTGGAGTACTTATGGCCTCACGCGATTAATAGTAATCGGCCCAATTACCTCAAATAACTCATGTACTATTCAAGCTATATGCCTGTAATTCATACCAGTTTAGGTTTAAACTAATAGCTTTTTAAAACATGTCGATCGACCAAATCGGATGAACCGTTTAGATTTTGGAAACTCTTTGCTGGGTGTTTCTTGTATAATTTACAGTCAGACCCTAAACTTTAAACTAATAAAGATATTGAAAATCTCATTACACCATTACACAACGCGCTGGGGCTTCCCCTCTTGCTCCAACTAATGTTCGGCACCACACGGTCGCTGACGAGTCCCAAATTCCTGAGGGAGAGTGGTCCGTGTGGCCACACCAACACCTAACACAGAATATTTTCAGGGCGCCACAATTCTCCCACTACCTCACAATCTTTACCGCCCATCAGAAGACGGGTATTGCAGCATGGACGCGAGGAAGCTCAACGGTTGTTCTGTACTGCCAGGTGTCGCTCAGTTTGCGGCCCAGGTATATCCATACAGAAAACATCGGGTCATAAAGTTTTGTGAAGTGTTTCTAAGAAGACTGTTGGTTGCAGAGAGAAAGCAAGCGACATACTGATGTAAGTACATATTAAGGCTCCACATACAAAAATACATGCATTTATCCACATTACACTCTGTATATCACATATTATTTTTGTGTTACATATATATTAAAAGCAGGTACATAAACTCACATGCGTTTTAGAATGCAACGTCATATCAAAATTTCAAAACGCTTGCTGAAAAACTCTCCGAGATGTATGATTTTCTATGAACGAACACATATATTTTTGTTTACGTAGATTTTAGCGTTTTTGGTTCATAATCAAAATATCTTCGGTCCCGGGTTCGAATACCGCCGCTGCTTAAATTTTGATTAATAATCAGCATTGGCGGCCGAAGATATTTGGCATAAGAAGCCATCCTCATTCTGCCAACGGCCTTGTCAAAGAAGGCGGGGGAGTGGACAGAGGTTCAGGGCACTCTCTTGTCCTAGGCGTGGGAAATTGCCACTAAAGGCGGAAGAATCTGCAATGATCAATGGCATGAGGACGCAGAAGGCAATGGAAACCACTGCATTGAGGACACGTAACGTGCATGTACAGGACATGTGGCCTGTAATTGAAGAAGTTTAAAAATGGTTCAAATGGTTCTGAGCACTATGGGACACAGCTGTGGTCATCAGTCCCCTAGAACTTAGAACTACTTAAACCTAACTAACCTAAGGACATCACACACATCCATGCCCGAGGCAGAATTCGAACCTGCGACCGTAGCGGCCACACAGTTCAACACTGTAGCGCCTAGAACCGCACGGCCACACCGGTCGGCAATTGTAGAAGTGTCATGATGAACTCTCCATTGGCAAAAGATTCCCGAATAATCCCCCATACGGATCTCTGGGTGGGGACTGTGAAGGGGGAGGTTACCATGAGAAAAAGATTGAATAATCAACGAAAGGATAACGTTCGAGGAGTCGGGATGTGGAATGTCAGAAGCTTGAACGTGTTAGGAAAAGTAGAAAATCTGAAAAGGAAAATGCAAAGGCTCAATCTAGGTATAATATGGGTCAGTGAAGTGAAGGGGAAAGAAGACAAGGGTGTCTGGTCAGATGAGAGAAGGGTAATATGAACAACAGCAGAAAATGGTATAAAATGAGTTGGATTCGTCATGAATAGTAAGGTAAGCAAAGAGTTTGTTAGCATTAATAGTTCAGTTACAGGGTTGTTCTTGTCAGAATCGACAGCAAACGACCACCAACAACGATAGTTCAGGTAAACATGCTGACGTCTCAAGCTGAAGATGAAGAGATAAAGAGAGTGTATGAAGACATTGATAGGGTAATACAAGATGTAAAGGGGGATGAAAATGTAACTGTCATGGCGGACTCGAATGCAGTTGTGGTGGAAGGAGTAGAAAAAAAGGTTACAAGGGAATAAGGTCTTGGGACAAGGAATGGGAGAGGAGAAAGACTAAGAAGAGCAGTTATTATTGGAAAAGGCCAGGTGATACGGGAAGATTTCAGTTAGATTACATCATGGTCAGACAGAAATGGGATTGTAAGGTGTACCCAGAAGCAGATATAGACTCAGATCACAATATAGTAGTGATGAACAATAGCCTGAATTTTAAGGCATTACCCAGGAAATATCAATAAGGAAAGGAGTGGGATACGGAATTACTAAGGAATGACGAGTTATGGTTGAATTCTCTAAGGCTACAGATACACCTATAAGGAATAGCTCAGTAGACAGTACAGTTAAAGAGGAATGGGCATCTCTGAAAAGGACCATCATAGAAAATGGGAAGGAAAACATAGGTACAAAGAAGGTAACTGCGAAGAAACCATAGGTAACAGAAGAAATATTCCATGTTATCGATGAAAGGAGGAAGCACAAAAATAACGATTTAAAGAATCCGCCTCGATTGCACATAGAAACGGGATGTTTACCTAGGTTTTGGCACAGATAACCACGCCTTCTTCGGAACACACTAAAACTACGAACTGCCTGAAGAGGCTGTTGTACATATTGTATATGATCCCTCTCCCTATAGCTTACCCCTATTTTTTCAGAATTTCGAACACCTTACACCATTTTACATTCACGAACACTTTTTCCAGGTCGACAAATCATATGACCATCTCTTTATTTTTCTTTACTCTTGCTTCCATTATTAACTGCAACGTTAGAATTGCGTCTTTCGTGCCTATATCTTTCCTAAATCCAAACCGATCTTCATCTAGCGTATGCTCAATTTTCTTTTCCCTTCTTCTGTAGGTTATTCTTGTAAGCAACTTCGATGCATGAGTTGTTAAGCTGATTGTGCGACAATTTTTGCACGTGTCAACTCTTGCGTCTCCAGAATTGTGTGGATGGTGCTTTTTCCGAAAGTTAGACGCATACATTCTACACACCAACGTGAATAGTCGTTTTCTTGCCATTTCTCCCAATTATTTTAGAAATTCTGATGGAATGTTATCCATCCCTTCTGCCTTATTTGATCATAAGTCCTCCAAAGGTCTTTTAAATTCTGATTCTAATACTTGACTACATATGTCTTCTAAATCGACTTCTGTTTCTTCTTGTACCACATCAGACAAATCTTCCCCCTCAAAGAGGCTTTCAGTGTATTCTTTCCACCTATCCGCTCTTTCCTCTGCACTTAACACTGGAATTACCGTTGCACTCTTAATGTTATTATCCTTTTTTTAATGTCATCGAGGGTTGGTTTGACTTTCTTGTGTGCAAAGCCTGTCCTTTCGACAATCATTTCTTTTTCGATGTCTTCACATTTTTCCTGTAGCCATTTCGTCTTAGCTTCCATGTACTTCCTATATGTTTTATTCTTCAGCGCCGTCCGTTGTGGACTTGCGGTTCTAGGCGCTTCAGTCTGGAACCGCGCGACCGCTACGGTCGCAGGTCTAAAGAGGCAGTTTGTAGTTTTAGTGTGTTCCGAAGAAGGTGTGGTAGTCCGCGCCGAAACCTAGGCCAACATCCGGTTTCTATGTGCAATCGAGGTGCATTGTTTATAATCATTAATTTATTTACCATTGCTGACGCGCTGCAATGTTAAAGGTACAAAAGTTGAAACGTCCTCTTAGATAAATTATACATGACTGTGTTTAAACTGACACACAATATTTTTAGCGCAACGCAATCTGACTTTCAGTAATCGCTACAAAGAATGGACCTGACTAACATTAACCTATACCTTTCGTTACTCGAACTACTGCAATACTGCGAGCGCCACTACTGCCAGCTAAATAAATGATTCAAACTACGGAAGGCACTAACTACTGATAGGCATAGTTAGCAAATGAATGATTTTAATAGAGAACAAACAATGTATTTACTTTAATAGTGTTGAAAAATCATAATATATATATCAGTTCATGACATCCAGTCTTTCAAATGTCCAAACTCCGCCATCTCTCTCCCCACATCCACCACTGCTGGCGGCTCACCTCCAACTGCCCGCATCTCGTGGTCGTGCGGTAGCGTTCTCGCTTCCCACGCCCGGGTTTCCGGGTTCGATTCCCGGCGGGGTCAGGGATTTTCTCTGCCTCGTGATGGCTGGGTGTTGTGTGCTGTCCTTAGGTTAGTTAGGTTTAAGTAGTTCTAAGTTCTAGGGGACTGATGACCATAGATGTTAAGTCCCATAGTGCTCAGAGCCATTTGAGCCACCTCCAACTGCGCAACGCTACGCGCTGTTAACATCCAGCTGCCCAACACTACAATGACAGACAACAATGCAAACTAGCCACAGACTGCACACAGCACAGCCAGTGATTTTCATATAGAGCGCTACGTGGCGTTACCAATATAAAAACCTAAACAGCCTACTTACAAAGTGTTCAGGGAAACTCAGGAAACTGTTCAGGGAAACTCAGGAATACATAAATACAAGACGCTGAGGAATATGGTTCAAATGATTCAAATGACTCTGAGTACTATGGGACGTAACTAACCTAAGGACAACACACACATCCATGCCAGAGGCAGGTTTCGATCCTGCAACCGTAGCAGAAACGCGGTTCCGGACTGAAGCGCCTAGAACCGTTCGGCCACAACGGATGGCAGGCAGTTCTGTTGGGGCAAATTTACTCCCTGTATTGCATTGAAATCCTCACCTATACCCCAGTCAGGGTTACATTAAGGCAGCAGTAGTTGGATATGCACTCAAAAAAATGAAGATACAAGATAATAAGAGGTTGCTAAAAAAAGCTATCTGAATCCAAAGAATATCATACAGAAAGAAATATCTCTATGAGAGGAGGACGTGAAAAGGGCAAAAAATTGCTAAAAACGAAAGGTAAGAAAAAAGTGGATACACTAACATCTGATGTGAGTGTTCGACCCTAAGGCATTTTACACTGTAACCCTCCACGGTCTCTTGCCTTCTACCATCCCCTCCAGGGCTGCGTGATTTCCGCTTCCCTTCATGTCGTTCATCGTCTTGTATCCATTCCTTCCACTTGATGTCCTCTCACAAATCAGCTCTTTCGAAGCGGCTGTTAGCAAGCGCTCCCCTCTCAACGAATGCCCCAAGTTCCCCTTCCTCTATCTTATAAACTGCAATTTGATGAAGAGGTAGAAAATTGCCCAGTATTTACTGTTTGAAACCATACAATGGATTTGCGTTTAGGAGTGTTTCTGTGATTGCTGTTGTAGGAACATATGACAGGTATACACCGAAGTGGTAACATGAGAAACAGTTTGCATCTCAACTTACGTCTAGTACATTTCCTGCCATTTTGGTTCAAAATCGGACACACTGCAGTAAGTGGTGCCCACTGGTGTTGCTTTATGGAAGGAGGGCAGTATGGAAGTCAATTCTGAATACGGAAGTTCACCAGAGGAGCGCAGGGTGGGTGTGGCCCGTGACGGCCCATGTGCTGCCGACGTGCTAATGGACGGCAACACGAGCCGCCCTGGGCTGTACCGCTGCCTGCTCAGCACCTGCCCTCCGTCCACAGCTGAACCATCTCCATTGATCTCCTGGTGCTACACATCAGAAAGAGCACCATTTACATAATTCTTACAATTGTAACTCTGCACAGCGATACAACTGAAAATCCCAATATTATTTTCGTGTTTCTCTTAAAAAAATGTCAAACCCAGGTTCTCGAGTGTCAGGTAAAAGAGAGTGACACCGTACAGTATCCGTGGATAACAGGTTATCGATTACAATTTCTCATTGGATGTTTGTAAATTATTTATATACACATCAAAAAATGTTTTCCATCACCTCGGTTCCGAGAGTTCCGGAACGTGTACATAAAATAGGAATAGAGATCAACATAAACATCGTTTCCGCCATTTTTTTTTGTTCTGAGAAATTTTGGCCCTTTACAGTTCCATCTTGTACCGCCGAAGTTATTCCTTGATGCTGAAACAGATATTACGGAAGGAACAGGATGATCGGACATCCGATACGTCATCAGGGAATAACTTCCGTGGTACTGAATGGAATTGTAGAGGATAAAAATTGTAGAGGAAGACAGAGATTGAAATATATCCATCAAATAATTCAGTGCTACCTTATTATTTATTATTATTTTGAGCTTTTCCTCATTACAGAGGCTTATCTCCAACATAATAATTAACTCGGAAATTATAATAGGAAGAATAAACGTTCTTAAACTATATTTTCAATATATTCCTCCAGGTTTTTCGATCTTGTGTGTCCTCTTCCTCTGCACCCATTCTCCTCATTGAGTGCTGTACATTTTGGAACCAGGTGGTCATAGATTGTCTTCTTCTTCTCCCCTCCGGTTCCCACTCCAGTATCAATTTTGGTATTCTGGTTTTCTCCATTCGTCGTACATGCCCGTACCACTGTAATTTCTTCCTATCCATTACGTCATATATTCTTTCTTTAATTTCCATTCTCCTCATTATTTCGGTGTTCCTTATCTCTTCTTTCCTGGAGATTCTTGCCAATCGTCTCCAGAAGTGCACCTCTAGAGTTTGTAATTTTTTTAAAGTGCTTCAGGTTAATTGTCCAGATCTCCGTTCCATATAGAATCACACTCTCTAATATGGAATTGTATATTAATTTTTAGTTCTGCTCATTACATTCCTGCTACATAAGACTGAGTTTAGCGTCCCAATGAGCTTCTGTCCGTTAATAATTCTTTTATTGATTTCTGTGTCTGATTCTTCGTCGATTTCCAAAATGGATCCAAAATAACCGAAAGTTTTTGTCTTTTTGATTTTCTTTCCTTCAATGTATAGCTCATCTGAATCATTAGTCAATTATTCTGTTTTTGGTAATTAATCTTCAAACCCCAAGCTTTGAATGCTACTGCTAATTGATTGCACATATAGTTAGCATCCTCCCTATCTTGTGCTACGACTGCTTGATCATCAGCAAACAATAAATGATTTAGGTAAACTCCATCTCTTATTTCTAATTCCATGCTATTACATTTACGAGACCATGTTCTAAGGCTAATATCTATATAGGTTTTAAATAATGATCGTGACATGGGACAGCCCTGTAAAAGGAAGGCCTTTGCTTGTTCTACATTTCTGTGAAAGTTTATTACCAACTTTCACTTGGCAAATGTTAACTTTATACATCTGTTGCATTATTTTAATTAAGGAAGGGTTTATGTTTGCCATATGTAGTGCTCTCCAAAGTAATTTTCTTGGAACAGTATCATACGCTTTATCTAGATCCATGAGAATTAATCCTATATTTTTGATTTTTCCCTATGTTTCTCCAAAATCTGTCGTAATGTGAAAATATGGTCTACAGATGATCTCCCAGCCGTGAATCCACATTGTTCTTCTTGGGTTCTAAATTTTTTTTTCCAGTTTGTTTTTAATTCTGTGTTTACCTCTCAGTTAAAGAGGTTGGCACAGGTACGGAATTCGTGGTGGGACACATAAAACGTATCAAGTGCCTGATGACTGAAAAAAAAACAGATGAAAAGACGAAAGAGTTTTACATTCCACAACTTTATTCTTCATGTCTACCTATTTGTAGCCCCTGCCGCTAGAGGGCCGGTGTGGATCGTAACTGTGTAGATGCGTGAGAAATAGCTTGCTTTAATTGAGTATCGAATTCGAAGAGTTCGTTCTCTCACGTATCACACTCTCATCCAACAAGACTATGGATGCTGATACACTAGAACTGCGACATCAGCAACGATCTAACGCCTTCGGTGCACTGCCATCGATCATCCTTCATGCTGTCCTAACTTGGCTACATCCGATTTTCACTTATTTATAAAACTTAAAAAACATCGTCGAGGACTTTACTTTCAAAGGCATGAAGTAGTGCAAGCAGAAGTACATATATTTAGCCATCATATTTAAAATACCAATAAAAAGATGCAATGCTCTAGATCAAGAAATATATTTCCTGTTTAATACCATAATACACGTACTTACGTAGCAATCTTAGTAAGAATTGTTCTGTATATGAAGTTTATTAATAATTTTGTACCACTACAGTGAAAACAACTGACAGAATTCGATAAACATGAACTCACAAGATTAGTAAATTATATCAAATGACTCTTAAGAGATTTCTAAACGGACTATTGATTTACAATGAACAAAGAAAAACAACAGTGTTTACTTCTAGAGTATATAATGTAAAGTAGTATAAACAGTTGAACCACATCATTGTCCCGGCCTGACAACGTGGAAAACAAACCTTATGTAGGAGGCTCGTCGCTGCTTAACGTTTCCCCTATATCTGAAGCCACCTTAGCAATAGCCCAGCACTAGTCTGCTAACACAGCAGGAGGTCACTTCTTTGCGTGTATCTTCTCCATAATGAAATATTCTTATATTTTATCTCGCCTTATTAGTCACAACCTGATCAGCAATTTTCAGGGATGACTTAAAGGTGTGCACGATGGAAGTATTTTTGGGACACACGTTACTGACAATTCTTTCAAAACATGACAATAGTTCACCCATAGGTTGCTTACTACTTTGTGCTCTCTTATTTCCTATGAAAATGAAACAAATACTTTCAAAACATTCCCAGGCTATTTCTTTATCGCCGCGTAAGAAGTCATCAAATTTCTTGTCCCCGACAAATTTTCGAATATGTGGGGCGACTAAGTCACTCGATCGTGGGATTTTACCTTGAAATATAGGGTTCTCTTCCGTAATTCTTGTTCTATACAAAAATTTTCATGAGTTAAGTGAAAATGACTACTGACTTGCTGTGTTGAATGTAAGAGTCTGTCGATATGCTACCTGATTTCGGAAAAAATACCATCCACACCATTTGGAACATTGCAAGAGTCGACAAGTGCGAGAATTATCGTACAGTCAGTTTAACAGCTCATAGATTGAGGTTTATGACAAGAATAACATACAGAAGACTGAAAAAGATAATTGAGGATGTGTTAGATGACCATCAGTTTGTCTTCGGGAAAGGGAAAGTCACCGGGGAGTCAATTCTGACGTTGCGATTACTAGAGGAATGCAGACTGGGGAAAAACCAAGACACGTTCATAGGACCTGTCGACCTGTAGAAAGCTTTCGACAATGTCAAATGGTGCAAGACCTTCGATATTTTGAGTACAGTAGGGATCAGCTGTACGGGAAGGCGGATAATGCACAGTACGTACGACAACCAAGAGGAAACAGTGGGAATGGAAGATCAAGAACGAAGTTCTCTGATTAAAAAGTGTGTAAAACATGGATATAGTCTTTCGCCCTATTATTTAATCTATACATCGAAAAACCAATGACGGAAATGAAAGAGAGTTCAAGAATGAATTAAAATTCAAGATTAAAAGGTATCAATGATAAGGTTCTCCAGTGACATTGCTATCCTCAGTGAAAGTGATGAAGAGTTACAGGATTTGCTGAATGGAATTAAGAGCCTAATGAGTGCAGAATATGGATTGAAAGTAAATCGAAGAAAGCCGAAAGTAATGAGAAGTAGCGGAAATGAGAACATAGAGAAACTTAACATCAGGGTTAGTGAGCATGAGGTAGAAGAGGTTAACGTATTATGCTACCTTGGTAGTAAAATAATCTATGACGTATGGAGCAGGGATGACATAGAAAACATACTAGCACCGGCAAAAAGGACATTTCTCAAGAGAAGTCTGCTAATACCAAACACAGGTCGGAGTTTGACGAAGAAATTTCTGAGAATGTACATTTGGAGCAGAACATAATAAGGTTGTGAACACGGACTGTGAAAGACCAGGAAAGAAGAGAATCGAAGCACTATAAATCTAGTGCTACAGAAGAATGTTGCAAATTAAGTGGACTGAAAGGTAGTGAATGAGGAGGTTCTTTGTGGAACACGCGAGGAAAACAATGTATGGAAAACTTTGATAAGAAGAAGGGTAGGATGGTAGGACATCTGTTGAGACATCGCGTAATATATTCCACAGTACTAGAGGGAGCTGTAGAGCAAAACAACAGTAGAGGAAAACAGAGACTGGAAGACATCCAGCAAATGACTGAGGACGTAGTTTGCAAGTGATTCTGTGGGATGAAGGGATTGGCACAGGAGAGGAATTCATGGCGCGCCGCATCAAATCAGTCAGAAGTCTGCTGGCTCAAAAAAAAAATAAAAAATAAAAATAAAAAATAAAAAAAAAATAAAAATTGTGCACCTATACTTACATCTGTATGTCACTTTATCATGACGAATGCTTTAACTTGAGACTTAGTACGCTAATAGAATGTGTCACTTTAAAGATCTATGTTCTGTACTACCACATGTTACTGTGTACACCGGAATCCTAACCAAGATATAGGGTGGACGACTGTAAAGAAATTATAATAAGAACCGGAGAAGACTACCGAAAATATTTGTTCATGGCTACCCAACTACACACAGACTGGTAAATCATAATTAAGTGTATTAATAAGAATATTGTAATACACACAGTGAAGGTATGACGAGACTAAAAATTAAACTCAGAGATTAAAGGACATTAGGTGACGGCAGTACACGAAATAAGTACTGGCACAGATTATGACGTTACATGGACAAAGTACTGGCGAAAGTGGTGAACAGACAAGAAGAGGTATCGTATACGTTTTAGGCTTACAGTATACCATTAGAGTTATCTTACGATGGCTCTTGTTTGCCATAACTTTTTTAATTAAATGAGTGTTTAATCCTGAATAAAGAACCCAAAATAAAATCCCACGGGACGACTTTCAATTTAATACCCGTAAATTTCTCAGGGACATCCCAGTGTTTAAGTTACACAGTAATTTCATTGTTAATTAGAGCCTCTCTTTAGCCACCCTCCAATTTTCTGATGGGATTTGAGCTTAAGTTTGGGCGGAATGCTGTAGAGTGATAATTAGAAAATTCAGATTGCGTAAATCGTATTACGGTGTTAAAGGAGATTCGACAGTCTTTAATCTTAGTTACAAACTTTAGTAAGGAAGCCTTTAACTCAGGAGAATATTGCAGCCGAAAGAATGTCAATAATAGCATGTTTATTTTGCAGTTAACATAAGCATATTTTTAAAAAGTGTTGCATGTAGATAGGCAGCAAATTATGGTGAGGAAAATTAATGACTGTTTTCAGCCGAATTAGGCCACCCTCTGGTTTAAGACATTCGAATGAAGAAAAACTACGTGTTTTCCATCACGTAAAAGTTACATATAATAACTTTTGAAGTAGATAAACAGGTAAGGCTGTCAGGGAGAACACTTTATGGAATGTGATCCCGACTGTTTTAAACATAAAACGTCACATCGTTTGCTGCAAATGATATTAATCGGAATTACGAAAAAAGCCACATATAAACTATCCAGTATCAAGTACTTCGGGATAGGTGATTCCTCTGTCGATAATAACTGGTATAATGATGTTAAGATGCCTATCTGTAATCATTATTATTGACTTCTTAATGAAATAATTCTCATTTATTCTTATTTTTTAATACATGACATTTATCGACCTCTGAATCAACTGTAGATCTACGTAGTTCTATCAGCAGTCCGTCCTGTCTGTGTCAGAACCTCACATCAGAAGTTCTGACACAAACACTACGTTTTGCTGATGGAGATACAGAAATCTGACGATGACCGAAAGCAGTCTAAAAGTATTGTGTATTCAAAAATGTGCAAGACAAGAATGAGTGAGAATATTTAAAAAATACAATACAGTTTCTTTTCTCCTGCGACGAATACAGCAGCTATAGAGAGAATTACTTACTCGTTGTATCTATCATCGAACTTACAAGGGATGTTCAGGCAAAGACCGAACTTACTGCACTACGTTTTAAACACTGCTCCCTCTAAGTTGTCCCCTCTACTGACAATACATCGGTCCCAGCGTTTCTTACATTTTTGGAAATCGTGATGGGACACACTTTCTGGAATGGGGCGTAGGTCTCTTGTCGCATTGTCCTCAATGTCCCCTATCGTTTGTAAACGACGTTTTTTCAACGTGGTTTTCAGTTTGCGAAACAGGAAAAAGTCGGCTGACGATATTTTTGAAGAATATAATTAATGGAGCACAACTGAAGCCTGATGTTTTGGTAGGTATTACGGACAATCAGCGACGTGTTATCCGGCTCATTGTCATAAGGTTGTTCCACAATTCAGGCCTCCTCGTGCATGCAGCATACTTCAGTCGCGATTTAGTTCGTTGATGGACTTCGCTGTTTACCTTGTAACCTGGTGGTAAAAATTTCGGATGGACAGTGATTTTGCACTGTATAAAACAGGAACACAGCTAGCCAACCAACGAACATCACTCCGGTCTTTGCCGGCCACATGTCTGTTTTTTCTGGATCAGGAGATGCTTTGTCCACCGACTGATACAATGGCCTAGGCAATCGAATGTCTGTAAAAGTTTTGGCACGTTAGAAGCAAAAATCACACACTTACACACACACACACACACACACACACACACACACACACACATACACACATACAAGCGCACGCGCACATGTGTTTCATGGTCTGACGCTAATCCCACGAACATCTAGTGTACTTGCTCACTTCAGCGGCTGTGGCTCGGCAAGTAACGCTCGCCGCGAGATGAGGCTAATGGCAGTTCGTTGTTGAAACATATCACAAGGTTTACTCAGTGGCCGAAGCGCACTCACTCTGCCGGTTTTGAACAATCATTCTAAGATACAGCCTGTGCTGCTGGTGCCATGGTAATAACTGCGTTTGAGCAAGTGCAAATCTTCATTCAAACGTAGATATCCACTGTTATCAACTAGCTATCAAGCGTTGCCTGGATTTGTTTTTATTCCAGTTCCACTAACTGATCTCCTCCTGCTCCTTCTCTTTGTCCATCTCCTCTGCTGTCTTCTCTGTCCATCTCGTCCTCCTCACTCTCTTTGTACACCTTCCCCGTCCCCACTATCTCCACCTTCCCCACACTCTGTCCATTTGCTACTCTCCGTTTCTTTGTCTATCTACTCCTGCACTCTGCGCCCGTCTGCTACTCCCGCCTCTTTCCATCTCCTCCACCACACCTCTGAATCTCGATCTGACCCTGTATCTCTTCCTCACTCTGTGTATCTCTTCCCCGCCGCCTGTCTCTGTCCACTTTCCTTTCACTGCCTCCTCCTCTTCCCTTTCTTTGTCCATTCCCCCTGCTTCTCACTGTGTCCATCTCCTCCCCAATCACGTCTGAGATCTTCCTTCCACCCAGACTGTCCATCTCTTCCACCCCCTTTCTCCCTCTCCACATTATCAGCCCCATCCAAATAGGAGGCCCCAGCTTCTTAAAACCACAGTATGTCTTTCCAGATAGTAATATGTGATCCACGTTTGGTAAAAATCGATCTTGGGTGAATATTCACGTATCGATAGCTCGCACAGCGCCTCCTGGAACACGATCTTCGGAGTATGACGGCATGGCAAGTTCGCCGCCAGTGACGTTGACACCATTTATCAGGACAGGCAGTGAGTGAAGCAGCATGGACACTGCAGGTCCACGGAGTAACAGGCTGGCTGTTTGTTCTACAGATCATGTGACAGCTGAGCATGCGCCAGAGCCAGGAGTGGAAACATCACTACTTTGGATGACCAGATTTGAAAGTGGGTAGTGGTTGTTGTCATCCACGCATCTGCAGGTGGCTCCTGGCTTTTCCACTGTATGTCGCCATACAGTGGCTTTGGATGATTTGTGAGCTACTTTAACTTCTTAGCTTCAGCGTCGAGACCATGCGGTGTTCGTAAAGACCGATCTTGAGCCTCACTGTGAGCGTGATAATTGTGAGTAGTTCGCTTCCTACGCATGTTTATGTCCTGCTGCTTCTATTTTGTATTCAGTTCAGCCTCGAGTTGTTGTTATTCCCTGTTCCTGCATCTGGCCACGAGATTTCAATGGCGTTTTGCTCACGTGAAACATAAGAGCTTCAATTTGGTAATCGTCATAGAGCTGTGATTTGATTGCCTGTTTTAAATTATTTGGTTTTCGGTCTGCATCAGCTAATGCAATTTTTTTACGTTCAGTGTGTCATTATTCATGAAGTTCAAAATATGTTTTTTGGCTCGGTACATCATACACTAAATCACTGGGGCACTTTTCTTAATTATTTGGAGCCCGAGTCTTACGAGGGAAAGTTGCGTTGCATGTATTTTGGTGCGTTACACTTTCAAGCCAAGCTTGTGTTTAACATGGGTGAGGTCCGCCAGCAAACCATTCGCGTCTCCCTTGCACTTACGTTTTCCGTCCGGCGCGACGGTTAAGTGTTTAGTCTCCGGTTTGTGGGGTGATCTAAAGCTGAATCTTGGCTGGCCGCAGAACTTCTTTACAGTCAGGTGTAAGTGGATGTGAGTGCCTTGGCTACTAACCTTACTATGCTTTAGCGATTTATGACAACCGTTTTGTCTGTGCTGCCTGTGTGTAATCTAACACCTTAAGGTTTTACTCGTTTTACTTGCAAGTTAAGTCTCTGTCCATTAGCCCATCATTGTATGTTGTGGCTTGGGGCATGTGTCAACTGGTTGCTTAGAAAAGGAGGAGTGTGGTGAGCATAATATCAGGTCTGCCCCAAGTAATTTCAAGACCGTTTCTCTGAATCACATTGCCCAATGTGTGGTGGTCCCATAACAAACAGCTTTGTTTTCATTTCCTTTTAATGAACTCCTTTTGGAAAAGCTGAATTATATCTTGTGTTTTAGTCAAACATCTTTTAAAGATGTGGTTTTGTAGGGCGGGCAACCACAGCCAAATTTCGACATTTTTCCAAAGAAAAATCCGCACAGGCTGTATCAATGATTTTTATTCACGTCCAATATACCGTCATCTGGTGAAAGCGGTAGTTAAATTTAAAAATCATATTTCTAAAAAAAAATTTAAATGATGGGAGCGGCAATAACCGTGCAAGCTGAGAGGAGCCGCGCATCAGCGGACACGGACTGTAGTGAATGGTGGGGAGTGGCTACTGGGCAGTGCTAAACGTTACCATGTTATAAATAGCGTATATTGCCTTAAGAAGCACCGATAAGTGTTGCGAAACCGGTCGCAGATTTAATAAAAATCTTTTAAAGATGTTTGTTTTCTGACCGTTTTGAAGGGTTTGCGTGTTTCGGGGGAGGAGACATGACAGCGAGGTCATCGGTCTCATCGTATTATGGAAGGATGCGGAAAGGAACCATCCCGTCAATTGCCTGCCGTGATTTAGGGAAATCACGGAAAACCTAAATCAGGATGGCCGAATGCTGGATTAAACTGTCGTCTTCCCGAATGCGAGTCCAGTGTGCTAACCACTGCGTTCTTTAGTGTTGTTTTTAATTATTGAGCCGTTTAGCAAAAGAAAAGAACCTCTGAAGAGATATGTTACAATTATCAGTAATTGCTCAAAAACTGCTTTATCTAATTGGATCGTCACAAACTGCAACATCGTCGCGAAAAAACGGTGACCCGTATACGTAATAAGTTTCCTTTAATTTACATCTATGGTCACAAACTTTTTGTTAAAAGATTACCGGTTTCGGTCTTTAATGACCATCATCAGATCTGTTTCATAAAAAGAAAGTCCTAATGTACTGCCGCCATAGTGGCATCGTCAAATGTGAAATGCGGAATCAGCACCAGCATTGTCAAATACATATAAATAACTTCACATGCACGAGTCATGTTGTCAGTAGTGCTAATTCTAATGTGGTGGCTGCAAGTCTCCAAATGAGTCGAAACCGTAGACAGTATTTCTATTTTTCTTAACATGCGCCGCCTAATGGGTTCCCGGTCCTCACCACTATGTAAATTCACAATTACACATTCTCGGGATTTCTACATAGTCTTTGGTAAAATGTCTTACATTAACACACCACAGAATCTTGGAATGCTGAATGTTTTGCTAACAAATTGAACAGATCTGTATTAGTATCCGGTACAATAGCTAACGGTCTTTTTTATTAATGAAGAGACATATTCCTAACTTTTTTGGTTTCAGGCATTGTCTTTTTTCGATGGCAGCGGCTTCCATCGCACGGTTCAGCCTCCTTCGTTCTTCTAACAGCTCCTGGGTGTTCCGTGCGTTATTGTTCTGATCATAGCACCACCAACCAATGAAATCATTGCTGAGAGACCTGCGACGGCCGAATTATTAAGGGGATAATAGCATCTGATGTCTTGGATATCAGCGGAACCTGGACTGCTTTTAACCGGTTCTTTTTGCTTCATGGCGCTTTTATCTGCGTACATCACAGTTTTTTACACCCCTGTCCTAGCTTCTTCAGCCGCACGATCACTGTCACCCTTTTCTTCTCAAATGCATGATTTGTGGCGTTCATAACTTGCTTGAAACTCATACCCTAGCCCAACTTAATTTTACCATGGTTGATTTTGTCAACTATGAGTTTTGAAAAGCGCTGCCATATAACAACATCCTTTCTAGCGTTATTGTCTATGCTGTATCTGCTAAAATTCGACCTGCAGCTTTGCGTCCTGGCAGAGCCTTACCTTTTATATATTTAATGTCGTATTATAAATACGCCTCGTCAAGCATGTTAATCTACTTATTACCACGAACCAGACTTTTTTGAATCTTTGCACTAGGTCCACTGTAATTTTGCCCGGAATGTGCAATTCCATTGGAAGTTTCTCGAGAATACCACCACGTCCTGTAATCTGTATCCTATCGTGCACGTAATGCTAATTTACTGGTTGTGACCTTAGCATCCCATTAATTAGCAAATCGTCACCATCAATCTAGCGGTTGTGTGTTCCAGGAAAACCAAGTCAGTCATCTCCAACTCTATTTCCTAGATGACTTATGACGTGCTCTATGAAAAACACACGTGGTTCCGAAGTCTTCTGTGTAAAAGGGTTCCCGAAATTGCAGTGTGGCTGTTTCCTCTTAAGATGTAAGTCCGAGGATTTATTCTTTGCACTCTGAAAACTTTGAATATGTCACGCGACCAAATTGGAAGGTACGAGTTCTCAAATGTGGTCTAGTGTTTTGAGATATGCACCAAATAACCCACATTAACTTCCTGTTTACGTGGGTCCAACATTTTAAAATGATAGTATACCGGATCCATGAGTCCATTATCACGAACATCTATTGATCTGATGTAATTGTCTTGTTTTGTTCAACTATAATATGATATTATTCCTGGAAGGAAAACTACCATTTTGTATCATCTGTGAAGACTAAAATGCATCCACATTTGACAGTTTATTGGTCATTTCAGACATTCCACAATACTTGTCTTCAGATAGGCGACTGCTGTTTAACGATGTCTTGCATACCTCGGCATCACAGTCTTGAAATACATACTCTAAAACTCTCCACCGTGAGCTGTTTGGTGGTTGTTTCGTTATCAGTTGGTCTCTGTCAGCAACCAACACTAAAACACCTTTACTACATCATTCCCCTGTTTTTATTTTAACAAGTTCTGTCCAGGCAAACTGAGAGTATATATAAATGACCAATAAAGTATATTTTGATCCGTTATTCTCATGTGAAGTTTTCTACATACCTACGAGATCAGCCTGCAATAAATTATCTAAATTTTTATTCATATGGTGCCTATAGTGACAGGTGTTGCATGCTGGTTTGTGCAGCACTCAAACTGCTGTCTCTGTACGTACTCGATTGCAACTCCCTCTCTATGCTCGGAGATTACTGACCAACCTCATTAGAATGAAGAGTGTTGCTGCCATGAGCAATTATGGTGGAACTACTAGCTCACTGGGATCATCATAGTACAAAGGTCGATTTTTGACTCTTTTATGCAGCATGTTAGTACTATCATCAATGCTATATCGAGCATGTAACGTAGCTTTGATATTAGTATTGTATTTCGTATTATGCCAGTTTGTCAACTGGCTATTTACATCTGATAATTGCAGTATTCAGGATACATCTCCAGATCTTTGAATGAATAATGTACAGTTTTTTGGGGGTTTAGGAAAGTGAGGTTCATCATATCAGTTGCTCTTTGAAATTCCCTATCACCTATCTGCATTGATTTGTCTTTTCAGTTTATGGGATACATGCCCAACATTTATCGTTTTGACCACTGGCACCAGATATTGCGTCTAACTTAGCATTACTGTGATGGTTAATGAAGTCTGCACTGCTCTCGTCATTGTTTAATTTCGATGGGAATTAAACGAGAGATTCAGTAAATGGCTTAAAGGTTGCTCTCTCAGTACCTACCCTCGATGCAAATGTCCTAACATTGTCAGTCATAACATCTCTTAAATAGTCTTCTGTGCTGTGGATATCATATACTTAGTCGATATGTTGTTACATACTGAGCAGACACCTTCACAGGGTGCACATTCTATAATTTTCTATCAAGGTTTACAGCTAAGTTGTCTACTTTCTTCCCAGTTTCATAAAATTTTACCACTAAGTCATTTACTTCCTTTCTCAGAATGAGCTGGGCGTTCTCTATATTCTAAACTGTGTGTCCGAGAGACTGAAATTTTTCAGCAACCTTTAGTGGCAAACCTTCAGCTTTATCTCCCAAATTCCTCTAAGCATACACCTTTCAATTCTTAACTCTATGTTCGAGAGGGTGAAATTTTCCATGCATGTATAGATGAATTCCTGTTTATGTATACCCATCCACTTGGGTAGAGTGCACAGCATGCCTGCGAACTTGACCATGGTGTGATGTATACTACACTACTGGCCATTAAAATTGGTTCATCACGAAGATGACGTGCTACAGAGGCGAAATTTAACCGACAGGAAGAAGATGCTGTGATATGCAAATGATGGCGACACCTACAACGTGCTGACACGAGGAAAGTTTCCAACCGATTTCTCATACACAAACACCAGGTGACCGGCGTTTCCTGGTGAAACGTGGTTGTGATGCCTCGTGTAAGGAGGAGAAATGCGTACCATCACGTTACCGACTTTGATAAAGGTCGGATTGTAGCCTATCGCTATTGCAGTTTATCGTATCGCAACATTGCTGCTCGCATTGGTCGAAATCCAATGACTGTTAGCAGAATATGGAATCGGTGAGTTCAGGAGGGTAACACGGAACGCCGTGCTGGATCCCAGCGGCCTCGTATCACTAGCAGTCGAGATGACAGGCATCTTATCTGCATGGCTGTAACAGATTGTGCAGCCACGTCGCGATCTTTGAATCAACAGATGGGGACGTTTGCAAGACAACAACCATCTGCACGAACAGTTCGACGACGTTTGCAACAACATGGACTAAGGGCTCGGAGATCATGGCTGCGGTTACCCTTGACGCTGCATCACAGGCAGGATTGCCTGCGATGGTGTACTCAACAGCGAACCTGGGTGTACGAATGGCAAAACGTCATTTTTTCGGATGTATCCAGGTTCTGTTTACAGCATCATGATGGTCGCATCCGTGTTTGCGGAGATTGCGGTGAACGCACATTGGAAGCGTGTATTCGTCATACTGACGTATCACACGGTGTGATGGTATGGAGTGCTATTGGTTACACGTCTCGGTCATCTGAACAGTGGACGTTACAATTCAGATGTGGTACGAGCCGTGGCTCTACACTGCATTCTATCCCTGCGAAACTCTACATTACAGAAGGATAATGCACGACCGCATGTTGCAGGTCCTGTACGGGCCTTTCTGGATACATTTATTTATTTATTTATTTAGCGTATGGCGCTACACACATGGTTTACACTTCTTACATTTTGAAATTATGTGATAAAATACACTATAGAATACACAAGTGAAGGATACATATTCAGATAAAATATAATGCATAAACACAATAGAAAGTAACACCACAGCAGATATTTTGCGTTACATAAATCTTCAAATTCTGACGTCAAAATGGGCAATCCATTCGAGGCAGGTCGGTGTGGCGTTGAAGAAGTCAGCCGGACTACCTTGGTAGGCTCTTAATTCACAGTCCTGGGCGATGTGCTGTATTGTTTGATTAGGTGCCCCACAGTCACCGCTACGGCTGGGAAGCTTTCCCCACTTGTGTACATTGTGTGCACATAGTCCATGTTCTGTTCGGATTCTGTTTAGGCTTCTCCAAAACTGTCGTTGAAGTTCAAAGCCCAATGGCTTCTCTGATGTACCGATAAGTTCACGGTTGTCAGGGGAGGCACTATCACTCCATCTCTCGTGCCATTTACTATCCATGCTGAAGTTGGCAGCTGACAGTTGTTGGGCAAGTCTTAAAGGAGGATTTCTGGAGCGGAGTCGTGTTCTTTCCAAAGTTGGGATGAAAATGTTCAACTGCTGCCCTGGCCAGCACATTCTCCATATCTCTCACCAATTGAAAATGTCTGGTCAAATGTGGCCGAGCAACTGGCTCGTCACAATATGCCAGACACTTCCCTTGATGAATTGTGGTATCGTGTTGAAGCTGCATGGCAGCTGTACCTCTACACGCCATCCAAGCTCTGTTTGACTCAATGCCCAGGCGTATCAAGGCCGTTATTACGGCCAGAGGTGGTTGTTGTTGGTACTGATATCTCAGGACCTATGCACCCAAATTGCGTGAAAATGTAACCACATGTCAGTTCTAGTATAATATATTTGTTATATGAATACCCGTTTATCATCTGCATTTCTTCTTGGTGTAGCAATTTTAATGGCCAGTAGTGTATCATAGCTCTAACTTAGCTATATATACAGACACTCCTGGAAGCTATGTCAATATCTGGCGTCATTTAGTTTTCTTCTTTTACCAATAACTAGAAACACGTGCTCTTTGCGATACCAGAAATCTCCATCCATAATTACAAATTCGTCGCATGTCTTGTCTGTTCCTGTGTGTGCTTGGTAAATGTGCTTTCAATTCAGACTGCCTTCTGTGAATACTATAATGAGGATTACATTGTCCCACACCATCTGTTTCAGGAATCTGGGATACGTCTGACTCAGATAAAATACGTCAATACCCACATGACGACCACTACAGAAATATCTTCGAATTTGACCCTAGAGTTCCACACCAACATTATTAGATACTAGCATGGTGTCTGGATTCACTTTTCTTGGTGAAGGGGGTTGATTAATTTGACTAAATATCGAAATGTTACACAGTCTACGCACTGGAGTATCCTTTGCAGAAGCTAAAAGTTGGATTGAGGCAGAATTTTTGAAAATACACATTCATACTCAATTTGGACTTCATCTAGGTATTTAACAGTATCATGAGACCATTTGTCTTACCGTGGCTGGATGGGCCTGCAATTGTCGCCTGTGTATTATGAGGAAGGATTATGCCATTCTTCTTCTTCATCTTGTTCTGGCCTTCTTCCACACCATCGCAAGATCAGTAGCTAACAACGGAGTCCTGGTGTTGCACCCACCCTGCTGTGATACCAACTACATTTTGTACATGTGTGCAATGGGCTTTTATAGAAAAATAAATACTTGTAATAATAACAGTTATAATAATATGTGCAGCCATTATAGCTCAGTTACCATACTGACTGAGCTACAATTGCTACATCTTACGTTATATAATAAGAAGGTAATTAAATAAGAAAAACAACAGAGATTAAATATTTTTTATCTAACCACCAGCAGTGCTATACATCAATAAAAATTTACTGGTTCAGTCATCACCACAGCACAATTATTTTGCAGATAAAGGTTTATTTAATGCATGGAATTTAGCAATTATTTTCGTAAAATGATTTTTGCATCCAAAAACGTAGAAAGTTCGTTAATGTCCATTGGTACTGTACAGATGCAATGTTTTAAATCGTATATTTGTACAGCAAAACATGAAGGTGGTTTACAACTCATTGTATGCATCATGAGTATGTCTTAGCCATCATTCTAGCCTCTGTAAGACAAGAGCTACAACGATGATTAGGCCAAATACTTTCATAACACTAAAACGGTGTAGAAAAATGGATACGTCTCCCGATTTCACTCTGAGGGATGTGTCATAGTACAGTGATGTGAAAGATAGCATAAGATTGCCATCATAAATGTCTGCAGACGGGTTATAATCCAAGGCCATCTGTGCGTTGATATATGGCATTGCAAGACGTATGTTGTAGCATTTGAACTCAGTAAACTGCAGTAAATGGATGGTGCATATGACGGAACTTCGTAGTGAAGCCCTCATGCTGTTTCGCGTCTCTGGTACATTATACAGACATGTAAGCTCTCTGCTGTTGAGTTCCATGTTCTGCTACACCATCCCGATGAGGTGCTCTGCAGTATCCCATGTTGCTGCTGCTGCTGCTGCTGCTGCACGCTCCATCAAGGTCGATGCTGCTGTTCCTGATATTCCACACGTCATTGCAAGTTCTGACAGGCTGGACCTGACTCAGGCATGCTGGAGGAGCTCGCTGAACAAAGAGAAGAAGCGATAAGCATCTACAGACCAAGACGTAGAGTTCAATAAAGAACCATGGCTACTTAATTTACCTCTTCTTCTGGCAGGTGGTGTAAGAGGATCTCAGATGATGCCTCATCGTTCTTCCACTGGCTGCCATGGTGGCAGGTGGCTGCCATGTTCACTTTCTATCCCAGACCCCACGACCACGTGATTAGGTGTAGTGTTCCTTCACTCACGCATATCCCCAGCCAAGTGCTCTCTGACGGAAATTTCGTGAACTAGCTCAGTTGGTCTGTGGCCGTGGAAGAGGTGGGATTGGTGATAACCACCTCTGAAAAGGATGTTTACAGGGCATACAGACATTAAACTCCTCTCTCAACATCTAGTCATTTGAATACATCATGACATTATCTTCTCAGGATGTCACTGCATATTGAGACACTGCAGTAACATTGTTCTGAACTGAAGTAAAATATCGAGCAAAATGCATAATACACCACAAAACCCATTTCTTCATCAACACATGAGTGCTCCAAAGTGAAATCCTTCCTGTCTGATAGATCAACTCGGACTAACCAATCTAGGGGTAGGAGCTAACTGGAACATTGCTGCTGCCTTATGGCAGTACATGCAACTGGATGATGATGATGATGATGATGATGATGTTTGATATGTGGTGTGTTCAACTGCACGGTTCTCAGCGCCTGTAAAAATTCCTAACTATTGCTCAGCTTATTTCGCTACTTTCATTAATGAGGATGAAATGATGAGAACAACACGAACACCTCGTCATCTGGAGGCAGGGGAAAATCCCTGACCCTACCAGGAATCGAACCCAGGACCCTGTGCTCAGGAAGCGACAACGCGACCGCGAGACCATGAGCTGTAGACATGGAACTAGAGCCTCAGTAACAGTTAGACATGCACACTATGCAGATGCATGCATGTGACAGCCAGTAGATGAAAACAACTGCGTGGCCAGTTCAGTGCCCAGCCAGAAGATATACATGCGGGCAACCCAAAAAGCCGATATTTGATGTTCAACTCCCTAAACAGCTCGGGCAGAAAAACTGATCAATTTGTTTTAAGTCCTCACAATATGCATTTCCCCAGAGTGATACGGTGAGGAAGATTGAGTAAGAGAGGCGAGGGAGGTGGGACCCTCTCAGCAATAGGACAGAAACCGTTTGTGAGAACAATAACGAATCTCTGAGTGCTGCGGAGAGGTTAAGGAAAGGGTGTCGATTCCCTAGGGGACAGTGAGAGCAGAACAATAGGATGGTGGGGTGATGGTGGTGAGGGAGCAGAACAATAGGTTAAGGGGTCTGTGCAGTGAAGAAGGTTGGGGGTTACTTGAGAAACCATTTAGCAGCACAATAGATTAATGTCATAAATCAATTGACTGTCACAATTTAATTAATTAGTATATCAATTTCAAAACAAAAGCGTCACTGTAGTGGCCATACCCTGCTACTCAACCGAAGTGGATCGTCTGGTCTGTATCATGGTTTCTCTTTGTAGTTACTGGATATCAAATGTATTACAGAATGGCACCATTCCTAGTCTGAAAGTGTTTTATAAAGTACAGTATCAGTGAAGTACAATGCCCTAATTGTTTTAAAGGGGGGAGACACCACAAACTTGCGACATCATACAAGGAAGAAACATAAAATTTCATTCATAGTTTAAAATAAAAATAGGAAGTAGCTTATACGCTCCATGTGTTAACGAAATATGCTTGGAGCCTTGAAACTGGATAAATTAACATGGAAAATAGTTTTCGTCAACCACAGTTTTCAGCCTGTAGCACCGACCATTCGTAATGCCTAAATTGTGGTATGATCCTCGACTGCAACATGATTTATGAGCAGAGTGAAAAAAAAAACTTAGAATCAACAGGATAATACTGGTAATTTTCTGTAGTATTTGACCACTTACCACTTTTCGAGAAACGTAGCGAATGGTGGATGGAGTAAGTTTTCTTTTGTTTGCGTATTTAATGCAATGTTTCTGTCTTGAAAACTACCATAGTCAAAATTTTTCAAACTTTGTCCTATTTCTACGTTTTCTACATGAAATAACAGGAATAAAAAAGTGAAAATCACTCACTTTAAACGAATGTTGGGAAAAAAGATTTAACCGAAAACCGGTTGTTCCAGCGATAACCGCCATCCCTAGCAGCAAACAGCGAGACATTTGTGTTTCAAGCGGGACACTGTACGTTAACGTGTACAGACGTGACAAGGTGGCAAAAAAGGGTAACCGTGTGTCGCCATGCCCATGGCTTCACGGAGTTGGAAGTTGCTGGATATTTTTTTGTTTCGCAGCAAATCGGTCAACGTGTTTACAAGCAGTTGTGTAACGCATGTGGCAACGAAACACATCGTCAGAATTGATGTTGAAGAAAGATACTGACTGAGAATAATCAGAGACGAATTTCACGGTTTGTGAATGAAAATTGCATCCAAACCAAACAGAAATTGCTCACAGCGGGAGAACATTGTCACCGGAACTGTATGCAAACAACATTAGGAGTCGGTCTCTCGCAAGAGGCATTGCTCGCACAGGCACATAGAGACGACACAGAAGATTCATCGGACTGGAAGATTATGTGACTGGTTTTTTTTTAAACACACATTACCTTATCAATAAGGTTGAGGCTACGGATATGAAAGTAGCTAGGATGATTGCAGGTACTAGTAGATGGGAACAATGGCAGGAGGGTGTCCACAATGAGGAAATCAAAGAAAAACTGGGAATGAACTCTATAGATGTAGCAGTCAGGGCGAACAGGCTTAGATGGTGGGGTCATGTTACACGCATGGGAGAAGCAAGGTTACCCAAGAGACTCATGGGTTCAGCAGTAGAGGGTAGGAGGAGTCGGGGCAGACCAAGGAGAATGTACCTGGATTCGGTTAAGAATGATTTTGAAGTAATAGGTTTAACATCAGAAGAGGCACCAATGTTAGCACTGAATAGGGGATCATGGAGGAATTTTATGAGGGGGGGCTATGCTCCAGACTGAACGCTGAAAGGCATAATCAGTCTTAAATGATGATGATGATGATAACATTCCCTACCACCCTGCTACTATTACATCTCGATTGGTCTGCAAAATCTCCTGACTTGAACACCATAGATAATCTGTAGAACGTACTGGAACGCCGACACCAGCGTCCCCACAATTTGGTGCAATTGCGTAATCAGTTCCTCAGCGAGTGGCCTAACCTGGATGAGACTATCTGCATAACCTTCTGTACTCATTTTCTAACTGAATCTAGGCTGTTATCTATTCCAGAGGTGGAATTACCCGGTGTTAAATTATGCTTGTAAATATTTCTCTAAGGGTGGCTAATTTTTTGTCCGGTGAGCTTATATATGCGGAACAGAGTTGGAAGAATCTAGCAACGATACGGACCGCAATTTTAAAAACCTTCATAATTCAGTGACATTGAAAGAGAACAGATTACTACTGCCTGGAAACTAATGTCTCGGAAACGGCAAAACTCGAAGGCAGTTCAGATGCAACTGTGCAAAGGCAGCTCGATACACGCACCACACCACGGATGCGGGTCAGTGCGGAAGTATAAAGCTACGAGGGACGCTCATCTGATATCATGGGAGCTGTGGTATTAATCAAAGCCACTGTGAGAGCTACGGACTACGTGACATTTTTGCTTACCGCCGCCTGTGTCGCTTGACACTTGAAGTCAACTCGGACATCAGTAGCCTTTTCCACATGGTTAGTGTACGCCTCACAAGACCAGAATCTTCTTACGGTGGTTTTAGGAGCATGACAGTGAACTCAAGGTCATACTTTGGCCACCATATTCGCCATACCTAAGCCCGATGGAACACATATGAGACGCTACTTGGGGCCAGCTCACAAAGCACAGGCCCGGTTGTGGGGCCTGTGCGATGACATAGGGTGTCACATACCCCGCAAATATACTAAGGACTTGTCTAACCCTTGCCACGTAGAATCTCTGCCACATTGCTTTCCACATGTGAACGTACACGTTATTACGCAGACGGTCGTAGTGTTTTGGCTAATGAGTGTATTATATGTGCAGAGTACTTGTTAGTAGACATCGAAGCAATACGTGTATTATAGAACCTGCTACATAATTGACTACTTGGCAGGTTGCCCCATTTCTAACACCTCAACACACTCTTCGCATTTCATTGTGGTCGACACTCAGCGAGAGAAGACACCTGAAAGCTTTCAGCACTGCTGCCAATTTTTAATACGTCAAGGGCGGGAAGTATGAAAAATATACATTCGTTTATAAAATAATGTGCTAGCACACATAACACAAGTTCTCTCTCTCTCTCTCTCTCTCTCTCTCTGTCTCTCTCTCTCTCTCCATCTGTATTTCACACACACACACACACACACACACACACCACACCACACATACACACTGCAGGTTTCAACACTCACGAGAAACGTCAAAGTGCGCGAAACGTGTTACATGTAAAATGACTGTCAGTGTCGCCTATAACTTTTTTCCAGAGGAATTGGAAAACTACCATAATCTTCGTCTTACAAATATTTTACCATCAAGATCACTGTCTCCACTGTAACACGTCGTCTGACAATGAGATCTGTATGTTTGGTGTAGTATGACCCTGTGAGCAATTGCGATTTATGAAATACTGAGACGGAAACATCTCTAATTGACCTCTTGTTGTAAAAGAAAAAAGCACTTTAGCAAGACATCAGCCCCAGAAATCGATCCCGCACGAAGATTTCATCTACATCTACATCCACGTGATTACTCTCCTATTCACAATAAAGTACCTGGCAAAGCGTTCAATGAACCGCCTTCAAGCTGTCTCTCTACCGTTCCACTCTCGAACTGCGCGCCTGAAAAACGAGCTCTAAAATTCTTCTGTACGAGCACTGATTTCTCTTATTTTGTCGTGAGATCATTTCTCCCTAAGAAGGTGGGTGCCAACAGAATGTTTTCGCAATCGGAGGAGTAAACTGGTGATTGAAATTCCATGAGAAGATCCCGCCGCAACGAAAAACGCCGTTGTTTTAATGTTTGCCACTCCAATTAACGTAACATTTCTGTCGCACTATCTACTCCATTTGCGGTAATACAAAGATTTGGGCCATAATTCTCGTAGCACAGAGCTATGACCTTCTCAATGGACAGTTTTGAACTTAGCGTGCCGCGATTGGCTGTCACTCACTTCAGCTCTCTGCAGTTGCCTAGTACCCGAGCACTAAGTATTGTACAGCCGAGAGACAACCAGAGTCCTCCTACTCCTATTCGAGGAATGTTGATGGTTAGAAAAGAGTAGATGGGAGAAGGTGACGTCAGCTAAATGTGTTTTGGAACCTTCCTCTAGAATACGTTGTGTTATCCGAAAAGTACCTTAATACGTCAACCTTGTACGTATATGCACGAGGTTGACGTAATATATATATATATATATATATATATATATATATATATATATATATATATATATCACAGAAGAATTGTAACGAAGTGGATTTAATGATTTTCGATTTACAATTTAATCATGCCAATCGCTTTGAAGATTAACGTAACATCGAGGCTATAGTAAAGCCAGATTTTATGTCCAAGTAAAATGCACTACAGAGAAGTTAACTCATTCGTTCCATAATTTGAAAAGCTCAACGTAAAAATGTTCAGACCAAATACCTTTGTGGCACCAGCTACAGGTCGGAAACAAGGCACTTTGACACAGTGAACAAAGCAGTATCGCTTGTTGGTTCACCGGTCTTATAACACGAACCTTTTACTCAGTAAGTTTTGTAGTAATTTGGTGCCCAGGCGCTAGGTGCCTGCTAGGGATCGGAGCGAGTGACAGAAAACTGCCGCGCGGGATTAGCCGAACGGTCTGGGGCGTTGCAGTTACGGACTGTGAGGCTGGTCCCCGTGGAGTTTCGATTCCTCCTTCGGGCATGGGTGTGTGTGTTTGTCCTTAGGATAATTTCGTACTGTTGCTACACATTCCTGGCATTGTGCCGCCGCTATTGCTAATGATCTATTGAGAGTAAGTAGTCACATAATACTAAAAAATATTCCTTCGAATCAAGTTTAGGAAAACATGAAGTCTGGCTCAACCACATAAAACTCGTGATATTACAAGTAACATTCCACGTTTGGCGATCACACCCCAGTTCTTGTAGAAAATATGTAAAAATTGTTCAAATTGGTTCAAATGGCTCTGAGCACTATGGGACTTAACATCTGAGGTCATTAGACTCCTAGAACTTAGAACTACTTGAACCTAACTGACCTAAAGACAGCACACACATTCATGACCGAGGCAGGATTCGAACCTTCGACCGTAGCAGTCGCGCGGTGCCAAACTGAAGCGCCTAGAACCGCTCGGTCACAGCGGCAGGCTAAAAATTATTAGAAAGGGTTAACACTATAACAAAATAAAATACAGTAAATCCGTCGAACTGAAAAGGCTTTCAATTATTGCATATTCAGTCCTTTTCATATTCTTCTGACATCGATGGACCCACAGATGTGTTCCCTCCTGCATACTGTATTCCTTCAGTGGATGGTACAGCCACTTGTTACCATGTATTCTGCTGTATGTTTCCTGGGAAACACTGTTGCACCAACAAAGGTAATCAGCACTACACTGGGATACCACGATCTCCTTACTAACTAAATTGGAATCAGTTTTGTATTCATCACCATCTCTCACTTCTCTGAACTCGAAAGTCATAGTTTTTTTCATATTCTGATAGAAGTTAAAGTTCTTTTTCTTATTTTTTATCTGAAAAATCAGCATTATAACAATCTCCAAACCGTGCCTAGAGCAAGAATCGGTAATAAATTAGTCTCCCAGCCGTTACATAGGAAAACGTATTGTTCATTGATGGATGTCGTCTGGTCATGCGTAGGATTGTGACACACTTTTAGCCATGATTCAAAGACCCGTGGTATATCCTCTGGGCCACCAACACACCACACAATGGAAATTACATCATCCCCAGACAAAGTCTCCACGTTCTATCAAGATCCCTCTCTAAAAATTTTTCCGCCATAACTCATTATTTCCTAAAAGCCTTCAACTGCCTACTAACAAATGGTTAACACAAGTTTATAAAAATTGTGGTAAAGCTGTTGTCAACACACGCTTGATCACTTGTTTACAAAAATCCACCCATAGCATATGAAGATGGTCATTGTAAGCCGAAACCGGTTATGAATATGTTATAAAGAAATAATACCTACTTGCGAAGTGGTGACAGATATGCCTGACACGCGATGAGAGGTACTGAAATCGCCAGCAGCTAAGCACCAGATGAAAAAAAGGAAGAATAAAATTGTAGAACACGTGAAGACTGGTGTCATCTATCAGTTTACAGTCATGCTAGGTGAAAGGACTAAGATGGTAATACTACAGAATATTGTTTTAATACATTACAGAACCATTTTTGGCTAGATCATATGGGATCAACACAATTTGTGCCTTCTTGAACAACACCCTATTACCAGAGAAACGGTACGGCTGATAACTGGTATAGTTCTACGTTTATTAATGTGAAGTATTTTGTATACTTTTTCAATTACGTATAGGCCAAAACAATGATATTTACTTCATGTTAGCACAGTTAATCGTTTGTATTTTACTCAATGAGGACTACGTCCAGATCTTTTATTCTTTTTATGAAGGTTACTTGGTACTATGAACGTTCAATGACACTAAGCTGCAGCTGGACAATGTCAGCATTTAAGTAATGGTTACAGGAAAATATTAAGGGAAAAGTGATATACTGCTTGTCACAGTCCATCGTTAGTCAATGAGCAAATCAGGAAGTCTTTGCCTCAATTTTTTACTGGCCGGAATAAGATGCATACAGGTAATCACAAATATACATACTATTCTAGGTATCACACACTGTTTTTCCATACAGCTACCGCACCGCGTCAGACATATGTCTCATTGCAGCGCTGAATTTGAGACGCCCTTGTGATAGACTTCCTCTGCCGACTTTCGGGCTCACCGTTCCAGCGTGGCATCATCGTTACACATGAATTGCTGTCCTACCATAAACTTCTTCAGCGGACCAAAAACGTGGATATCATTAGGGCGAGGTCTGGCTTATAAGGAGGGTGGTCCAGCCCAGTGAAATAATGGAGCTTGCGAGCAATGCTGGTTGCTACGTGCGCGCTTGCATTGTCACCATCATCGAGGATCACTCGGTGCTCCTTCCTGATGCTAGCCCGCAGACATGACAATGTGGAATAATAACAGTTGCCCCTAATGGAATGAAATCCAGCAGGACCTGTCCACAGCGATCTCAGAAGACCAATAACATAACATTCCCAACAGATGACACTGAAAGAAATTTTTTGCTACAGGCGAACCCAAATGTTTCCCTACCATTCACTGCTGCTTCGAGTCCGCTGTGAAATGCAATGTCAGCGTTTCATCGCCAGTAACAAAAAATGGCTCTGAGCACTATGGGACTTAATATCTGAGGTAATCAGTCCCCTAGAACTTAGAACTACTTAAATCTAACTAACCTAAGGACATCACACACATCCATGCCCGAGGCAGGACTCGAACCTGCGACCGTAACAGTCGCGCAGTTCCAGACTGAAGCGCCTAGAACCTCTCGGCCACGAAGTCCGGCTCGCCAGTAAGAGTACGGTCCAGGAAACAGTCATCCTTCTCGACGTACTATTGTAGATGATTCTGGAAGCATCACGTCATCATGTCATCTAACAGCATAAGCACCCACAGACATGAAATATTCCGGTAACACAAAGATCCATGAACGACGTCTTAAACACTCCCACACGAAATACCATGCTCCAGGAAATATCCTTCAGATGCACACGTCGATACGCTTTCATCGTTGCATCTATGCAGGAGATTCTGCTACCCGTCATTGACGAACTTGGTCTCCCGAACGGTCATTGTCACGCAAGTCTTCACGGCGTTTTTGCGACCGCCAGCACTATTGTCTCATACTTCTAAAGCAAGATGCTTTTATCCATACGTGGGCTGTACTTCCCTGTGGTTTTCAGTGGGTGTTCGTCCCTTGCTCCTAAACGAGTATCACTGCGTTTCACGTACAGCAAGACGTGTGAAACGCAGCTTCCATCTTCAACAGTTGACAGCAGCGCCGTGCGGCCGATCTGTCGACAGATAAGGTTAGGCAGTCCTAGAAAGTTCCTGTGCTGGGAATGACTATGTTGACGTCACATTTACAGCCATAATTCGGCTAAAAAGAAATAAGGGCAAAGACTTACTGACACACCGTCGTATTTTATGCTTACACTGAGTTTTGGGGAAACGCAAAAATGCAGGCCCTCACTATACAAAATTAAAGCATTAGATTCTTGCAGATTAATCCGAGAAATACTGCATGAATAGGGCATACGAGGCCTCTCTCATCAAAAGACGAAAAGAGGGAAGCGTAATTGAGCAGATTGAAACAGCAGTGAACGAAAGCAAATATTCACTCTCTTTAACGTGGGAGAACCGCACGGTATGAGAAAAACACCTGATCACGTCGGTCGGAAACTGTAGTCTTTGAATCAGCTCCCAAAGTCAGGCAGCACATTCACAATCTCTCAAAGGAGCAGAGTAGAACGCAGCGCTGCTTACTCATCAGCCGTAAAATAAAGACTGATGATGAAAGGCAAATGTTTTTTCGTATGAAAGGCTGGATTCGGTAGAAGCGAAGATGCGTTTGTCTGCCTTACATTGCTGATACTACTCGTTGTCAAGTATACACAACATCACCATTACAGAATGTCTAAAGGCAGACAACTGGCACAATTTCGTTTGAATTCTGAAAGTACTGTGTGGAGAGCCGTATTTCTTCTTTGACAAGACGCAACAATTTTTTCACGTTAACGCTTAGTTGAAAGTTCCCTAGAATGAGAAAGGTTAATAGTCATTCGTTGAGTTCACTTCAGTATCTATCACACCCAGAGAAGAATTTTACCGGCGGGATGAAAACGCGTTTCTGTTCACTTCCACCGTATTCCTATACCGTATTTATGAGGCATTTAAAATTTCTTACTGCACAATTACACGAAGATTTCAATATGATTTATGTTATCGTCTTCGGCAGCAGCAGTATGAAAGGGGGACCTGACTTTCATGGCTCTTCATTGGATCAGCCTGCTCCTTCAGCTAAATCAATGTTTGGCGCCCTATTGTCCGTATGTATTCACTGTCCTATGAATAGATATGCGCTGCAAATGATATTATCAGTAGTTACCATATTTCACTGTTATATCAGTGATATTTTAAGGTATAGCTCTTCATTAATATCTTCATTCCGTTGAGACCACTGCTTCATTTTCATCATCTCTTTCTGTCTCATTTCAACAGATCTTAGAATCCAGTTGTCACCCCTCGAAACATAATGGTAATGGGGTTAACTAATCTGACTTAAATAACATATATTTTCTTTTCGTACTTTGTTGCCCAGTGATTTTTGTATTTTACTTGTAAGAAACGTTTAATCTGGTATGTCTTACGCAGGAATGAGGTGACATTCTATACGGTCGATGTCATTTTTTGCACAGATGGGTTTTTCACCGCAAAAGACCATTTTTTGCTTTTTCCGGTTTATGTATTCTCTCATTGTCTTGCAAAAAGTAAAAAAAGATAAATACCCTACTATATATACAAATTGCTATGTGACAAACACATACTGGGCCAATTCATATTATGAGTATCGTTGCTGATCACAGCCAATACTAAATGAAACTTAAATCTGCAGTGCACCTATCTTGATGACGACATCGCAGCGCACTGAACAATGTAAGTGGATTGGTTTGGTCCCACCTCTTGTACTGGCAAAAAATGTAATTAGTTTCTGTGGATCACTGGAACAAACTGGGGTATTAAAACCAAATTTTGCTTAAGTGCCAATTACGTCCATTTTCTTAAAAGGTAGCAGCCACTGAACACACATTCAAATTCACCATGTTTACTAATAAGTCGAGTGAATCATTACGTTCACATCCCTACCTCAATTTAATTTTTGTCATTTCATAAGATTAAGGATAACGAAAAAAATGGTTCAAATGGCTCTGAGCACTATGTGTGGTCATCAGTCCCCTAGAACTTAGAACTACTTAAACCTAACTAGCCTAAGGACATCACATACATCCATGCCCGAGGCAGGATTCGAACCTGCGACCGTAGTAGTCCCGTGGTTCCAGACTGTAGCGCCTAGAACCGCACGGCCACTCCGGCCGGCTAAGGATAACGTCAATGTGTTGGAAGAATCTGGAAATTTCTTATAATGAAAAGTAATGTAAAAAACATTTATTCGTTTCATGACCTTAGGCTCACTGACCTGGGGCTACCGGGCCTATATGTGATGTGTTAATGTTAATCTTACACTAAACGTTTTCCGTACTTGTGCAAAGCCTATTGAATGTACGACAAAGAAATTCCTACCATACATTAAGTATTTTATATGGAACCAGGAAAGAAGAGGAGTACAGCAATAAAAGCTGCATAGAAACGCAGCCAACAGCAAAGAAAGCGAGGCCAAGTCGAAGAGGCTACAGGAAAACAACAGAAGACATTGAAAAAGAAATGGTTGTCGGGAAAATGATTTCTCACAAAGGAAAATTAAGATAACTTTCGTCGATATTAAAAACAAAGTGTTAAAATCAGTAGTTCAGGAGACTGCATCCAGAGTTCTATTGATTGTATGATTCTTCTGAGCTTTTTTTGATAGAAGACTAGCACTATTCCACAGCTAGACGCCTTGAAGACAGCAGACAGGCAGAAACAGTGCACCGAGGCGCTTTGTAATTAGGAGAAACTCTCTGATGAAGTGTCAGAAAATAAAATCGGAGGCGATATAGAACAATTTAACACAGCTTTGGAAGACTTGCGGTCAAATGAAGAGATAGAAGTAGATAGAATTCCCAAGTAATTTCTAAAGTTACTGGGGGAAGTGACAACCAATGACTATTCTAGTTGATATATAGAATTTATGAGTATGGAGATGTAAAATCAGAATTTCCGAAAAATGTTATTCATAAAATGCAGGAAAGCAAGGGCATGTAAATGTAAGAAGTATCTCACAGTCAGCATAACACGTTATTCATCCAAGTTGCTGGAAAGAATAACACACAAGAGAAGGCAAAAGAAAACTCTGAATCTGTGGATAAGTTTGGCTTTAGAAAACGTAAAAGCATCGACGATATGTGTAAAAAAATAAGGAAAATGGGTAATATACAATATATTCAAAAACCAAGAGTAACAATGGAAGATAGAGAACGAAGTGTTCGAATTAGAAAGGATAAGAGACAGGAATGTCGTCATTTGCTTTTACTTTTCAGTCTACACATCGAAGAAACAATATTAGAGTGGTAGGGTACCAATATTAACATTCGCTTATGGTATCGTTACCTTCACTGAAAGTGAGGAAGAACTAATTGACCTTTTGGATGAAATGAGGAGTCTAATAAAAGTAAGCGGATATAAAAAGAAAGCTGTATCAGAATTAAGATTGGCGATTCGTTTTACATAAAAATTGTGGACCACGAAATAGACGAACTAAAGTATCCTGCAACCTTGGAATGAAAATAAAACGTGAGGGGCGAAGCAAATTGGAAAAATTATGATGTCTACCACATTCTAAGAGGGTGTTCCTGACGTAAAGAGGACTTCAAGTACCAACAATCAGCCTCAATTGTAGAAGAAATTTCTAGAAATATGCATTTCATGCACAGCATTGTATCGAAGTGAATCACAGACTGTGAGGAAACCGGAAAAGAGGAGGTCTGAAACATTTGAGATGCATGCTATTGAGAGGTACTGAAAATTAAGCGGACCAATAACATACATTCCTCCGCAAAATTGACGAGGAGACGAAACGCGGAAAACGTTGACGAAAAGAAGGGTCATGATGACTGCACATAAATTAAGACATAAAGAATTATCGTCCACGGCATTTGAGGGTGCTGTAGAGTATAAAATTGTAAGAGAATCCATAGAATGTAGAAACTGTTGACGGTGAGTGCTGTTCTGAGATGAATGGCTAGGTGGAGAAGAAGAATTCTTGGCTGACCGCTACAAACTCTCGAGAAGAATGATGATCCAAAAATGAAATGGATTCTACTGAGCGTCCAATGTGTTGTTGCAGTTATATGAAAAAATTACATGGTTCATAGTTTAATATTTGTTGTTCATTTACAGCTTTACTGAGAGGAAAGTATTACAAAATTACTTACTTTCGGAGATTCCAGTCTACAAGATACTCCTTATTTGGATTCAAACAAGAGTTTACAGAATTATTTCGAATAACTGTAGAATGGGTGCCCTCCAGCTTATTTACAATATCCCGCATTTGATCCCATGCCTGTCACATATCTTTCCCTATTCTGTCCTCTGTAATGGTCACAGTGGTGAAAATCCAAGACTATATTCTCCATTTATATAATCGTCAATTTTGAAGTCTCAAGAAACTGGCAGTATTTCCACAGATATATGTCATAACAGAATCATGGACTGATGTGTTAAATATTTGTGTACATACTGCCACATGTATGTCGAAATCATGTTGTTGAAATGTTAATTTGAATTTTATGTCAGCAGCTCAAGATAGGTCTAATCTCAAATTCCGATTCAAACAGCAGTACCAGAACTTGGGCTGCTTGTTAGTAGTTAGTTTTTTCTCTTAAAAAGACAAGAATACAGCTTTGAAGAAGTGTAGCCCTTCTACGTACAGAAAGATATAGAAATGACTGCAGAAACGTTAGAAACAAACTTTGTTGATAGAAAGATACATTTCCTATAAATCAGAACAATGCAAAAATCTATACAAAAATAAACTACGGAAACAGCACCAGACCCTTAATTATAGCAAGAACGTAATATACAAACACGATAATTTCAGAAACCAAGGAAACATGCTAGGAATAAACTCGTGCGAAAATACTTATCATCATAATGATGTAATTAGGACAAAGCTTCTGGACAGAAAAGGACACTCTGAAATAAGAGTGAGCGAAAAGGAAAGGTCAGACATCCAAACGCAGTGTAAGAACTAAGGAGGGGGTGTTGTTGTTGTTGTGGTCTTCAGTCCTGAGACTGGTTTGATGCAGCTCTCCATGCTAATCTATCCCGTGCAATCTTCTTCATCTCCCAGTACTTACTGCAACCTACGTCCTTCTGAATCTGCTTAGTGTATTCATCTCTTGGTCTCCCTCTACGATTTTTACCCTCCACGCTGCCCTCCAATACTAAATTGGTGACACCTTGATGCCTCAGATCATGTCCTACTAACCGATCCCTTCTTCTAGTCAAGTTGTGCCACAAACTCCTCTTTTCCCCAATCCTATTCAATACCTCCTCATTAGTTATGTGATCTACCCATCTAATCTTCAGCATTCTTTTGGAGCACCACACTTCGAAAGTTTCTATTCTCATGTCCAAACTAGTAGTGCCACAAACTTCTCTTCTCCCCAATCCTATTCAATACTTCCTCATTAGTTATATGATCTATCCATCTAATCTTCAGCATTCTTCTGTAGCACCACATTTCGGAAGCTTCTATTTGCTTCTTGTCCAAACTAGTTATCGTCCATGTTTCACTTTCTTACATGGCTACACTCCATACAAATACTTTCAGAAACGACTTCCTGAAACTTAAATCTATACTTGATGGAAACAAAGTTCTCTTCTTTAGAACCGCTTTCTTTGCCATTGCCACTCTACATTTTATATCCTCTCTACTTCGACCAACATCAGTTATTTTGCTCCCCAAATAGCAAAACTCCTTTACTACTTTAAGTGTCTCATTTCCTAATCTAATTCCCTCAGCATCACCCGACTTAATTCGACTATATTCCATTATCCTCGTTTTGCTTCTGTTGATGTTCATCTTATATCCTCGTTTCAAAACGCTATCCATTCCGTTCAACTGCTCTTCCAAGTCCTTTGCTGTCTCTGACAGAACTACAATGTCATCGGCGAACCTCAAAGCTTTTATTTCTTCTCCATGGATTATAATGCTTACTCCGAATTTTTCTTTTGTTTCCTTTACTGCTTACCCAATATATAGATCGAATAACATCGGGGAGAGGCTACAACCCGGTCTCACTCCCTTCCCAACCACTGCTTCCTTTTCATGTCCTTCGACTCTTATAACTGCCATCTGGTTTCTGTAGAAATTGTAAATAGCCTTTCGCTCCCTGTATTTTACCCCTGCCACCTTTAGAATTTGAAAGAGAGCATTCCAGTCAGCATTGTCAAAAGCTTTCTCTAAGTCTACAATTGCTAGAAACGTACTTTTGCTTTTTCTTAATCTTTCTTTCAAGGTAAGTGGTAAGGTCATTATTGCCTCACGTGTTCCAATATTTCTACGGAATCGAAACTGATCTCCCCGAAGCTTGGCTTCTACAAGTTTTTCCATTCGTCTGTATGGAATTCGCATTAGTATTTTACAGCTGTGGATTATTAAACTGATAGTTCGGTAATTTTCACATCTGTCAACACCTGCTTTCTTTTGGATTGAAATTATTATATTCTTCTAGACGTCTGAGGGTATTTCGCCGGTCTCATACATCTTGCTCAACAAATGGTAGAGTTTTGTCAGGACTGGCTCTCCCTAGGCCGTCGGTAGTTCTAATGAAATGTTGTCTACTCCCGGGGCCTTGTTTCGACTCAGGTCTTTCGGTGCTCTGTCAAACTCTTCACGCAGTATTATGTCCCCCATTTCGTCTTCATCTACATTCTCTTCCATTTCCAGAATATTGTCCTCATGTACGTCGCCCTTGTATAGACCCTCTATATACTCCTTCCCATTTTCTGCTTTCCCTTCTTTGCTTTGAACTGGGTTTCCATCTGTGCTTTTGATATTCATAAAAGTGGTTCTCTTTTCACCAAAGGTCTCTTTAATTTTCCTGTAGGCAGCATCTATCTTACCCCGAGTGAGATAAGTCTCTATATCCTTACATTTGTCCTCTAACCATCCCTGCTTAGCAGTTTTGCACTTCCTGTCGATCTCATTTTTGAGACGTTTGTATTCCTTTTTTGCCTGTTTCATTTACTGCATTTTTATGTTTTCTCCTTTCATAAATTAAATTTAATATTTTTTCTGGTACCCAAGGATTTCTACTAGCCCTCGTCTTTTTACCTACTTGATCCTCTGCTGCCTTTATTACTTCATCCCTCAGCGCTACCCTTTCTTCTTCTACTGTATTTCTTTCCCCCATTTGTGACAATTGTTTCCTTATGCTCTCCCTGAATCTCTGCACAACCTCTGGTTTAATCAGTTTGTCGAGATCCTATCTCCTTAAATTCCCACCTTTTGGCAGTTTCTTCAGTTTTAATCCACAGCTCTTAACCAATAGATTGTGCCCCTGGAAATGTCTTACAATTTAAAACCTGGTTCCCAAATCTCTGTCTTACCAATATATAATCTATCTGATACCTTCTAGTATTTCCAGGATTCTTCCATGTGTGCAACCTTCTTTTATGATTGTTGAAGCAAGTGTTAGCTATGATTAAGTTATGCTCTGTGCAAAATTCTACCAGGCGGCTTCCTCTTTCATTTCTTTCCTCCAATCCATATTCACCTACTGTGTATCCTTCTCTCCCTTTTCCTACTCTCGAATTACAGTCACCCATGACTATTAAATCTTCGTCTCCCTTCACTGCCTGAATAATTTCTTTTATCTCATCATACATTTCATCAATTTCTTCATCATCTGCAGAGCTAGTTGGCATATAAACTTTTACTATTGTAGTAGGTGTGGGCTTCGTGTCTATCTTGGCCACAATAATGCGTTCACTATGCTGTTTGTAGTAGCTTACCCGCACTCCTATTTTTTATTCATTATTAAACCTACTCCTTCATTACCCATATTTGATTTTGTATTTATAACCCTGTATTCACCTGACCAAAAGTCTTGTTCCTCCTGCCACCGAACTTCACTAATTCCCACTATATCTAATTTTAACCTATCCATTTCCCTTTATAAGTTTTCTAACGTACCTGCCCGATTAAGGGATCTGGCATTCCACACTCCGGTCCGCAGAACGCCAGTTTTTTTTTCTCCTGATAACAACGTCCTCTTGAGTAGTCCCCGTCCGGAGATCCGAATGGGGGACTATTTTACCTCCGGAATATTTTACTCAAGAGGACGCCATCATCATTTAACCATACACTAAAGCTGCATGCCCTCGGGAAAAATTACGGCTGTAGTTTCCCCTTGCTTTCAGTCGTTCGCAGTACCAGAACAGCAAGGCCGTTTTGGTTAGTGATACAAGGCCAGATCGGTCAATCATCCAGACTGTTGCCCCTGCAATTACTGAAAAGGCTACTTCCCCTCTTCAGGAACCACACGTTTGTCTGGCCTCTCAGCAGATACCCCTCCGTTGTGGTTGGTACGGCCATCTGTATCGCTGAGGCACACAAGCCTTCCCATCAACGGCAAGATCCATGGTTCATGGGGGGTGGCAGACAGTAATAAAGAATTAAATTCAAAACAAAAGTCCCAATACTAATTTTTCATTGAAATCAAACAAAAATTTTGACTTCTTGAACCACCAGGTATCGCCAAGTTGGTTTTTTTTTTTATAAGTTTGTATGATTTTCTGTTAGTACTTTTGCGATGCGTGCATGCGACCGTAAGTGTTTCTGGCGTCAGGGCGCCTTTACGCAAAGAAAAATTGTTGTCTGGTCAGAGATATCGGGCGTAGACAGCAGTTTTAAGCGCGCGCCGGGCGAGAAAAGGTGAGTGGTGGACTGGATGACAGAAGGCGGCATAAGGAGCCTATCGAGAGCCGGGCGCATGCTAGTCGCGTACTGCAAGAGCGGAAGCGCTACGGAGTCATTCGAGTGATGGTTGAGCGTCCTGGAGATCGCTATTTAGTCGGTGGGTGGCGGGGAAGCGCATCACATCGGAACCATTGCCTCGTGCTCCTACTGATTTTGATCAGCGTCGACATTCAGCTTGGAATCTGAATGGAGGCATTCGCCTTGGCTAGAACAGTAATTCGTCCGTCTGCGTTCGACTCCGGTAGCGTACAGGTCCATCCTGTAAATTAAACTGTTTCGGTTGGCAAGTCTCGAGAGCATTTATTTTTTCCTATTTTTCCTACTTCCTCGGGGCCACATCACGTCGGATGTAGCGCCGAAGAGCGAATTAGGCTAGTCATTGACTGCAGTGTCACGAAACAGTGCCCTAGCAGTGTTTTGCAAATTTCCTTATATATGTAGTTAACGGGATGCTTTTATTTTGCAGAACTTCTAGGGAGTGGAAATCATGTTGACGTGTGTGCATGGAATTCTAGAAAAGGGATGTCAGCTTCAGCGCACTTCATGATTGTGGACACATGCTCTCAGGTTCCTCTGGCTGAAATTTGCATGTGAGGGAGTTAAATGATTTCTGTGATCATCAAGTTGTCAATTAATCACATCAAGATTAAATTACATCGTTTCAAGTTGCCTCATGTTCAAGGAGCAGGGTGAACGTAGTGTTGGTTGATACTAATAGTGCTAATTTCTCACTTACGGAGTTTGTTCTTGGTATGGGGCTGATGTAGAGTGGATCTTGTACTGATGTATCTGGTACTGATGAAAGTTTGATTTGAGCGCGGCCGCATTAGCGAATGTTATGCTTCAGTGAATTGTAATTCTGTTTTGTTATTGGTTCTTCTGTAACTGCCGTAACGGTGATATTATCACGACCGTATTGCCTGAACTGGCGTTAACGCATTCACATGTCAGCATCCCTATGGCTAGTTACGTTCTTCTAACTTCAAATACACTACTGGCCATTAAAATTGCTACACCAAGAAGAAATGCAGATGATAAACGGGTATTCATTCGACAAATATATTATACTAGAACTGACATGTAATTAAATTTTCACGCAATTTGGGTCTTAGCTCCTGAGAAATCAGTACCCAGAACAATCACCTCTGGCCGTAATAACGGCCTTGATACGCCCGGGCATTGAGTCAAACATAGCTTGCATGGCGTTTACAGGTACAACTACCCATGCAGCTTCAACACGATACCACAGTTCATCAAGAGTAGTGTCTGGACTATTTCGACGAGCCAGTTGCTCGGCCACCAGTGACCAGACGTTTTCAGTTGGTGAGAAATCCGGCGAATGTGCTGTCCAGGACAGCAGTCGAACATTTCCTGTATCCAGAAAGGCCCGTACAGGACCTGCCACATTCGGTCGTGCGTTATCCTGCTGAAATGTAGGTTTTCGCAGGGATCGAATGAAAGGTAGAGCCGCGGGTCGTAACACATCTGATATATAACGTCCAATTGCCGACAATGCGAACAAGAAGTGACCGAGACGAGTAACCAATGGCACCCCATACCATCACGCCAGGTGAAACGCCGGTGTGGCGATGACGATTACACGCTTCCAATGTTCGTTCACCGCGATGTCACCAAACACGTATTCGACCATCATGATGCTGTAAAGAGAACCTGCACTCATCCGAAAAGTGACGTTTTGCCATTCTTGCACCCAGGTTCGTCGTTGAGTACACCATAGCAGGCGCTCCCGTCAGTGATGCAGCGTCAAGGGTAACCGCAGCCGTGATCTCCGAGCTGATAGTCCACGCTGCTGCAAACGTCGTCGAACTCTTCGTGCAGATGGTTGTTGTCTTGCAAACGTCCCCATCTGTTGATTCAAAGATCGAGACGTGGCTGCACAATCCGTTACAGCCATGCAGATAAGATGCCTGTCATCTTGACTGCTATTGATACGAGGCCGTTGGGATAGAGCACGGCGTTCCGAATTACCCTCATGAACCCACCGACTCCATATTCTGCTAGCAGTCATCGGATATCGGCCAACGCGAGCAGCAATGTCGCGATACGATAAACTGCAATCGCGATAGGCTACAATCCGACGTTTACCAAAGTCGGAAACGTGATGGTACGCTTTTCTCCTCCTTACACGAGGCATCACAACAACGTTTCACCAGGCAACGCCGGTCAACTGCTGTTTGTGTATGAGAAATAGGTTGGAAACTTTCCTCATGCGAGCACGTTGTAGCTGTCGCCATCGACGCCAAGCTTGTGTGAATATTCTGAAAAGTTAATCATTTGCATATCACAGCATCTTCTTCCTGTCGGTTAAATTTCACGTCTGTAGCACGCGATCTTCGTGGTGTAGCAAAATTAATGGCCATTATTGTAGTTTCCGAACTTAAACTTATTTGATTTAGTAAGAGTATCGTGGATGATTTTAAATTTTGGAACTTATTTGTTTTAATATTTAAAGAAAAACGAAACTTGGGAAATCTAGAACTTCTTTGGTTAATCTAAACGCCTTGGATCATTGTAATAGTTTTTTAAAGATTGTTTGTTTTCATGTTAGAGGGAAAAGAAATTTTGGGTAATTTAGAATTTCAGTAACTATCTTTAAATATCTCGAAAGTTTTTACGTTCAAAAGAAATTCATGATATTGATGTTTCAAGGTTTATTGCTTTTAATGTCTTAAGAGAAAGTATAAATTTTCTTCAAGTCTGTGTACGGCTGTGTAAACCAACAAAGGGAGGCTACGGCATTGGCATCACGTATTTACTTAAGACTTTGTACGTCTTCAGTATGCCACTAAAACAACATAATGTCAGTGTTGGAAGGTGCACTTTTCTGGCAAATCCGAGAAAATCGAAAGAGCAGTTTTACGCGTCTGTTATGTATCTAATATATCTGTGTGTGTGTTCCAAGCACTAGAGTTCATGGTGGTGTAGTGGTTAGTGTTCGAGCTTTGTAAGACGAACGTGTACAAGCCGATGGTCCGACTCTCGTTCAAATCCTCATTTTTGTAGTAAAGTGTAAATTGTGTGATATTAAATATATTTGCACATACACTACTCGTTCTTGCTAAATTAGAAACGTTTCACTGCTACGCAGTTCAATTGCCAATGGAGTCTGCCTCTGTGTCTGCAGGTCGAAGCGTCGAGACACAGATTAGTTCCGTATATCCCACTAGACTGCATTTGCAAGGGGTTTCGCAACTCTCGACAGTCGTACATTTTCAGGGAAGCTCTACACGTTCTTACATTTACTTGTCGATAGTTATAAATATGTTCTAATAATTAACTTTAATTGAAACTGGTAAGTAGTTAAATAACATAAAATTCACTAAAACTTCATACAAATCTACGTGGATTTTTTAAATTATGTTACCTCTCAAAAGTAATATAAATTAAATAATATGACAAGTGATGAAAAAATATGAATTAAAAATTAAGCTTGGGCGGGAATCGAACGTGTGTTTTTCGTTGCTCAAAACCTAACCACTTAACCACCAGGAACTCTTCTTTCAGCACCTACGCACAAATAAATCCGGTACGTAATAACGCGTAAAACTTCTCTTGAGAATCACCAGAATACAGCACTTTACTACTTGCACATTGTGTTCTTTTAATAGCCTACTAAACGTTTATAACGTTTGAAGCAAATCTGTGAACCCTGCATCCTGGACTCCCCCTGTAAGTAAACTAATAATTTTCCAGCTGTTGTGCTCAGCCGCTTGACACACCAGAACCACTGTGCTCTAGTTTGACCAGCTCCACAGGTTACCTTTCCCCTTAAAATCCTTAAGAGAAGGTATCATTTACCCTGTTAGTTATTCATTTATTTAACGACTGACCGTAGAAAACAGCATTAGTACCGCTTATTCAATGTTTATTATGTTGACCTTTGCCGTCAGTAGACAATCATCGGGTGAATTTGAGGCAGCGACGATGTTTATACACTCCTGGAAATGGAAAAAAGAACACATTGACACCGGTCTGTCAGACCAACCATACTTGCTCCGGACACTGCGAGAGAGCTGTACAAGCAATGATCACACGCACGGCACAGCGGACACACCAGGAACCGCGGTGTTGGCCGTCGAATGGCGCTAGCTGCGCAGCATTTGTGCACCGCCGCCGTCAGTGTCAGCCAGTTTGCCGTGGCATACGGAGCTCCATCGCAGTCTTTAACACTGGTAGCATGCCGCGACAGCGTGGACGTAAACCTATGTGCAGTTGACGGACTTTGAGCGAGTGCGTATAGTGGGCATGCGGGAGGCCGGGTGGACGTACCACCGAATTGCTCAACACGTGGGGCGTGAGGTCTCCACAGTACATCGATGTTGTCGCCAGTGGTCGGCGGAAGGTGCACGTGCCCGTCGACCTGGGACCGGACCGCAGCGATGCACGGATGCACGCCAAGACCGTAGGATCCTACGCAGTGCCGTAGGGGACCGCACTGCCACTTCCCAGCAAATTAGGGACACTGTTGCTCCTGGGGTACCGGCGAGGACCATTCGCAACCGTCTCCATGAAGCTGGGCTACGGTCCCGCACACCGTTAGGCCGTCTTCCGCTCACGCCCCAACATCGTGCAGCCCGCCTCCAGTGGTGTCGCGACAGGCGTGAATGGAGGGACGAATGGAGACGTGTCGTCTTCAGCGATGAGAGTCACTTCTGCCTTGGTGCCAATGATGGTCGTACGCGTGTTTGGCGCCGTGCAGGTGAGCGCCACAATCAGGACTGCATACGACCGAGGCACACAGGGCCAACACCCGGCATCATGGTGTGGGGAGCGATCTCCTACACTCGCCGTACACCACTGGTGATCGTCGAGGGGACACTGAATAGTGCACGGTACATCCAAGCCGTCATCGAACCCATCGTTCTACCATTCCTAGACCGGCAAGGGAACTTGCTGTTCCAACAGGACAATGCACGTCCGCATGTATCCCGTGCCACCCAACGTGATCTAGAAGGTTTAAGTCAACTACCCTGGCCAGCAAGATCTCCGGATCTGTCCCCCATTGAGCATGTTTGGGACTGGATGAAGCGTCGTCTCACGCGGTCTGCACGTCCAGCACGAACGCTGGTCCAACTGAGGCGCCAGGTGGAAATGGCATGGCAAGCCGTTCCACAGGCCTACATCCAGCATCTGTACGATCGTCTCCATGGGAGAATAGCAGCCTGCATTGCTGCGAAAGGTGGATATACACTGTACTAGTGCCGACATTGTGCATGCTCTGTTGCCTGTGTCTATGTGCCTGTGGTTCTGTCAGTGTGATCATGTGATGTATCTGACCCCAGGAATGTGTCAATAAAGTTTCCCCTTCCTGGGACAATGAATTCACGGTGTTCTTATTTCAATTTCCAGGAGTGTATCTTGGTAATACCGAATGGTATCCGTCAAAATTTGAGCAGAGCTGAACCGGAAGGTCTAACGACATCAACATTAAAACGTTTTTACAACCATTGTTACAATCACTCTTGTTGCATAGACATTACGCCTAAAATTATTCATTTACCGAATTTTTCATCAATTTTTTTCATTTGTTTCACTTACCGAGCTGAAATATGAATGGCCCTCTTAGTGACAGTTACTTTGGGTGACGATAGTTAGCGACAGATCAGGCGAATAATTCTCTTTTTAAGTATCTGGAAGATCAGTGACAATTATGGTAAATAAGCTAATGCATTACCATTCTTTGTTTGTCGTTGCTTCAACTCCTTTCCGTTTCACTCTAAAAATTTTTTGGTTTGTAATTCATAAAACTAGCCCGATGAAAGGTAGAGGAGCCTATAGTGAAGCGAAGCATCTACAGGTACAATGAACTTTCGAGCTTTGTTGGGAAAGCATATAGGTATGACATGGGAGGTAGGCTGTTTTGGCTAGTGTATGTACTGTCTAAGTAACGGAGTCTGTGGGCTAGGGGACTGGTGTGTCGCACGGGCCACGTTATTAACTAATCAATAAAGGAGCTTAAGGGGAGTGGGTTCCTTGACGTGAGGATGAATTCGGACTTGAAAGAATGGTTAAATACAGAGACTGATTACTTTGTCTGGAGATGGCCTAGAACAGAGTAAGTGTGAGAATGTAAGGTTGATAGGATGAGTCGGTATATGCGCAGGAACGTACCAGGATAAGTAATTAGAGCTGAAGGAATTGTGCTTATTTAATTCATATACGCGGACAGAGTCAAATATGCAGAATTGTTCGTTGTGGGCGACATGAGCTGAGAATCTTATGAGATAGTAAAGATCCGTGTGAGGGAAGGGAAAAAATATGGTGCATGACGTTCAGCATTTGGGGTCAGTGACACACTTTTGACAGAGCAGATTTCCAGACAACATTGAAATAGGAGAGGAGTAGTCCTCGATGTCCATTACCTGTTGTATGTATTTCTCCTTTTTTCGTATTCCTTGCTCGGAAAGGTAAATGAACTTATTTCAAGTCCTCCTGCATCGTGCGTTCACGGGCAGTGCTGTACCATAGCTACAATTTATTTTTTGTGACAACCACGATTATAGTTCAATTGAAAGGAGGAATTTCGTGTACAGTATGTGTCTGTGAATTGTGCAGGCTCTGTCCTCCGTATTATCGTAACGCAAATATTTTTTCTGAGACGGAGACAGGAAATCAGGCTATTTGCCCATACGAGATTGGGTTAGAACCAAATCGCTATCCTCAGTTGGGCTGGTGTACCTGATCAACTTTTGTTAATATGGTCTTCGGTCCAGGTCTCTCTCACTCCCTCATATCGTGGACTCGTGTATTAGAACATAACAGCGTTCATTAGGCTATTATATATCCTGAGTGGAAGAACAGCTCGCTATCTTCCGAAATACAGTAGGAAAAAATGCTGCATTCAGGAAGGACAAGAATGTGGCTTGTTTAACAAGTACAAAACAAACTTTCGTAATTACATCAAACAACGAAAAAAAGCAAAAGACCTTCTTCTGAAGTAGAGACCGCACACACATATTCACGCAAACACAAATCACACACACGTGACCATTGTCTCTGGCAAGGCTGGAGTACGGCATTGTGTGACAACGACAGCGGAGCATCGAAAATATGTGGCCGTAAGGATACGATACTTGGTGATACAGATGAGAGTGGAGAAATTAAGTGGACAGGAATATCGTGAAATGTGCTAAGAAGAATTAATGGGATTAATTAAGTCTGTCGAACAAATGAGAAGAAGAGAGAAGTTACGCCACACCTGTTATGGCACACTAGAACTTTTAAGTGGGAGCTGGAAGATATAGTACAGAGAGGAAAACAGGAGAGTCAGACCAAGACAAAAACAATTATAACATGTCGGGAGACTAGGGCCTCCCGTCGGGTAGACCGTTCGCCGGGTGCAACTCTTTCGATTTGACGCCATTTCGGCGACTTTTGCGTCGATGGGGATGAAATGAAGATGATTAGGGCAACACAACACCCAGTCCCTGAGCGGAGAAAATCTCCGATGCAGCCGGGAACCAAACCCGGGCCCTTAGGATTGACAGACTATCGCGCTGACCACTCAGCTACCGGGGGCGGACAGACGAAGACAGATAACGCAAAACTGTTCATAAAGTTTGTAAGGACTAGCAGGTAAATGCAAGATAGCAAAGTGCTGATGATCTACAACGTATTGACTATCTCAAGACTTGAAGGAGGGAAAACCTTAAAGCAGGGTAACCGGAAAATACCTTGCAAACCAATGCACAGTGCATGACGGACAGTACACCTGAGAAATGTTATCAAATTTCAGCTCTACACCACGTGTGTGTTGAGCTGTGGCAGAATGGCTATGTATATGCCTATCTTTTATGTTATTCTTATGATCTCTTTTGGGACATACCTGGTGCTAGGATCATAGTCATAGAACAAGCTTCTTCGATCACAAGCTCCCTGTTTATCCATCAAGTATCGCAAGAACTACGTTGTTTTCGACTCCAAAGATTCTTATTTAAGTTCCCTGAATATTTCTTTTACACATTGGTATTGGCTATTCAGAGGTAAGTCAGGCAAGAGAAGCTCCCATAAAATCATGCAAATTTAAGAGAATCAATACCACGCAATGTATAATTTATTATTGAAGAAAAACTACTAGGGGCACCCCAAGTAAGCATGAATGCACAGTAGCACACAGCACATGGACATACAAATGATGGAGTTCATCTACCTACAAAAGGATATTGATGGTAACTATAATAATTTGACCTATTATCATAAGATATGAAACATGTGGCTTACCCATTGTATTCAGCATGGAAACGTTTAGCAAGTCGACCAAAGTTTGTAATTATGAATTGTAGCCTTGGCACAGATGGACGGAAACACAAATGCATAATGAAACTGTTCACGGATTTCACCAATGACTCTGAAAATGGTTAGTAATTTAAAGAAAGTACGCCAGAAGAGCAAGTACAAACACATAGAATTGGAAAAGTGCATGATGGTAACAACTAATTGGTTCTGAAATTTCAGACTGCGCAATTAAACCCTTATGTAAATAAGCTAGCTCCATATCACCCTTGGCTTAGTGAGTGATCACTCTTGAATAGTGTGTGTGAGGTAGATGATAGCAGTAGTGGTTGGAAATACTAAACCCAGCTCGGCCTCTGTACTCTGCCCTGGGATTGAGACAGCCCTCCCTGCAGTTCTCTGTAACAACCTGACGTGATGCTCTCTCTGTCTCCTGGCGTCGAGTGCATACTCTTCAATCTCCCCAAGTTAAGTGTATTCTGACTTCACTCTCCGATGCTTAGCTGGTTGTGCCAGCGTTGGAATCTCACTGGTCAACTCCAGCAGAGCTTGTGAGTTCTGACCAATAATAATAACATAAACTAGTTTAACAAAATTCTGCTCTCGGGGATTTAGTCGTGGTTAACCAACTGTGGTGCGGTGCAGGAAGGAAGCCAGGAAACCTCTCCACGAAAGGTTTCTAACCCTGGGCAATGAAAGGGCTCCCATGTACACACGCAATGGAAATCGTGTTTCCTACTGAAATACATTTTTCCAGCCATCCACACTTCCTGTTACCCGGATTTAAACTCAGTTTTTTCCTGGCATTGCTACAGACACGAGCCGATAGATAAGTGTCAAGTTCTGAGGCTGATTGTGGCAATTAGATTTTTATCGCAACAGAAAGGATCCCTTGTAGTGTCTTGCACCATGTCATTTGTATCATACAGGCCTTCCTCCTATGCACACATTGTACAAAGAAAGGACACAGTGAACAGACTGTTTTATACCTGCTTGGAGCTGCTTTCAGCACTGAACAGGTGTATGACACTTTGGTCATTTTAATTTAATACCCGCGTCGCAAGCCAGCAATGGAAACCTCCAATGGCCACAGAGTATAATATCCTTCCATCATCCTGATAAACTATATCATAAGAAGTAATCAGCATTGTAATCATTGGCAGTAACGAAATCTGTATGCAGTTACCATGTGTCGTTAAAAACTCTACTATAATGATTATTCTGATGTGCGTATTACATTACAAAATAGGTTGCTCTCCTGGATAGGATAGACTGCCTTGTACTACCTTCAAACTATATTTCACTTGCAATAAAAACTACTATAAGAAATATAAGTTAAAACCCTTTCACAGTTGTGGTCCTATACATTTCTGTGCTATGCTTAATCTCATCATGACCAAACTATTAGACTGATTTGTACGTCTGTAAGTAACAAACAGAAACTGATCCCGCTGTTATACTTCAAATGCACAGAAATTAACATGGCGTACAAACAATGGTTCGATATAGATCGCAAAGGATAGAGAATGGAGATGGCTGTCGTAAATTATCATTGACAATCATCCTCAGACCCAAAAGAAATTGTAGTCGTCGGTGAATGGTGGACTATGTGCATCAATTTCCTAATGAACATCATGAATGGAACTGCACGCAAGTGTAAGTCACAAAATGGCATATCTCTTGGCAGCACATTTAGCTCCTCGTCTTCAGTAGGCCAAGGAACACAGAGACTGGAAAGTAAACTTCTGCAGGAAGACATTATGTTGCCTCTCTTCAAATGAACGAAACCTTCGTCTGCAGCAACTGGCCATAGGCACATTTAACGTACAATCTGTGGAGAAAGCAGTTAAGGCTAGGCAGGTTAGATGTGATTCTGTGATTTTTTGGAGACGGTGATTTGTGCGTAATGCACTCACATTACCATGAACATGAATGGTTCAAATGGCTCTGAGCACTATGGGACTTAACTTCTGAGGTCATCAGTCCCCTAGAACTTGGAACTACTTAAACCTAACTAACCTAAGGACATCACGCACATCCATGCCCGAGACAGGATTCGAACCTGCGACCGTAGCGGTCGCCCGGTTCCAGACTGTAGCGCCTAGAACCGCTCGGCCACCCCGGACGGCCATGAACATGAATCTTGTTTATTTCAACACTCTCAGAGTCCAGATGGCTACATAGCTGTTAGCATATTCGTGCAATCTTGGTTTGGTGATCATTCCGGCACCCTATTGCGTTTCAACTAGCACTTTAAACCACTTAAATCACTCTTCGTTAAGACCAGAGGACGTCTGGGAGGGTTTGGAACAGCAGATAAAAGATAACAGTAATCATACCAGCAACAGCTGTGTGGCATCTAATCTGCTAATCATCAATGGTCTATATGAAATAATTTTAAGACACTTGTGGGGTCCTCCTCATTGAATGTGGACCTTTATTAAGGCTAGAGGATTTGTTAGACGGTATTTCCGTAATGTCTCCTGGGAGTGACTGTTTTGTTTGTTTGGTGTACCTAATATACGACACTGAAACTCTGCAATAATAGATTCATATCCCAAAAGAAATACACGCTTTCAGATACACATGCAAAGAATGATAATTTTGTTATTTAGGCAGGTAACTATAAGCAACTTTACTTATTCTGTAAAGCTATGAACATGATTTGTTTGAATTGTTCCCCAGAGTCATGGGAAGAAGTTGTAATTTTTAACTATACAAGATCAGTCACTAACTATTACCACGTAGAATAACTCCAAAAGTAGATAGGAGCTGAAAGTTTCGTGAGACAAAAGTTGCATGTGACAGTGGAGACCATAATATGACGTTGGTTTTTTGTTACTACCTTCAGAGGTATAAAGGTTAACTTTTTTTTGTCCTTTTTTTAAATGGGATACTATAGTTTGGTACACATTTTCTGATAGCTGCTATCGAGACGAATCCGATGATGTGTAACAATAAGGTCTTTGAAGGTCAACGAATGTCACAAAGATGGCATGAACGTTCACTTACAGAAGGTGTTCGAAGTTATGATCATTGGTATCAATGCAGAGCTGCAATCTTCAGTCATGAATTGAGTGGTATTCCTTATTATATCGGCATTTAACGAAGCGAATGCTCTGACAATTATCTCTCGCATATCTTCAGGTGTAGTTGGAACGTCTTTACAAACAATGTCTTTTACGAATCCCCACAAGAAAACATATAGAGGCGTCAAGTCTGGCTAACGATCCGGCCACGACACATCTCCTCCGAGTCCAATCCAACGATTTGAGAATTGTCTCTGCAGCTCATTTCTAATCACGAGCGGAAAATTTACCGAACACCCATCGAGTTGATACCTCATTCTGTTCCTTGTCCCTCAAGGTATTTCTTCCAATAACGGACCTAATATTTTTTGCCGGAATGTCGTGTACTTCCTACCATTTAGATTTCCTTCGATGAAATGGGGGCCTATAATCATGTCCTCCAGAATCCCACATCATATATTCACCAACCACGGTTTTTGGTGTGCAAGTTGTCGCAGCCAGCATGGATTTTCAGTTGCCCAAAAATGCATGTTATGCAAACTAACATTTCAATGGTTCGTTAATGTGGCCTCCTCAGTAAATAAAATCAAATTAATAAATGTGTCATCCCTCTGAAACTGAAGTTCAGCCCAGCGGCAGAATTCAATGCGACGCATACAATCCGTGGCAGTTAATTCTTGATGGAGACTGTGTAAGTAGGCTGTTTATGTTTTCTTATTGGCAACGTTACGTAGCGCTCTGTATGAAAATCACTGGTTGTGCTGTGTGCAGTCTGTGGCTAGTTTGCATTGTTGTCTGCCATTGTAGTGTTGGGCAGCGGCAGCTGGATGTGAACAGCGCGTAGCGTTGCGCAGTTGGAGGTGAGCCGCCAGCAGTGGTGGATGTGGGGAGAGAAATGGCGGAGTTTTGAAATTTGTGAGACTGGACGTCATGAACTGCTATGTATATTATGATTTTGCAACACTATTAAGGTAAATACATTGTTTGTTCTCTATGAAAAATCTTTCATTTGCTAACTATGCCTATCAGTAGTTAGTGCCTTCCGTAGTTTGAATCTTTTATTTAGCTGGCAGTAGTGGCGCTCGCTGTATTGCAGTAGTTCGAGTAATGAAGATTTTTGTGAGGTAAGTGATTTGTGAAAGGTATAGGTTAATGTTAGTCAGGGCCATTCTTGTGTAGGGATTATTGAAAGTCAGATTGCGTGGCGCTAAAAATATTGTGTGTCAGTTTAAGCACAGTCTTGTATAATTGTTCAAAAGGGGTCGTTTCATTTGTCGACTCTTAGCCTAAGATACCTCACTGGAATCTTCTGATTTTTTTCTTGTAGTTCGTGTAATTAGTGTAGCTTTTGTGTATTGCTAGCGCGTAATTATAGAGAGAATTTCCTTTGTAGTTGTAGTTTTTCATTGTCGTACACAGTTGTGGCATGCATGTAGATTTGCACCAAGTACTTCGCAGCTGCGCTTGCAATTAACTAGATAGTATTTTCAATGCTGTGTTAATGTGTTTTGTTCTTTTGCTCTTCAAATTGTGCTTTTCTGTGTTGTCGTGTGAAATATTGTGACAATAATGGCCTGTGAAAAACGTAATACTAGGCTCCAAAGTAAACTGAGAAATGACAGTGACGACGAAAGCAGTGTGTTAGCGCCACCGTGTAATGAATTAAATAATATTCAAAGTAGTAATTTGCTAACTGTGCGTAGGGAAATGGAGCGGGCGTCAAATAATGGTGTAGACAGTGAAACAGGTAGTGAACAGGGAAGCATTATCGATCGATCGGTCGGCAATAGTTCGCCTCAGGAATCGGGAATGACAGAACACAATATTGCAAATACTGTAGACTCAGGTTTTGGGTTCTCACCGTTTTCTAAAATGAGTCAAGACACATTTTCCGCTTGTCAAAATGTGAATGTTGCCAGTGCAAATTCACTGCCAAAAAGCACTGAGGAACATGTTTCAGACACCAGTGCGTTGTTATTTCAATTAATGCAACAAATGGGTCAAAAGTTTCAAAAGTTAGACACAATGGAACAACACCAGAGACAAACAAAGCAACAGTTAGACACAATGGAACAAAATCTTGAAACGTTAGACACAATGGAACAAAATCTTCAAAAGTTAGACACACTGGAACAACACCTGAGACAAGCACAGCAACAGTTACACGCAATGGAACAAAATCTTCAAAAGTTAGACAGCACACTTGAACAAACACGTGAAGATTTAACTACTGAGTTACATAACATTGAATCGAAATGTCAAAAAGTCTGTAATGACGTAAAAACACAAATTTGTGAGAATTTTCAAAGTATTTTTTCGCGGCATGAAAATGCATTACAGAATCGCGAAGCAGCCATAAAAGAACTGAAAACTATTGTTCATGAAAATCATGAGACCTTGCAAGCTAAAATTGACTCAGTTGCATCTACTGATTTGGTTACGCAACTTGCAAAAACTCAGGAAAACGTAAAGGACACAGTAGATACTCTGAAAATTGGTTCAGAAAGACACATGGAGGAAATTAGTTCATTATCAGAGAAAGTAGTTGAACTTTCGGATCAGCTAAATAATTTTTCTACGAAGGTAGATGATAATCTGAATGACACAAAACCGGTAGTCTTTAAGGACACAGAAGAGTGCAAACAAATTAGAAAACTCAAACAAAATCAAAATCAAATCAATACACAGTACAAAAGAGAAATCCGGGAAGTACAAGATCAGCTGACACAGGTAATACAATAATTACGTATTTCAGAGGACACTCGCGCCCCAATACGGGAAGAGGGACATAGAAATACGGAACAGCCACAAAATAATAACACAGAGCATTTCGGAAGTTATGAAAGAAATTGGCAATGTGCACCGAATTTTGAGATGGAACCGCCGACACGATGTAACAATGACCGACATGCGACTCGCCGACATGATGATTTTGACTATAAGCTGTTCATTACTACACATAAATTCAAAACGTTTAAGAATTCTGGCAACGACATTCATCCACAAGCGTGGCTCCATCAATTCTCTCATTGTTTTCCTCCCAACTGGTCATTAGAGCACAGATTAGAATTTATGTGTGGCTATTTAGAGAATGAATCAGCTGTAAGAATGCGATCGGTCATTCACGATTGCCACAGTGAAGGAGAATTTTATCATGCCTTCCTGTCAGCGTATTGGTGTCAAGCTAAACAAGACTGAGTAAAACATAGCATCATGATGATGAAACACTCTGAATAATCTGAATTTTCCAGTCTTGTCAAATATTTTGAAGACATGTTGCATAAGAATCAATATCTTTCAAATTCATACAGCCCCTCAGAACTCATCCGCATTTGCTTAATCAAATTGCCTGATTATTTACGACATATTATTTTGGCAGGACGTTGCAAAGACGACATTGAAGCTTTTCAGGGACTCTTACAAGAATTAGAAATTGACACAGACAGTCGCGGGATGCGAAAACAGGAAAACAATCACTACAGGTCACATCCTTCACAATTCCGTGACGACATAAACAATAACTGGACACGACAAGGCTATTCTTACAATGTAAATCGTGAACAAAACAGACACCACCCATATGACAACCACACTACAGAGAAAGATCGCATTTCCGTAGTAATGAATATGACAGAGATAACCATAGAAACAGATAATATGGGAACCAAAATAATTATTATCAAGGGAGACAGAATAACTTGAGACGCAACGGTCCACCACGCAGTAACGATTCCGATGAGAAATTCTCCACCACATGACCGACAAACAAGAAACTATATAAACTACCGACAAAACGACAGACCTGAATTCCATCAGAACTGGCGAGTTTCAAACAGGGCAGGGCCTTCTCGTCAAGGTGAATTTGTAGAAATTAGGTCTCCTAATCCCAATAACGGCGCGCGCCAACAAATAGACAGACAATGACTTGCACCGCAGGCAGCCACGTGCGCCAGCTAGCTCAGAGAAAAAAGAACATAGACGTTAACCTTGAGAAAAATTTTAGCATTCCTTACCGACGTATGCATCATGATAATTGCTTTGAAGTTGAAACTCTGGGCACTAGAGAGTAAAGGTTTACACCACATTTCTCATGTAAAACCGTTTATTGAAAGATAATCTGTTTTTTTAACTTAGTCTTTGCCATAAAACTTTTCACTTCACGCTACTAGTACAATTTGTCACACTGAGAAACTGTTAACATGCAACAATGTTTTGAAGTTAACTATCCAGTCTAGAACCTAGGGAACATTTTTAAACAGAAATTACGAATGCATTGTTGTTGTGAACAGACGACACAGTGTTATTGTGTGTGTACATTCTTGCTTGTTAGCTGCGCGATTACGTAACGACTATAAGGCTCACATACTTAGAACATTTACGAGTACTGCTAATGAGATTTTAATGCAACATTTTGGTTTACTTGAAAATACATTCTGGAATTAAAGTACTTTCTGTGAGATGCCAGATGACATAGTGGTTAGTTTATGTGACAGCTACACGATTTTATCACGACGCTACTAATGAGTGACAATATACAATGTTGCTTTTGCAGTGTTTCTGTTTTATTTCTGCACAGTTTTTCTGTATTATTCTGGAAAGTAAAACATGTTTTAGTAATAACTTTTGTGATATAGCTACAATGGGACAGCCTTTTTCGTAGCCCAACAATACGTTACATTATAGTAATTTCTTGATCATGGTAAGGTACGTAATAACTACAGTATCCATACGCAAAGCATTTCACTTTCGTTTATGATGAGGTAAGTATATTGACTTCAGCAGAACTTTGCTTACAGAGGACGATAACTACGACACTTCCACAGAATTATCTTACAACATGACGCACAGTTTAGCGCTACAGTACACGTATTTGAGTGATTAATTTCGCACTTAAAACATTTATTTTTTAAAGATATTTGAAGTACAATGATACAAGGGTTTTCCGTGATACATTTCATTCCATTGCTGTAATCTGTAACACCTGAGGGTATAATTACATTAATCCTCAGGGAGGTACACACTTACTTCGTGACCATGTGTTTGGCAAGCACAAAGAGCCCTAGCTAATATGGTATTTGCTTATACAACTTTACACATCGGTACCATATTTCTCTAACACACAAATTACACAGCTATCTGATCATTTAACTGAGAGATAAACATTTTTTTTACTACGTCAGTGACACATGTTTACGCAATTACAGAGTTGGATTACTTCACACTTACGAAATTGTATTTTGTCTGTACTTTGTGAACTGTTCATATTTTTTTGGAACCATTGTGATACTATGAGAGTGTTGAATGATGTATTTGGTAAGGGAGCATAATTTTTAAAGTACGTTTGAGTTAGATGACACTATTGAAATGAGCAGAGAATATTTTTTAGGTTTTGACATTATTGCAGAAAGCTACGACGTTTTTGAGATTTGACTGAGGCGTTATGATGTTATTTTTACGACGACGATGTGTATTATGCTGCTGAGGTATGTTTATGGTCAATAAGCTGATGCTATATGAGGAATTTGATTATGCTACGTATCTGTTATGATGAAATATTGAAGAAGTGTCGACGAATATTTATATGTGTAATAAGGTAAGGAGTAATGAATAGTGGTTAGAGACTCTGACTTGTGAAAAAGGATGTTGGAAACCAAGAATCGTACTTTAAGAGTTATGAAATGTGTGTAAATGCGTGAACGTATCACAATGCCAGCGAAAATTTTTTGGACTCTCTTATATTCATAAGATTTTGTATCTACACATTTGCAACGCAAATTCTCGACCTGGGAAATTTTTTATATGAGACTGCCACTGTAGCGGAAACTGCTGTCATAAATATTTCTGTAAGAAAGTTAAGTGACCACCTGCACGTAATGCGTCGTGGGCACCCTGCTGTGTCAGATGCCTGGAGAAAAAGCCATTAGTGTGTGCCTTTTCAGAGGCACAGGTAGAAAAAAAAAGGGGGAGGCCATTATCCTCGCTATTGACATTCCTTTGTAGAAAGCATCGCAAATATGACACGCTCAAACTTGAAAACATATGATTATACTGTGGAGCTCTTAATTTATGATATTTACTAAAATGCCTAATGAAACGATGAGAAACATTTCATAGCTATTGTCTTGCTAGTTGAGAGAAATGCCATATGGCTTGCTTTATGTATTTATTTACTCATTTTGTTTAATATCTAGTTTCTAGCTGCACTGCAGCATTGGTTAAAACAGAATTTAATAGATGTACTAATATTAATAGATGTACTAATTTTATGCCTACAGATCCAGTAAATAATTATATGATTTATTCAAAAAAACCGAAGGAGCATAAAAAGACATTTCCCTTCACAGGAATTGCATACGGAATTTTCTTTTCAACTACTTGGTAATGTTTTTTGGTAGAATAACTTCTTGTGGTGCACCACTTCAATTACATAGACATTAAGATGTGAATATACATTTCCCTTGTCTGCATTGTTGTCTTTAATGTAATATTTTTTCTACTTGAGCTATGTCATGTTTAGATATAAGTTATTTCATTTGCTGCTGCTGTTTGCCAGGCATAGGGTTACTGAATTTGACTTCGTGTTACTCTGCTAAGCCAGTTTACTACTGATTTATTTTTCTTGTTTGCTGCTCATTGCCTTATATTAGTTGTAATATTGTTGCTTACTTTGCAAATTTGTATTTTTTGGTTCTTGGTGTTTGTGTTAATTTGTTATGTGCTGCTGCATTGCCTCATCTCTTGGTATATATATGTGAGCTCAGTAGATTTAAGTTAGCTTAAGAGGGGGTAGACTATATAAGAAACTAACTATGATGAATTGGAAGAAACGCATTGAGAAGCTATAAGAAAATGGTTTGGCCAGAAAAGTATTTTGGAAGAGGATATGAACCAAAAAAGTAGGGTTTATGGACAACAGGTTTAGGTAGGATTTTCTTGGAAATAAATGATGAGGTAAGATAAAGGAAAATAAATAATGAGGTAAGAAATGTGTGAACATATAAATACAAAAAGCATGCTTGGATAGAATATTTTTGGTGGAAACAAATGTTGAAATAAGAGAAAAGATATATGGAATGAAGTTTTGGGGTGAACTGCAGTGCCAAATGTCACACTGAAAACAAACCCTGTCTTGTATTTTTGTGTTATTACACTATGTGATTTTGTGTTTTTCCTGTCTGTATGTGTCTAGCTAATAAGATTTAAGTTGTAGAATTTTTCTTATAATATGTTATTTACCTTGTAAATATGCGTAGACATTATTTATTCTGTTTTGTTTTAATGCTCATGTGTGAAGTTGATGTTTCAAAAGTTATTCTGATCTTTTATGTATTTATTTATGTCATAATTCCTATAACACTGATGTATATGTTATTTCGATTCTTTTGTAAAGCCCGTATTTCTACAAATGTTATCTGTATTGTTATGTTCTTTGATGATGTATTTTGTACCTTTGTTATTGTATTCTTACGTTATAAAATTGTAATTGAGACCAGTTCATCAAATTAAGTAACTTGTAAGTTACATTTCACTGCACATGTTTCTGTTGGTCATAGTATATGGACAATATGAGAGAAGTAGGGACTGATAGTGTTTGCACGAGTGTTAATAATTCAGCAAGGGACTGGATAACAGCATAGCTGGTTCTAAGGACATTTCAAAAAAAATTTTGTGAGTGCACAAGTGGTGGTTCATGGACTTGCTATATTGTCCACAAGACCCTTCGATGGTGATTGTGCACCTGCACAGTCGCAGCAGATGGCTGCTGGCCGTCTCTACAATGACTACAGTGGGTCTACACTTTTGATGACTCACCAACACCATTATTTCTACAAGGACTGCAGTGGGTCTGCACCTCTGGTGGCCCACCAATAACGTAATCTCTACCAGGACTACAGTGGGTCTACTCTGTGATGACCTACCTACCAATATTCTTCAAAACTTCGACTGACTCTGCGGTGGGTTTGCTCTGTTGTGGCCCATTACCTGTCTGCATGTCAAGAGTCAGCACTGTCTTTTTGTTGGAAGGACAACACTACTTCTTCAAGACTGCATGGAAATCCACTACTTCCGTGTGCATTTTCTTCTACTGCTCAGACTTTGAGAAAAACACTGCTATTTTACTGTGATGAACGATTAGGACTGTCTTTATGGACTGTAAGAATATTTTAGCTTTTGACCAACATTGTATCAATAAGTGTGTGCCTTTGACTTCTTTGTTATTGTAATTATGAAAAATTTTATCAAATCATTATTGGCCACTGCCCAAAACAATTTGTAAAATTTTTTGTGGGGAGCGTGGGGGCTATGTTAGTAGGCTGTTTATGTTTCCTTATTGGCAACGTTACGTAGCGCTCTGTATGAAAATCACTGGCTGTGCTGTGTGCAGTCTGTGGCTAGTTTGCATTGTTGTCTGCCATTGTAGTGTTGGGCAGCGGCAGCTGGATGTGAACAGCGCGTAGCGTTGCGCAGTTGGAGGTGAGCCGCCAGCAGTGGTGGATATGGGGAGAGAAGTGGCAGAGTTTTGAAATTTGTAAGACTGGACGTCATGAACTGCTATATACATTATGATTTTGCAACACTATTAAGGTAAATACATTGTTTGTTCTCTATGAAAAATCTTTCATTTGCTAACTATACCTATCAGTAGTTTGAATCTTCTATTTAGCTGGCAGTAGTGGCGCTCGCTGTATTGCAGTAGTTCGAGTAACGAAGATTTTTGTGAGGTAAGTGATTTGTGAAAGGTATAGGTTAATGTTAGTCAGGGCCATTCTTTTGTAGGGATTATTGAAAGTCAGATTGCGTTGCGCTAAAAATATTGTGTGTCAGTTTAAGCACAGTCTTGTATAATTGTTCATAAGGGGACGTTTCAACTGATATGGTAAGGATGACATTTATAGCGGCGCAGAACACGAACAACACTACTCTGGCTCAAGCCTAATTCTCTTGCGATTTGACGCGAACTAACACAAGGATCTCGAACCACAGTGGCAAGAGTACCAATTTCCGTTTCCTCGTTAGTAACTTTCTTTTGTCGGATATGTTTTCGATGCGTTAAAGATCCAGTTGTTCTCAATTTATCACACACATAATTAAATGTATGACGTGTAGGGTGAGTACGTTGAGGACATCTTTCAACGTATAAGTCTCTAGCTCTCACTGAATTTCGTTGGCATTCTCCGTAAATGAGAAGAATATCGACTTATTCTTCGAAGGAATGCGTGATTCACATTCGCTGGATTCGACGATACTAGTGTTACCGTTCCTAGTAGCGTTACATTGCGAAGTCATCGAATGGCGTTTGCAAGTCAATGACATGTTAGATGGGTACGTCGTATTCGCCGAATATTTACTATTTGCACGATATACGAGAGAGACTTGTCAGAGCATGTGCTTCGATAAGTGTCGAAGTGATAAGGAACAGCACTTAGTCCATGATAAGAAGATTGCAGCACTGCATTGATACCAATGGTCATTACTTCGAACACCATCTGTAAATAGACGTTCATGTCAACTTTTTGACCTTTGTTGAACTTCAATGACCTTACTGTTACGCATCATTGGATTGGTCCTGATAGCCGCTATCAGAAAGTAAGTACCAAACTATAGCATCCCAGTAAAAAAAAAAAAAAAAAAGTTGAGCGTCACATCTCTGACTCGACGCCACTTAGCAATAAAAAACCAACGTCATATTATGGCCTCCTTTGTCCCACACAACTTTAGTCCCACAAACCTTTCAGCTCGTATCATGCTTTCGGAGCGTTTCTAGGTGACAATAGTTAGTGACTTAACCAGGATAATAATTTTCTCAAGACTCTGCTTCAAATTCAGTCAGTCTCACTAATGTCGTTCTTATTTTAGTATGTGTACAATATTGAGATATGAGAAAGAGAAATATATTTCGTTTACGTCCTCTGCTCTGCTTACACAGTGCGATTCAGTACCAACTCGTCAAGGCGTTCATTCCATTTAGTCAACTCCCTCCAGACACGTATAATTTTCCCAGTAGCATCCTCTGGAGGAGTCGATAAGTCCGCAATATGACACTCTCACGGAGTCCAATCAATATGCCCCCGCTCATGCAGGTGTCATTATTATCGACGAGGCGCACTTGTTTTGACATTTCCGTTTTACTGGATGGCTCTTCGAGCTTCGCGTGACACTGGCGTTTACGCTCTCTGAAGAGTGTTTCTTGCTAGGCCTACGAGTAGGGTATCTACAGGAGATGGACAGTAATATGGCAACACAGCAAGAAATACGTGCTTGAACATCAGTGTAGATGATAAGTACGCCAGCAGGTAGCACTTTTGTATGTGACCACCAACGGCACTTGAGTACGGTACTCCGAACGGTGAGACTGCCAGTCGTTATCAGAATCGTTCTCTGTGCAGTTGTGAGTCCATTATCTCGGAGTTCAGCGCATTCATCCGCGGGGTAATTGTTGATGTTCGTCTGGTGAGTGTTTCTGTAACCAGGGTAGCCGAAGTGTTGGGTTTTTCAAGAGACAACGTATTGTAGAATATTTAACTTTGATATTCTGATCTGAAATAGTTGCACAGAAAATCAGGAGTAGGTCTTTACGTAAGAGGAAAAAAAAGCAATAGTTCCTGCTAGCATACATCTTACATAAATCCAGCTTGATTTTGGCGAAGTATCTGAAATCACTTAAACACACTAATTCATCTGATCTAGAAAACTTGTGCGTTCGATCGTTTTCCACATTTATGGGTGGAAGCAGGGAGACCACGTACGTACTAGTGTAATGTTTTCTTTGGATGGTGGATGGTAGCTGTCGTATAAAAACGGAAGATCAGTGAATTAATAATGTTTCCAATAACGGCAGTGACCGTGATGCAGGTTTGTACTATTTATCCATTCTACGTCAATCCTTGTAGTCCACAAACTGCCGATAATAAACTATCGCTTGACGAAAGATCCGTACCCAAAGACTGGAAAGTTTCAGAGGTCACACCAATATTCAAGAAAGGTAGTAGGAGTAATCCACGAAATTGCAGGCCCATATCTTTATTGTCGGTATGCAGCAGGATTTTTGAACATGAATTACCCCGAAGAAAACTGTCTATTGACACACACTCAACGTGGGTTCAAAAACATCGTTCCAGTGAATCACAACTAGCTCTTTATTCACATGAAGTGTTGAGTGCTATTGACAAGCGAGTCAAGATCAATTCCGTATTTCTGGATTTACAGATGGTTTTTCACACTGTACCACACAAGCGGCTTGTAGTGAAATTGCGTGCTTATGGAATATCGTCTCAGTTATGTGACTGGATTTGTGATTTCATATCAAGAGGTCACAGTTCGTAGCAACTGACGGAAAGTCATCGAGTAAAACAGAAGTGATTTCTGGCATTCCCCAAGTTAGTGTTATCGGCCCTTTGCTGTGCCTTACCTGTATAAACGATGTGGGAGGCAATCTGAGTAGCCGTCTTAGATTGTTTTCAGATGACGCTGTCGTTTATCAACTAATAAAGTCATCACAAGATCAAAACAAACTGCACAACGATTTAGAAGAAATTCGAAATGGTGCGAAAAGTGACAGTTGGCCTTAAATAACGAAGGGTGTGAGGTTATCCACATTAGTGCTAAAAGGAATTCGTTAGACTTCGGTTACACGATACATCAGTGTAATGTAAAAGTCCTAAATTCAACTAAATACCTAGGTATTACAATTACGAACAACTTAAATTGGACGAAACGCATAGAAAATGTTGTGGGGAAGGCTAACCAACGACTGTGTTTTGTTGGCAGGACACGTGAGAAACGTAACAGATCTACTAAGGAGACTACCTACACTACGCTTGTCCGTCCTCTTTTAGAACAGTGTTGCGCGGTGTGGGATCCTTGTCAGGTAGGACTCACGGAGTACATCGAAAAAGTTCAAAGAAAGGAGAAAGGCAGCACTTTTGTATTATCGTGAAATATGGGAGAGAGTGTCACAGAAATTATACAGGATTTGGGCTGGTAATCTTTAAGAGAGAGGCGTTCTTCGTTGCGACGGAAACTTCTCACGAAATTCCAATCATCAATTTTCTCCTCAGAATGCGAAACTACTTTGTTGACACTAACCTACATGAGGAGAAACGATCACCACGATAAAATAAGTGAAATCAGAGCTCGCACGGCAAGATATAGGTATTCATTCTTTTCGCGCCCTATGCGAGATTGGAATAACTGAGAATTGTGAAGGTGGTTCAATGAACCCTCTGCTAGGCGCTTGAATGTGATTTTCTGAATATCCTTGTAGATGTAGACGATGAAATTAAGACAAAAATACTGGAAAATGATAATAAACATACCTTGATATTAAAATTATATTTCCCACCACTATTTACACGGTTTTCCTATACCTTTACTTTAGTCACAATTGAAATATCGTCCATAGATGGACGTAGCTTGTACATTCACATCAGTTTTTTTAATGGTGACTAAAAAGTGCTAGTACTAGCAACCGTTCTCCTCCAAGTCTACAACAAAATTTGCTTATTCTTTCGTTTTTTGTGTTTTCGCAACTTCACGGAGTACTGTCGTCGCAAACAAGGGAGAGCCCAGCTCTCTCGCAGTGCATACGAATTATCGTTGTCGAGTAGTTCACGCCTGGTGTAAAGTTATGAAATAAAATTATGGAACTTATTTACAGCACACGATACAAAAAGGGACAGTAAAGAATCGAATGTTTACACCGCATGCAGCGAAAGCGGAAGGTCGTGCCCCTCTTAGTCACAGTACGGATGAAAAGGTATGTTGAGTGATCGTGAATGACAGTCATTAAAGAGGATTAGGGCCTATGGCGAACAGTAAGATAGCGATGGCTGCAAAAGTCACGGCAGAAACGAATGACGCACACGTGAACACTATCAACAACAAAACAGCACGAAAGGTGATCCACAAGCAGAGAATTGTAGGGCCAGCTGTAACTCCAAAACCGCTCATCAAGGACTTAAACCTTCATAGCAGGAAAACGTGGTACAAAATCCATAAAAACTGGACCGTGGAGCAGTAAATGAATAGCATTTAGTCGGGCGAGTCTTGTTTCACACTGTTGCGAAATTGTGCCAGAATTTACGTCTCAGGACGGAAACAAGGCGCGGGTTCGTTAATGCTTTGGGTAGCCACATCGCGTTATTCCATGGATCTCATGGTTAACCTGCTATTTCACAGCACTGCCAAGGATTATGGGAGCATTTTGTTTGGTCAGGTCCACTCCAAGAGGACAGGACTCCAGTTCTCTACAGCTAGCGTTGTCCTGGCGATCTACTACCGAGAGAATGGTAAGAGATCGTTATCCATATTCATCGTTGCTACATAGACTGGGCACTATTTTGCAGGACGAACGGTGTAAGACTCACTTGGAGACCGTGCAGCCGGCCGATGTGGCCGAGCGGTTCTAGGCGCTACTGTCTGGAACCGCGCGACCGCTACGGTCGCAGGTTCGAATCCTGCCTCGAGCATGGATGTGTGTGATGTCCTTAGGTTAGTTAGGTCTAAGCAGTTCTATGTTCTAGGGGACTGATGACCTCAGATGTTAAGTCCCATAGTGCTCAGAGCCATTTGAACCATTTTAAGACCGTGCAGGACCGGTATTTATTCATTTAGAGACGAATGGAATGTGTTTTCAGTGCAAACTGTTATCCTACACGTTATTAGGAATGATGTGTTTTTGGTGGTCCCATATTTTTGTTGTGTGGTGTTACACTATTCTATTTCGAATCCTTTTTCCTATTTCCGTATGCGTGACACAATTTTACAGGCTTAGCAGCCAGTTACATTGTTCCAGAGGCCGCAAGCTGCACTTGACACAATGATTGAAGTACAGATGGTTCTGACATTGTAAAATTTACTGCCTACGCTAATTTTCCAGTCAGCTTAGCTATTCACGTTGTCTTCCTCCCAGTTAACTGCTACTCAGAAAGCCCTAGCTTGCACTGCACTGCAGTGATTTAACAACAATGCAGTGTTTTACGTTGAAAGCACAGCTGATTTTACGCTGCTGACAGCTTTTTCGTTTTTCCGATACACTGTTCGGGGCGACGCATGTGGTGACTGTGGAGTTCTCGTTTCGCTGCCTCTAGATTTTGAGCAAACAACGGCGCCGCCTACTTTTATTGACTCTCGCGAACAGTTCAGTTGTTCCCCTGTGTTTTTTGTGCTGTGACAACGGAAACACAACCAACAAGCAACTCCTCGCGTGTTTTATTCACGAGCACTCTCATTCAACAATATACTTTCCACTGCTTCCTTGACACAGCCGCAGACACCGGAAAAAAATAACATAAGGCGCAGTATCAAGATATTTCTGATATATAACAACTGAACGATGTTACTTAAATGTGAGGCGATACAGCATTCATGATGCTCATTCAGCATAACACAGATCTGAAACTTCGGCATGATGTCTAGGTTCTGAGGTACCAACTAAATGGTAATTTCATTTTCTGATATATTTTCAGTTTTTCTACACCTACATCGCTATACATAACAGGCAAACTACCATACGGTGCATGACGGAACGTACCATGTATTGCTGTTAGTCATTTCCTTTCCTGTTCCACTGTTAAATAGACGAGGGAAAACCGACTGACTATATGCCTTCGTACGAGCGCTGACTTCTCTTATCTTATCTTCGGGATCCTTATTTGCCAATTATTTAGTGGATTATTAAAATCTCTGTCTTCCTCTACAGTTCTCACCCTCGACGGCTTCCTCTTCTACTATGGAAGTTAACCCGTGACTTCTTAACATATGTCTTACCACCATGTCCCTTCATCTTGTCAATGATTTCCTCTTATTCCTTTCCTCGCCGTTTCCGCGGACAACTTGTCACTGGCAGTAGAACAGTTCTGCAGTTTGTCGCAAACAGCGGTTCTCTACATTTTCTCTACAGAGTTCTACGAAAAGAATGTCTTTACGCATATCCGTTTGAGTGTACGGTGCATTTGTGAAATACTCCTGAATTAATCGGAGCATTCGGTAATGAAAATAGCAGTTCGCAACTGAACTGATTCGGTGTTTTACTTCATTTCCGATCTAGTATCGATCCCATAGTCTCGAGTAATGCTCAAGTATGGGCCAGTTAAGTAATATGTCCGCAGTCTTGTTTATACAAAAAGCATTCGAGCGGAAGGTGAGAAACTACAAAAGCAGTTGACATTTGCACATGCCGCTGTGGGATAACATAGTGTGACACTTAAGGACGTGAAATTAGTGCCTTTCCTCTCTTTAAAAAATTCAAAACTGCTCTCAGCAGGCAAGGTGATGCTCAGCGTCTTTTACAGCGCCCGCTGTACAATACTCATCGAATTCATAGATTACGGAAAAACCATGAACAGTGACGGTCACTATGAGACACTCAGTAGGCCACACTAGACTATCAATAGGAGACGACCTGGGCCGTTCACGGAGAGAGTGATTCACCTCCACTATAACGAGGGTCAACACGTCTCCAATGTCACGCAAAGTGTAATGGCTAAGTAGGAGGGATCCGCCTTTCTTTTCTTTTTTCCAGCCGTCTTCTGACTGGTTTGATGCGATCCGCCACATATTCCCTACCGTGCCAACCCTCTCACCTCAGAGAAACATTTGCAATGTCAATTATTTGTCGAAATATTCCAATCTCTGTCTTCCACTCCAGCTTTTACCCTTCACAGCAGTGCTGGCCAACCTATTGAACAAGCGGGCCAAATTTTTGAGACAGGATTTCTCAGAGGGGCCGCAACCAAAACAAGCAAGAAATGCAGTACTAGTTTACTTTTTAAAGAAAATTTAAAAATTCTGCGGAAAGAAACTTTATTATACAGTTTAATGAAATATAATGTTACTGAGATGTCTGGCTTTGTTTGACTGAACTAAGTGAGCCAATGTTGATGTCAACTGAAGTTGGCGCTACACTCAAAGAGTTTCCCAGTTGAACATAAGTAACTCGTTTTATCATTTGAGGTTTGATGTAATTCATCCTTCTAAAAAGTCGTTCACACACGTAAGTGTTTCCAAATAATGAAATCATTTTTAAAGCATGTTTCTAAAACGTTGAATATTTCTTCTTGGCCAAATACATTGTACAGAACTCTTCCGAATCAACCTGACTAAATTTCTCTTTTAATTGTGAATCACATTGTATTTCGGCGCATTCCATTTGTAAATGACTAGCTGGTGAACTCATGTCTACGGAGAATAACTTAGCAAATAGAGGAAAAGCAGACGATGTTTCTTAAAACCTTTTAAATCGGTTTTCGTATTTGTATTTCAAGTCAGGTATCAAAGAAGCATATTTTATCGCTGACGCCTGTGTGACATAAAATTTCTTTGACAGAGTAGAAAAATGTGTGAAGTTTTCTGTTCGTAACTGTTGTGCCCGTAGCGCAAGTTTCATTTGGATTGCTGAAATAACATCATGTATGACAATAATCAGTGATCTTTTCCTTGGAGTCGAGTATTAACATCATTAAATGGCTAGCTGTACCGACCAAGAACGCAGTCTGAAAGCCATTCATTGTTTTAGAACTCCGTGAGTCGCTTTGACTTGCTTTCAAGGAATGATTGTATTTCTTGCTCCAAATCAAACACTTTTTTCAACATTTTCGCATGTGTTAACCATCTTACTTCTGTAGAATACGAAATGTTATCAGGCTCTGAATCGAAAGTCTTCAGAAATTCTTGGAACTGACGGTGGTTCAATTATTTCAACTCAAAAAATTTCGCTGTTTTGACAACTACCTCCATGACATGTTCCTTTTAGAGGGACTTAGCACATAAAGTTTGTTGATCGAAAATGCAATGAAAGACTTAGCATTGACATATTGCCAACTTTGCGAGCCTGGTTTTAAGTCAACTGAACTAATCCTTGCTGTTTCCCGGCTACTACTGGAGCACCATCCGTTGTCAGCCCCAAGAGGTGGCTAAGTTTTAACGAAAAGCTACTTAATGTCGATAAAACTGCTTCTAACACATCTCGTGACTTCGTGGTACCCTCAAGTGGATACAATGCCCATAACTCTTCTGTTTTGTCACAGTGGGCATCAACACCTCTGACATAAATCGCCACTTGCGCAGTATCCGCCATATCTATGCATTCATCGAAAGCTAGAGAATAAAATATAAACACACATGCACAATTTTATTTAAATTATCTTCAATTTGTCTTCCAATGTCGTCCACACGTCTAGTAATAGACTGACGAGACACGCTTATTTTTGAGAAATCCTTTTTGTTTACCGGACACACAATTTCAACGACGGTCTCTAAGCATTCCTTGAACGTTTCGCCGGATGAAAATGACTTTGAGTTTTTGCTGATATCATAGCTACTGCGTGATCGCTTTCACATAGCATGTTGACTCTGAATTCGCCCTTGTAAATGTCTCCTGTTGAGCAGAAAGTTTCGTGATTAAGTCGTTTATCTGGTCTTGTCGAAATTGTGCCTTGTTCTTATCAATCATAACTGCACGTTTAGTCTCGTAGTGCCGTTTGATGCTATATTCTTTTGAATCCGAGACAGCTTTACTGGATATCAGACATATGCGTTTCGTTTTATACTGCACAAAAAAAAAGATTACAGTCCACTTGTCTTGCTAAGCTCTCAACTCCTCTCTAACTTTCCTCTGCTTCGGCCCTATTTGTGTAATACACTCCTGGAAATGGAAAAAAAGAACACATTGACACCGGTGTGTCAGACCCACCATACTTGCTCCGGACACTGCGAGAGGGCTGTACAAGCAATGATCACACGCACGGCACAGCGGACACACCAGGAACCGCGGTGTTGGCCGTCGAATGGCGCTAGCTGCGCAGCATTTGTGCACCGCAGCCGTCAGTGTCAGCCAGTTTGCCGTGGCATACGGAGCTCCATCGCAGTCTTTAACACTGGTGTACCCGTGGAAGTGTACCCGTGGAAGCCAATCAGCTGCCGATAGTGCCTGCACACGCTGTACATGGTACGGAAACAACTGGTTCTCTCGTAGCACTCTCCATACAGTGACGTGGTCAACGTTACCTTGTACAGCAGCAACTTCTCTGACGCTGACACTAGGGTTATCGTCAACTGCACGAAGAATTACCTCGTCCATTGCAGGTGTCCTCGTCGTTCTAGGTCTTCTCCAGTCGCGAGTCATAGGTTGGAATGTTCCGTGCTCCCTAAGACGCCGATCAATTGCTTCGAACGTCTTACTGTCGGGACACCTTCGTTCTGGAAATCTGTCTCGATACAAACGTACCGCGCCACGGCTATTGCCCCGTGATAATCCATACATCAAATGGGCATCTGCCAGCTCCACATTTGTAAACATTGCACTGACTGCAAACCACGTTCGTGATGAACACTAACCTGTTGATGCTACGCACTGATGCGCTTGATGCTAGTACTGGTGGCTAGGGCCTCCCGTCGGGTAGACCGTTCGCCTGGTGCAGGTCTTTCGAGTTGACGCCGCTTCGGCGACCTGCGCGTCGATGGGGATGAAATGATGATGATTAGGACAACACAACACCCAGTCCTTGAGCGAAGAAAATCTCCGACCCAGCCGGAATAGAACCCGGGACCTTAGGATTGACATTCTGTCACGCTGACCACTCAGGTACCGGGGCCGGACATGCTAGTACTGTAGAGCAATGAGTCGCATGTCAACACAAGCACCGAAGTCAACATTACCTTCCTTCAATTGGGCCAACTGGCGGTGAATCGAGGAAGTACAGTACATACTGACGAAACTAAAATGAGCTCTAACATGGAAATTAAGCGTTTCCGAACACATGTCCACATAACATCTTTTCTTTATTTGTGTGTGAGGAATGTTTCCTGAAAGTTTGGTCGTACCTTTTTGTAAGACCCTGTATATACCGGACGGTTACAGTTAAACTTTTCCTATTTAACACAATATAACGCGGAAACTAATTACTGTACGAGTACGAAACTTGGTAGCATTAATATCAAGCACATGGGGAATGGCAATGATGCAGAATCAACTCAATTGAAACACTTCTAACGTGCTGCTACGGTATATCGTATCACCACATCCCGGTACCACCACTGCTATAAAAGTGGCTCAATATGGCCGCCATCGTTGTCCAGAAGAGCCTGAAAGCGCAAGAGTGAATTCGTCACTGTAGAACGAAGCACGTCCGTAGGTATACTGGCTACCTCTCTCGATATGCTCCTCTTCAGATCGGCTCATGTGTGAATGTTCTCCTGGTAAACATCGTCCTTCAGATAGCCCCCCAGCCACAAATCACAAGGAGTGAGATCAGGTGATTGTGCCGGCAAAGCATTTGGAATGATCGGCTGATAATTCGATCATTTCCAAATGTGATTCGGAGAAGTAGATGAACATCGCGAGCGATGTGCGTTTGCATGAAAACTGTCGGGTTCAATGCGTCTCTCTCCTGTAGGGCGGGTATGACATGCTGGTGAAACGTATCGCATTAACGCTGGCCGGTCACACTGCACGGCTTTGATCCTAGAGCCCCAACCTGTTAAAAACGAATGGCCGATGATGAACGTGGCCGTGAAGCCACGCCATATGGTGACACGTTCACCATACAGAGTAATTGGAGATGAAGATAGTCAGACTCGGCAAATCTGTGTGTTCATCTCACCCGTCAGAGAAAAATTAGCTTCGTCTGTCCATGGAATGGTCCAATCCTTGTGAGAAAGTGGAGAGGGAAGTAGACACGTCGCTATGCATCCTGTGGTGCAAGCTGCTGTACAATATGGGCTTTACACGGATGCCATTTGAGGATGGTTCGAAGCATCTACCGTACAGTACAGTGGACGACGGGATGTTCAACTGTGACACAGCACGCGTACTGCGTGACTACTGGGAATTGGGCGCAGCGTTGTCTGCCAAAGCAACAGCGATATCATCAACCACCTGTGGGGTAACCGGTCGTTGGCTCTTCCCAGAACGAAGCCCTGTTCTCCAGTTGATTCGAAATTCTTTATCATGCTCCGCAAAGCAGGTAGTGAAAGAGGAACCTCCCTTGTTCCTTCCAGCCGACGATATTCTCGAAGTGCAGCTGCAGCATTACTGTTGTTTTGATACTAGTGCTTCACCAATAATGACCCGCTCCTATTGTCCAAGCTCATATTGACATGTTAAAAAGTGCACTATGACTGGGTTAGGTGACTGAGACTATGAATTACAATGACTGATCACGCATCTGGTGGCCATAGTTGGCACCGCACGGTGCCGCGGTGACACTTGAAATCATGTACCCGAAACTCTGGACATTACTTGCTCGGTAATTAGTTTCCATGTTATAACGTTTTAAATAGGGAAACTTTAATTATAACCACCCGGTAAAAAGTGGACAGGAATTTTAGGGAGGTCTGAGGAAACCACGAGCTGAATTGCAATTACGCACTCCTTTGAGGTACCGACAGTACAGATCCAGAACAAATTCCTTTCTTTACATGTAGATCTCTGGGTCTGGGAGAATTTCATTGGTCAGCGTGGAATGACATAGTATGGTTCAAATGGCTCTGAGCACTATGGGACTTCACTTCTGAGGTCATTAGTCCCCTAGAACTTTGAACTACTTAAACCTAACTAACCTAAGGACATCACACACATCCATGAACGAGGTAGGATTCGAACCTGCGACCGTAGTGGTCGCGCGGTCCCAAACTGTAGCGCCTAGAACCGCTCGGCAACCCCGGCCGGTATGACATAATAGTTTTGGAAAATGATTGAGAAGTGGGAGGACGCTCCAGGATAATTGCCACTTGGCATTGGATGACTGTTTATGAGAGGCTCTGACTGGCTTTCGAAGAAGAGGCGAAAGTTACGAGCGAAAACAGGAGGAACCAAGGAAACACTTTGTCTGATGCTAGTGAGAGAACGATTGCTGCTTGCAGAAATCTGTGTGAAAAATAGTCATTTCACTTTGCAGCTCCACCGTTAGGCAGCTTTTCGGGATTCACAGGCATGTGATATTCACCGCCGATAGCAGGACTGGTTGACAGCATGACTATGCTGTTGAAAAATGGTAAGAGCTTCAATGAGCTTTTGCGTGTATAGGTCGCAATATACTCCGTAAGCGTTAGCGTGTTAGTGAGCTGGAGGAAGATTCCCTTCTGGGATGAATAATTTTAAGGACTTAAATTTTGGCAATCACTGTCGTCACACCGCAGAAATCGATCAGCGTGCTACTAACGTAGTAAACTACCTGTCGGTTTCTTGTCTTTAATCTCTTTCAGCCTTAGTGCTTCACGTTCTTGTGATAATTTGTCAGTGAATATGATGTTATTAAACATGTTTGTGTTATACTTCAGTGCAACTACTCCACTCTTTTTGTGTGAGTATTTATAATAGGCAGTAGAACTTCAGTAACTTGGTCTTTTATTACGTACGTATATCACCTGGTCACTAAATTATAATACAGTCGCTACTAGACCACAAATTTGAAATATGTAGGACAATAATTTAGCGTTAACTGAAAGTTCTTGCAAATGAAATGATAGTTTACTCGCTTACTCCGTATGCTCGTAACTCCTTTAACAACCTGTAATGGGGCACCGTGTGAAATGATTTCCGAAAATCAAGAAATATGGAATCAGCTTGTTGGCCTCCATCCATTGTTCGCAGAATGTCATATGAGAAAAGAGTAAATGAGTTTCGCACGAGCGATCCTTTCTACAACTATGCTGATTCATGGACATAAGCTTCTCAGTCTCAAGGAAGTTTATATTATTCTAACAGAGAATGTGTTAAAGGATTCTGCAACAAACTGAAGTTATGGATATAGATCTATAATTTTGCGTGTCCGTTTTTTTACCCTTCTTATATACTGTAGTCAGTTGGGACTTTTTGTGCTGCGCGAGACATTCAATATAACAGCAGGATAGGTAACGAGTCGCTGCCGTAGAGTACTCTTTGTAAAACCTAACTGGGATTCCATCAGGACCTGGTGGTTTATTTGCTTTCTAATCTTTGAGGCAGGAAGTCTCTCATTGTAGGACATTAAGGAGATGGGACCTGGTTAATTTGAAAGTACCAGAAGTTTTTGAGAGTTCCACAGGGAGCAATACACAGTGGTTGATTAGAGTAAGGGAAAGGAATAGAGTAGATGACGAGTGGGTAGCATTAAGAAATGAAATAATGAAGGCAGCAGAAAATAGTTAACAAGACAAGGCCTAGTAGAAAACCTTGGATACCACAAAATTGGTGACAGGAGAAAATACAAAAATGCGCCGAATAAAGCAGGTCAAAGTGAATACAAACGTCTAAAGAATGACATTGACAGGAAGTTTAAAATGGCTAAGCATGAATGGCTAGATGGCGAACTTAAAGAATTAGAAGCATATTTCACTAGGTGAAAGATAAAGACCGCTTACAATAAAAGTAAATAGGCCTTTGGGTAAAAGAGAAGCAGCTGTTTGAATGACAAGATTTCAGATGGAAAACTGCTCCTAAGCAAAGAAGGGAAACCTGGGAGGATTATTTGGAGGATCTATATGAGGGAGATATAATTAAAGGTAATATTACAGAAATGGAAGTAGACGTACATGAAGATGAAATGGGAGGTATTATACTGCGAGAAGAATTTGACAGTGCGCTGAAAGACCTTAGCCGTAACAAGGCCCCGAGAGTAGACGTTATTCCGCCAGAACTACTGATAACTTCCACCTGGTGTGGAGGATATACAAGACATCTTAAATATCCTCAGATTTTAAGAAGACCGTAATAATTCCAATTTCAAAGAAAGCAGTTGCTGACAGGTTTGAAATTTACTGAACTATCACTTTAATAAGTCATGGTTGCGAGATATTAACACGAATTCCTTACCGAAAAATGGAAAAACTCGTAGAAGCCGACCTGGGGGAAGATCAGGTTGGATTTCGGAGATATGTAGGAACACGTGACGTAATACCGACCATACGACTTATCTTAGAAGATAGATTATGGAAATGCAAACCTACGTTTATTGCATTTGTACTCTTAGAGAAAGCTTTGGACAACGTTGACTAGAATATTCTTTGAAATTATGAAATTAGCAATTGTAAAACACAGGAAGCGAAAGGCTTTTTACAACTTTACAGAAACCAGACGGGAGTTACAAGAGTCGAGGAGCATGAAAGGGAAGCAGTTGTTGAGAAGGGAGTGGGACAGGGTTGTAGCCTATCCCCGATGTTATTCAATCTGTACATTGAAAAGCAGAAATGGAGATCAATGAAAAATTTGTAGTTGGAATTAAAGTTCAGGGAAGCGAAAAAAATATGAAGTTTGCCGATGACATTGTAATTCTGTCGCAGACAGCTAACGACTTGGAAGAACAGTTGAACGGAATGGATAGTGTCTTGAAAGGAGGATATAAGATGAACATCAACAAAAAAAAATCAAGGATAATGGAAAGTAGTCGAATTAAATCAGATGATGCTAAGGGAATCAGCGTAGGAAACTAAACACTTAAACTAGTAGATGAGATTCAGTATTTTAGCAGAAAGACAAATGATGATGACTGAAGTAGAGAGGATGCAAAACTTAGACTGGAAATGGCAGGAAAATAAATACTGAAGAAAAGAAATTCGTTAACATCGAATATGGGTTTAAGTGTCAGGAAGTCTTTTCTGAAAGTATTTGTATGGAGAGTAGCCATGTATGGCTGTGAAACATGGACGGTAAACAGTTTGGACTAAAACAGAATAGAAGATTTCGAAATGCGATGCTGCAGAAGAATGATTAATATTAGATGGGTAGGTCAAGTAAGTAATCAGGAGATACTGAACAGAATTGTGAATGCAGGTAATTTGCGGCACAAATTGACGAAAAGAAAGGATCGTCTAATAGGAGATATTATGAGTCATCCAGAGATAAACTTAATACTGGAGGAAAGCGCGGGGGATTAAAAACCGTAGAGGGAGACCAAGAGATAAATACAGCAAACAGATTCAGAAGGCTGTAGGTTGTAGTAATTTTTCAGAGATGAAGAGATTCGCACAGGATAGAGTAGCACGGAGGGATGCATCATACCAGCCTTCGGACTGAAGGCCACAATAACGACATGTACATGGTTCGACGAATGATTTGTGGAACGCATTATCACGATCTCCAATAGGACTGACGGAAGGTATGAATGAAAATACCGAGGAAAATGGCTTCAGTTTGTCTTATTTTAAAAAAAGTTGTCAAGGAGAACCTCATAGTTGGGTCACTAAAGAGCACTGAAAAAAGACAAGGAGAAGACCCAGTAATACTATCCATCAAGAACATTTGGAAGGCAAGAGTCAAGCGAATATCAGGCAGTAAGTACTTATTGAGAAAAGGGAAAGTACCGTGCAGAAGGTACACATTTGAGTCGCTGTGTCTGTTCTTCCTTCCAGAAGATTTTATCGACTATATGACACGATATTCACTTGAGCTACGCTCGCTTTGAAGGAAGAAAACGCTTTTTGAAATTAAAGACGCCATGCCATTTTATGCTATGGAACGGAGGATTAGAAAGGTGGTACGTAATTTCAATTAAAAGGAAAGTAATTGTAGGGACTGCCTGAAGGGTAAGCCCTAAACACAAGTTATGCTGGCTCCAAAGAAATTAAAGCAGCTCGCAGCCAGTGACCTTCTAGGTCTCCTGCCCAGACAAAGACAGGGTTTTTGTAATGTTTTCGTTGTTATAGAAATAACTTAAAAATTCTTGTCGCACGCGACAGTGGGTAGAGGAACAGCAATGGCTGTTTCGAAATCATTCGAGAGGGATTTCTTGACACAGGTGGGTCAACTGGAAAGGGTTACTTCGGATAATGGCCCACAGTTTCGATCGCACCGATAGGAGGAAATGTTAAAAAAAGCATAGGATTAGATCCATTTTCATTTCATCCTACAGACCTGCATCCAACCCTGGAGGACGTGTTATGCGCGATTTAGGAAGTCTGTGTAGGATTTATTGCTAGAAACAGCACACGAGCTGGGACGTTTCCTTGCCGGACTTCCAGGTTGTCATGAATGAGTTGACACACGTCTCCACCAAGCTCCCGGCTGTCAGGGTACTGAAGAATCGACAATTGCGAGATCGGACGACAGTAGCGGACTACCAGCTCAAAGAAAATGAACGGCACGAAAACACTGTCAAAAAGGCGCCAATCCATCTCAGACCCGCAGCCATGGAAAGAAGACTGCAGCAGACAAGAAGGCGAGGATTAGACAAGCGCCAATCCATCTCAGACCCGCAGCCATGGAAAGAAGACTGCAGCAGACAAGAAGGCGAGGATTAGACATTTCTACTTAGGACGTAAGCTGGTGGTACGTTCTCATCGTCTTTCGAACAAACAAAGAGCGGTACGCCAGAAATTATTTTCGGTCTATGTATGACCCATGATAATTCGCAGAACAGGTCTACAGAAAGCGTTGGAATTGGAATCGATGAAAACAGGAAATTCAGTTGCTTTTCACCATATCAACAATGTCAAGGTCTTCACGGAATAAGAAAGAATTTGTGTATGGAACAAACAAACGCAGAATTTCAACGCAAGCAGCAGGAAGTCGGCCTCGCATAATGGATCAAAAGTATATGTCATATTTTCTTTTATATCGTGGAGCTCATTTGGAAAACATTAGGTTGGATAAATTATTTCGGAGACCAAGAAAAAAGTAGTAATTCAAAGCAGTAGTGATTATTATCTTACACTTCTGTGATGATTTATTCTCTCATGGTTGTTTTTCATGCAGTAATTAAAATATTCATCGTCACTAATACAATGATATCGTTATAAAAAGTGTCGTGGTGTTGTAAAGGAAACGAACCGTTACTGCATGAGATTAGTAACCTGTTTTCATTTGAGAAAGAGAAATGGGGTTTCCAAGACGATTATGAAGACCGGAGAAGTAAGTGGAAGACAACAGACGAGGGAAGGTCTGGGTTATCTTTTTTTATAACTTGATATAATATGGGAAAGCTGTCTGCTACAAAACTATCGAGGACGATTATAGGGTTGATGTTTCATAGGGCTGTTCTTAGGACGGAGGGATGTAATGTTGATGTTTGTACTATTAACGTCCACGGCGTAATAGCATCTGGACACGGGTAAACAGCATGGTGACACAATGTGGGTGGGGGGGGGGGTTCGCCGAGGAGAGTGTGAGCCATAGAGGGGAACGAAAGAGGAGTTATGTAGGTCGCGCGACAGATGCTGGATGATCCATCAGCCAGAAATTACGGTATAAACGTACATATAACAATTTAAATAAAGGGCGGATTGTGTTTTAATGACTTAAGTAGATAAATAAAACGCCATTACCGTAAGAGCGAAAAGTATTGTCTGTCTGCGTTTCGGCTGTCCTTATTGTGACTTTCTTTAAGGAAAAATCAATACCTAGTCCGAGAGAAAGAATGCTTGAGGATTAGTATGGGGAAGGATAAGCGGACAAAAGTTTAGGGTAATCTCTTGTCGTTGGGGTGGGAAACTGCTCCTAAACGAGGAAGAATCAGCAGTGATCAACGGCAAGAGGATGTACAAGACATTGGAAACTACTCCATTAAAGACACATAGCGAGTATCCACAGGACATGTGGCCTGTGGTTGGAAAAGTGTCATGATGATCTCTCCATTGGCAAGAGATTCCGGAATGGTCCCACGTTCGGATTTCCGCGAGGGGATTACCAAGGAGTAGTTGACCATGAGAAAGAGATTGAATAACCAAAGGAGGGATAACGTTCTATGAGTCGTGGCGTTGCATTTCAGAAGCTTGAACGTGGTAGGGAAGCTAAAAAATCTTAAAATGGTAATGCAAAGGCTCAGTCTACATATAGTAGGGGTCAGCGAAGGGAAATGGAAAGGAAACAAGGATTTATAGTTACATGAGCACGGGGTAATATCAGCAGCAGAAAATTGTACAACAGGAGCAGGATTCGTTATGAATAGGAAAGTAGGCCAAAGAGTTTGTTACTGTGAACAGTACAGTAATAGGATTGTTCTTATCAGAATCGACAGCAAACCAACACCGATAGCGATAGTTCAGGTATGCATGTAGATGAAGAGATAGAGAAGGTATATGAGGACATTGAAAGGATAATAGAGTAGGTAAAGGATGATGAAAATCCAATAGACATGGGGGACTGGAATGCAGTTGCTGAGGAAAGAGTAGAAGAAGAGATTGCAGGAGAATGTAAGCTATGGATATGGAATGAGAGATGAGAAAGAGAAATTGAGTTCTGTAATACATTTCAGCTAGTAATAGCGACTAATTTATTCAAGAATCACAGGAGGAGGAGGTAAACTTGTAAAAGGCCGAGGCATAAGGGAAGATTTTAGGAGATTGTTTAGGAAGAATCAATACGCAACGGTGCGAGTATTAAGGAATGTAGAGATACGTTTGAGGTTCTCTACGGCTGTAGATACAGCAATGAGGAATAGCACAGTAGCCAGTATAGTCGA